>NC_054387.1:133072095-133434595 GCF_017654675.1 Xenopus laevis | reverse complement strand
AAAGGAGAAGGAAACCCCCTGGGTGCAAAAACCCTCCCGTGTTCCCCCTCCTTCCTCCCCCTGGCCTACCTGTCCCGCTGGGCAAATGCCCCTAATTTGTTACTTGCCCTTCTGCGCAGGTCCAGTCCACGGAGTTCACAGACGCCATCTTCTTCCACGCGATCTTCTTCCTGCTTTGACCGGCGTTTTTGGCGCATGCACAGTAGGAGCATTTCGCGCAGTAGATCCGTACCGGCGAAATGCTCCTACTGCGCATGCGCCAAAAACACCGGTCAAAGCAGGAAGAAGATGGCGCCTGTGAACTCCGTGGACTGGACCTGCGCAGAGGGGTAAGTAACAAGTTAGGGGCATTTGCCCAGCGGGACGGGTAGGCCAGGGAGGGGAAGCAACACAGGGGAGGGGGGAGGGTTTTTGCACCCAAGGGGGTTTCCTTCTCCTTTAAAAAAGTCGTGTTTCAGGCTGATTTATTGAATATTTCGGCAAAAACCCTAATAATCCCTCCCTTCTCTTCCACTTGCTGCTCCCTGAATTCCCAGGCTGTGCACTCAGCTCACTGCACTGTAGGACAGGAACCAATCAGCAGCTAGCAGGACCTGATAGGGAACTGAAGCCTGTCTGTGCTTGTGTGACTGCAGGGCTGTGATTGGCTGTCCCCCTCCTACTGTGCTTCTGGCAGGGACCGTTAGGACACACCCACCCCTCATGTGAAACACAGACAGGGACCAGAGAACATCTATAGGGAGCTCCAATAAAGGGGCTATTTTTAAAGATATTCATTTTTAGTAGGGATGCACCAAATCCACTATTTTGGATTCGGCCGAACCCCAAATCCTTTGTCAACGATTCGGCCGAATACCGCACCAAACCCTAATTTGTAGGGATCCGCTGAATCCTTCGTGAAAGATTCGGCTGAATACCGATCCGAATCCTAATTTCCATATTCAAATTAGGGGTGTAAAGGGGAAAACTTTTTATACTTCCTTGTTTTGTGACAAAAAGTCATGACATTTTCCTCCTTGCCCCTAATTTGCATATGCGGGTTCAGCCGGGCAGAAGGTTTCAGCCGAATCCTGTTTAAAAAGGCTGAATCCTGGATTTGGTGCATCCCTAATGTTTAGCCCCATGTAAAAGCAACACCATAAATTACTTATAATTGCCTACACAATTAGGGTTTTTCATTTATCCTGTATGTCCTTTAACACGAGGGTAACGACTCATTGGTGTAGCAGGGGGGGGGGGATTTGACCCCACAGCAGGCTCAGCATGTCGCCCAACATGTCTTTGGGTATAGGGATTATCTGGTCATGTCTCACTGTTAGAGGCAGATCTGTCAGCACTTGGTTTGGGTGCAGCTCAGGATAGTTACATATTTACATAGTTAAATTGGGTTGAAAAAAGACAAAGTCCATCAAGTTCAACCCCTCCAAATGAAAACCCAGCCCCATACACACACCCCTCCCTACTGTCACATAAATTCTATATACCCATATCTATACTAACTATAGAGCTTAGTATCACAATAGCCTTTGTATTATGTCTGTCCAAGAAATCATCCAAGTCCCTCTTATAGTCATTAACTGAATCATCACCCGGCAGTGCATTCCCCAACCTCACTGTCCTGACTGTGAAGAACCCTCTACGTTTCTTCAAATGAAAGTTCTTTTCTTCTAGTCTAAAGGGGAGGCCTCTGGTACGGTGATTTAGAGAGTGGGGTTCCTCTGCTGCTAAACCTGAGGGGGGCCACTACCACATTATATAATCGTCTCTGAGCTGAGATCTCTGTGTGTCCAGGCAGTGCCGCAGGCTCCATTTGTCAGATTGTCTATTTTAGTGCAAATGACCCTTCAGTGACTGGTATTTGAGTGTTAACCCTGTATTTCCTTTGCACAGGCTCATGGGAAGCTAATGGCTTTGGGCCGGACCCAGAGATCGAGACATTAGCCGGCCGTACAGAAGACAGTGTCCCTCTCAGCCCTTCCAACTCCCTCAACCTGCGTCACCTGAGAGGCTGCGAGAGAGACCCATCCGGGCGCCCACACCAACGCTATCCTTCCAGCCATCACCACTCCTACAGCTACTCCTCCCATCATCACTACCGACCCTTCTACTCCGGCTACCGCAAAGGCTACTGGGACTATGAGAGCCAATATAGAGATGGCAAGCGCAAGGAATGGGTGCCCAGGCCTGGAGGTGGCAGTCGCACTCAGCGCTCTAGGAATGGGGAGTCCTTTAACTCTACAGAGTGTGTAGCTGGGAGGCCTGAGCAGCCCGGGGTAGAGAAAGAAAAGACTGTGCAGACCCCAGTGATATCCCGCCAGCCCTCACCCCCAGCTAAGGAGGAACAGACAACAGACAGTTGGCTCCTCTTTAAACCTCTGCCAGTGTTTCCAGTTGATAGCAGCAGTGCCCGAACCCTGCCCAAAATCAGCTATGCCAGCAAGGTGAAGGAAAACCTGGATAGCAAAGGACTTGTGCCCAGCAGTGCCCTCCGAACCTCCAACAGCCTCCCTAATTGCCTGCTGAGCAGCACTGTAGCCAATTGCCATCCCACTAGCCCAGCACAGACTTCCCTCTACTCCTCCTCTTGCTCCTCCCTCTCCTCAACTCCTCCTTCCCCTGTCAGCCAGGACAACCTGGGGGCCATTTTTCAGAATGAGTGGGGACTGTCTTTTATCAACGAGCCAGGGGCTGGGCAGGCACCAGTAGAAAGTCAAGAGGTAGAGGATGGACCTATAGGAGAAGAGGAGGAGGAGGAAGGTCAGGCTGCTACTCCAGTGTGTGTCTTGGATCGTCTCAAGCTGTGTGGCTTCTACGTGGACAGAGTTGAGGATGATGAAGCCGATCTGGAGAATCCTAGAGACTGGGAGGCCATGGTCCAGTACAGTATGAGAGGTGAGCATCTACCTGGTGGTTAACGTGGGCTACTGAAGGGAGATCAAGGCAAAGGCATAATAGTGATGAAACATGTTGGTGTAGGGGCACCTTCACTGGCCTAGTGACGGCTGCACATGTACATGGTTTGGTCTGATCTGAAGATTCAGGGGCCACCACTGTGCAGAGAAGTAATGATGTGCTGTAGTCCGGTCATTGACTGTGTGGGTGCAGGCGGGGTGTATACATTCTGGGGGTCCCAGTAACACCATTTGCTCCACTACTGAACTTTAATGGACCTGTGGCCCTCCATTCCTTTTTCATGGAAATCAGTCTGGGGGGGGGGTCAGATGGATCCCGTAGGGGATTAAATGATTAGGAAAACAGAAGATACTGGTGGGTACATGATGGTGTATATGGCCTGTGGGCTGACATACAGACCAGACCCTGATCCACTGAGGGCCACTTAGGCTACGGGCTGAGCGGGTGCAGCATTGTATAGAGGTTGGGTTTCCCCAGTATTGAAGTATTATGTGTGACAGTAGGTGTCCTTTATATCACCCAGGAGTCTAGATAAGTAGTGGCTGAGGGTCTCGTATATAAGACATTGGGCCCAATACTACTATGGACAGCGACAGTTTGACCTTTTAGCATTTGTTCATGTCACTTTCTGCATTACTTGGGGGGGGGGGGGGTTCCTTATTCTGAATTGGTTAATATATATTACATGTATAAGCAGCCCTGATCTTGCTTCTTTCTATTTTCAGAGTGGAATCTAGCTTGGACCATACACAAGAAAGGTGAGTGGCTCCATCTGTATGTACACTGTGTGTATGTATGTACTCTGTGTATGTATGTACTCTGTGTGTGTGTGTGTGTACACTGTCGGTATGTGTGTGCCGTGTGTCTGTATGTGTGTGTCTGTATGTACACTGTATGTATGTATGTGTCTGTATGTATGTATATGTGTGTGTGTATGTACACACACACTGTCTGTATGTGTGTGCCGTGTGTCTGTATGTACTCTGTGTGTGTACTCTGTCTGTATATGTGTGTCTGTATGTACTCTGTCTGTATGTGTGTGTATGTATATATGTGTGTGGGGGGGTTGGTATGTGTAGGCATGTGTATGTAGTAACCCGTTTCCATCTCTCCTTTCTCCCAGATCCTTCCCGTGTAGTAGTTTATGCAGAATCCATGGATGGAAAGGGCTAGTCCTCCCGCCTTTCCTGGGGTGCAAAGAGCCACATGAGCTGCCCCCCTCCCCCAGACGCACGCACAGAGTTCATAGAGATGACGCCACGGAATTGGTGCCCCATGAAAGCCCCGGCCTCTCTTGCTCTCCTGTATGGAGGAAAGACTAAGGAGGCATCTTCTCAAAAAATTGTTTTTAATGCTCTTTTCCCTGTTTTTTTTTTTTTTCTTCTCTTGTTTTGCACCTTTGTATGACCCCTCCAATGTGAGAGGTAACCCCTCCGAGATGCGAGAGGTTTAATCCACACACTGGGCTTTATTTGCATCAGACTCATAGGAGTTGGCTTGTTGCTTTCCCTGCAGCTGACGCACAGCTGAACCCTTTCTGTTCTTGCTTTTATTCTGTCCTCTTCCCCCCCCCCCCTCTATTCATGCAGTGTAAATTGCCTGGGTGCAGTGTAGATTGCTAAGGATTATGTACCCCCAGCAGCTGCACCAGGCTGGATCCATTAGCTCCATGTCTCTTGTCACGGTTTTGGTGCCTATAGAGGTGGGACATACTCAGCACTACTCTACATTGATTCAGGACCTGATCCCACTAGGACTCCTGCCCCCCAGCAGAGTTTGCTAAGCACCTTCCTTCCCCTCTTAACCCTCTCCACGCTAAACTTTAGGCTGTGACACCAAACTGGCAATTGGTTTCCTGCCGGCCTGGGATTTATATTGTGATTAAAGCAAAAATCTGTTTTATTACCCGTTTTTTTCTACTTTTATTTGAATCTCTCTCAGCTGATTATAACTCCTGCCGTGGAAACCTTGTTCCCAGAGCTCTGGGCAAATTCTTTAGAACTTCCTTTAATTGACTCAAAAGCACTTTTATTTCAATAAATCATTTTAAAAAGCTGACAGTGCAATAATAGGGCCCCTTATTACTTAGAAATGGTATATCTGCAGCCAATTAACCTGCCTGTATTATTCAAGGGTGTGGGAAGAAACCATTGGAGACATGGGGGAGAAATATGCAAGCGCCTTACAGATCGGAATTGAACCCAGCCAGAGCTGTAATACATAGGAACATTTGTTCCATTAGATTAGAGGATTTGTTTGGTTAATATATACGAACAGGGTTTGCAAAGAATAATAAAAGTTCTTCCCATTTTCATAGAAATCTAAAGGGGAAGTAAAGACCATAAGTCCTAATTTTAGATGTTATTCTGCAATCAGTTTGCTTTCTAGCTATATATATATTATCTATATCTAGCTAGAAAGCAAACTGATTGCAGAATGATGCCAGCTTGTAACTAGAGTGCAGCACTGAAGCCTGAAAGTCAAAGAGAAATAACATTTAGGTTGTCTCACATGCTGCCAAGGAACTACCCGTATGTATTCTGAGCTGCAGTTTCATTCAGCTGTAGCCCTGCTGCTTTCCTTTCTCTATGCAACCAGAAGTATAAACAAGAGTTCAAGATTGGCACACATTTCATTTGTTGAAATTCAATTGTGGGACTTACTGGTAGTTGCCGAACTGCACCCCATTTCCTATTGCTCATACCAACAGCAACACTGGGAATTGTGGGAGTTGTAGGCCAAGACCAGGAATCCTAGGGCAGTGTAGGGGTGGACTTGTATGGTGATGTATTCTTCGGTGTTAATTTTGGTTGTGCTCATTAAAGGGACATTCCACCTTGTTTTTAAAAATTATTTTAAAGGAGACATATCAGTGCATTATACTTAATTAGATATAGAAGAGTTGTGCTTAAAGAAGTAGTGTTTCAGGCTGATTTATTGAATATTTCTGCAAAACCCCTAATAATCCCTCCCTTCTCTTCCACTTGCTGCTCCCTGAATTCCCAGGCTGTGCACTCAGCTCACTGCACTGTAGGGCAGGAACCAATCAGCAGCTAGCAGGACCTGATAGGGAACTGAAGCCTGTCTGTGCTTGTGTGACTGCAGGGCTGTGATTGGCTGTCCCCCTCCTACTGTGCTTCTGGCAGGGACACGCCCACCCCTCATGTGAAACACAGACAGGGACCAGAGAACATCTATAGGGAGCTCCAATAAAGGGGCTAGTTTTAAAGATAATATTAATGTTAAGCCCCATGTAAAAGCAACACCATATATTACTTATAATTGCCTACACAATTAGGTGTTTTCATTTATCCTATATGTCTCCTTTAAAGGGATGGTTCTCCTAGCGTTTTAGCATGACCGAAAAACAGTTTGCAAATTGTTGTTTTACAGTTATTTAGCTTTTTGTTCAGCAGTCCAAATTAACACAGTAACCAGGCGGTGGCTTGAAAGAGAGACAAGCATTTTAATAGAGGAAGATCAACATAGAGAGAAGTAATAAAAAGTACCAATAGTAATACAATGAAAGCCTCACAGAGCAATTGTTTTTGCTGCTGGGGTCACATTTAAAAGCTGGAAAGAGGCTGAATGAGACGGAAAATAACTGGAAAACTATTAAAATTAATAATCAAGACCAATAGCAAAGTTACTAGTAATAGGCCATTTTATACTACCCCTTTAAAGGAGAACTAACTAACTAAAGAAGTAGGTAGAAATGTTGTACATGATGTTTTGTGCTTCTGTACCAGCCCAAGGCAACCACAGTCCTTTAGCAGTAAAGATCTGTGTCTCCAAAGATGCCCCAGTAGCTCCCCATCTTCTTTTCTGCTGATTCACTGCACATGCTCTGTGCTGCTGTCACTTACTGAGCTTAGGGACCCACTCACAATATACAGTACACATAGAATAGAAATGTCACAATATAAGGCTGATTAGTAATTAATACAGATAATTACTACATGGCAGCACAGAAACCAGTGCAATTAGCATCAGAATTGAATAAACAGCAAACCTGTAGCATCAGCTTATATTACAGCCAGGGAAGCTCATTTTCTGCTGGATAATTAGTGATGAGCCCTAAGCTTAGTTTCTCAACAGCCAATCAGAGCCCACTGAGCATGTGAGTGTCACAGACACTTTCCAAGATGGTGACCCCCTGTGACAAGTTTGAAGTCCTGGATCATTGCTGCTATTGACAAGCTCAAACTTTAGCCTCGTGCAATAAGTTCACTATAGAAAATATGCAATTTGTAGCCACATTCATTTTTAGGGTTTTATTTCTCTTTTAAAGGGGTTTTAATCCCAACCAAAATGCCATACCAGACAGTCCCCTAGTTTTCTGTAGAAGTTGCCAATAAACAATTTGACTGATCAAAAACTTCATTATAAATGCAAAAGAACTGACCAATGAGAATGCTGATTCCCAGCACTATGTTAGGCATCTTGCTGTTATGTTACATATAGAGATAATTATGTCATTTTATTCTTCATTTTATGACACTGGAATCAGACATGGGGATAAAGGACAAGCTGAAACTTTAGCCTCGTGCAATAAGTTCACTATATAAAATATGCCATTATTATCCACATTCATTTTTAAGGTTTAGTTCTCCTTTAAAATCATTGAAAATGTGGCATAAATAAATGAAATGTTTTTCACCGTGGGGGGCGTTCCCCTTTAATTATTTCCTCTTTCATAGTCAACATGGAAGTCACTGTGCTGCGCTTATAAGGAGTAGCACCTGCAATGAAGGGAATGGCCACTAGGTGGCGGTACCACTGGGTGTAGCCTGAGTACTAGCTAGATACTTACAGCTGCTAAAGGCTCATGGGTGGGTTATTCTAAGGAGACAGGTTAAGGCACGTGGGGTTAGAAATAGGACATTTTACAAAATATCCCCATAAACTTGTCAGCAGGAGGCGCAAATCTCCTTCCTCTGGATCAACTAGCAGTTAGGCAGGTTATATAGAGACTTAAGGGAGACTTATAGGATAAATGAAAAAACCCTAATTGTGTAGACAATTATAAGTAATATATGGTGTTGCTTTTACATGGGGCTAAACATTAATATTATCTTTAAAAATAGCCCCTTTATTGGAGCTCCCTATAGATGTTCTCTGGTCCCTGTCTGTGTTTCACATGAGGGGTGGGCGTGTCCTAACGGTCCCTGCCAGAAGCACAGTAGGAGGGGGACAGCCAATCACAGCCCTGCAGTCACACAAGCACAGACAGGCTTCAGTTCCCTATCAGGTCCTGCTAGCTGCTGATTGGTTCCTGTCCTACAGTGCAGTGAGTGCACAGCCTGGGAATTCAGGGAGCAGGAAGAGAAGGGAGGGATTATTAGGGTCGCTAACCCTTAAATGCAAAGTACTTTATAAAAGGGGTCACTTTTACCAGTCAAAACTGTTCCACTGCTTTCTGTAACCCTGATAATTCTGAGACAGAAGCACCAGAACAACATTGCCCCAACTTTCCATTTCACATAGAGAATTACCTACCCGTCACTTATACTAGTCACTGGGGCGATCTGTCACCATATAAAGGCTCAGAGTATCACTCATGTATTATAAGGGAAAATGTACCCCCTACTGTAAATGATAAGGATATTAGAAGTCACTGAGGGGTTGTTCTGTGACCATATAAAGGCACAAGGCTGCAGGCTGAGTTATACAGGGAACTCTGAGTATCGCTCATGTATTATAAGGGATAATGTACCCCCTACTGTAAATGATAAGGATATTAGAAGTCACTGAGGGGTTGTTCTGTGACCATATAAAGGCACAAGGCTGCAGGCTGAGTTATACAGGGAACTCTGAGTATCACTCATGTATTATAAGGGATAAGGTACCCCCTACTGTAAATGATAAGGATATTAGAAGTCACTGAGGGGTTGTTCTGTGACCATATAAAGGCACAAAGCTGCAGGCTGAGTTATACAGGGAACTCTGAGTATCACTCATGTATTATAAGGGATAATGTACCCCCTACTGTAAATGATAAGGATATTAGAAGTCACTGAGGGGTTGTTCTGTGACCATATAAAGACACAAGGCTGCAGGCTGAGTTATACAGGGAACTCTGAGTATCACTCATGTATTATAAGGGATAATGTACCCCCTACTGTAAATGATAAGGTTATTAGAAGTCACTGAGGGGTTCTTCTGTGACCATATAAAGGCACAAGGCTGCAGGCTGAGTTATACAGGGAACTCTGAGTATCACTCATGTATTATAAGGGATAATGTACCCCCTACTGTAAATGATAAGGATATTAGAAGTCACTGAGGGGTTGTTCTGTGACCATATAAAGGCACAAGGCTGCAGGCTGAGTTATACAGGGAACTCTGAGTATCACTCATGTATTATAAGGGATAATGTACCCCCTACTGTAAATGATAAGGATATTAGAAGTCACTGAGGGGTTGTTCTGTGACCATATAAAGGCACAAGGCTGCAGGCTGAGTTATACAGGGAACTCTGAGTATCACTCATGTATTATAAGGGATAATGTACCCCCTACTGTAAATGATAAGGATATTAGAAGTCACTGAGCGGTTGTTCTGTGACCATATAAAGGCACATTCTCCCAGTATGGGTCAGTGTCACACCTTATGGGTGAATCATTTAATTTTAGAAAAGAGCGGATCCCTTGAATGCTGCACTTTACAGATCACTTGTCAATCTCAACACAAAGTGCCACCTACACAACACATTCAACTCTTTTTTGTTTCGGCAACTGAGACAAAGAGGAAAACAGTGACACTCACCAGGGCCGGACTGGGAGGAATAAGCAGCCCATGTATTCACCCGCCTGCAAAGCATGATATATAGTTCCAACCCCAAAGTTAACTAGAACTAGTGTTTATTAATAGAGCCCATTACCATATAATCCCGGCAGCATTATTATACACCCCTATGTGCTGGAACTGGCCCTTACCACAAATATCTTACCGTAGTTTCTATCAGAACTACACTCACCATAGAGTAGTAACACAACTGTGCCCATCATCTGAACAATGTTCTCTGGGGGCTCATTTATGGTTATGGGGCCAAATGAACTCGAATGTAGAAGATATTTGGTTTGATTTATTTGCAGGACTGTGTGCCAGCGGCACTGTGGGTTATTGAAGTTGTTAGGGAGACGTTGGATGGCGTCTGGCCTGAAGAATCGATCATTGCTGCTGCTGCTTCTACTCGAATTGAATAAACAAGTGTAGTTGCAATTCACTGAAGTCTGTACCCCACATTTGCATATATGATACCAATCCAGTAGCTGCCTAACCTAACACTGAGCCCTCCAGCCTGGTCTGTGCTCTCCTTTATATATATATATATATATTGTGATACTTACCTTCTTAAAGGGATCAGTACTGAGATAAACTGGCCCCTGCACTGTTTAGCCTCAAATTCATTCTATAAACTCCTACATTGTTCACAGCTGTACCACCTCTATAGTTCACACCCTAAAGCCCTGTACTGTTCACACTCAGACCCAGACTGAAACTCCCCACGTTGTTTACTACTCACATACAAACTGCTGAAGGGGCACCAGCACTGTGTCACTGTGTGTAGTACAGTATTAACTGTTAATCTTAGTGTGGCCCTGATAGGCTTCCCCGACTCCTGCTATATTCTGCCTGTCCTATGTTCCCTGTGTGTACCATACTATGACTGTCCTATGCTCCCTTGTGTGCCATACTCTGCCTTCTCTATGCTGCCTGTGTGTGCCATACTCTGCCTTCTCTATGCTCCCTGTGTGTGCCATACTCTGCCTGCTCTATGCTCCCTGTGTGTGCCATACTCTGCCTTCTCTATGCTGCCTGTGTGTGCCATACTCTGCCTTCTCTATGCTCCCTGTGTGTGCCATACTCTGCCTGCTCTATACTCCCTGTGTGTGCCATACTATGCCTTCCCTATGCTCCCTGTGTGTGCCATACTCTGCCTTCTCTATGCTCCCTGTGTGTGACATACTCTGCCTTCTCTATGCTCCCTGTGTGTGTCATACTCTGCCTGCTCTATACTCCCTGTGTGTGCCATACTCTGCCTGCTCTTTGCTCCCTGTGTGTGCCATACTCTGCCTTCTCTATGCTCCCTGTGTGTGCCATACTCTGCCTTCTCTATGCTCCCTGTGTGTGCCATACTCTGCCTTCTCTATGCTCCCTGCGTGTGTCATACTCTGCCTGCCCTATGCTCCCTGTGTGTGTGTCATACTCTGCCTGTCCTATGCTCCCTGTGTGTGCCATACTCTGCCTGTCCTTTGCTCCCTGTGTGTGCCATACTCTGCCTGCTCTTTGCTCCCTGTGTGTGCCATAACTGCCTTCTCTATGCTCCCTGTGTGTGCCATACTCTGCCTGCTCTTTGCTCCCTGTGTGTGCCATACTCTGCCTTCTCTATGCTCCCTGTGTGTGCCATACTCTGCCTTCTCTATACTCCCTGTGTGTGCCATACTCTGCCTTCTCTATACTCCCTGTGTGTGCCACACTCTGTCGTCTCTATGCTCCCTGTGTGTGCCATACTCTGCCTTCTCTATACTCCCTGTGTGTGTCATACTATGACTGTCCTATGCTCCCTGTGTGTACCATACTCTGCCTGCCCTATGCTCCCTGTTGTAAGACGCGCTGGGAGATTCCCTCGGCATCTTACCTCCCAGCACATCTCTCCCCAAATGATGGCACGCATGCGCGCACTTCTGCATTCTTCATCAAAGTGACGCTGGTATCCATTGCTGAGCGTACTGATGCCTCGTTGAGTCGCAGGTGTCATGTCGTCATCAGGATGCGCAAATTTGGAAGTTTTGGCACCAAAGACTCTTTAAAAGGCCTGTCGACCATTTTGCTTATGCCCAAGCTGGTTTCAGTTTTCTGTTCTTCCCTAAGCGTCTGATTGTGTTTGATCTTCCTGGTTTTGACTTCTGCCTGTTTACTGACTTCGACTTCTGCCGCCTGCCTTGAGCTCTTCTCCTGACCCTGACTACGTTTTTTCTTCACCCCTGTTGGTACCTCGATTTTGGCTACGCAGTTCTTGTTGGCTTCCGCCCAAAAGGGCGTCGGTGAACACCGTAACCCACAGGGTTCACCTGTGCATCCCAAGGTACTGTTCACCTCTCAAGGTTCCAGACAACGTGGTCATTACAGTTAGCTTGGGCCTCAACATGGAACCTTCTCAGGCCTCTGTTTCCGCGACCTTGGAGGGGTATTTCGATATCATGATGAAGCGTCTGGACAGTGAAGAAGCCCAGCAGTCTCACCTTGCTCAGGCCTTACAACATATCACCTCTTGCTTAGAGGCTCTCCAGATTTCAGGTGCTGGTGGCTCTTCTTCTCCGCTTCATGTGTCTTCATCTCCTAAGCTTCCCAAGATTCCGGCTCCAGTTCGAGATCCATACTCTGCCCGCCCTATACACCCTGTGTGTGTCATACTCTGCCTGATGTTGCCCCTGTCCCCTCCACTTTATTCACATTTTCATCATCGGGAACGGAGTAATGGAGTTTGGTGCAGGGGAAGTTTTAAAAACTATTGTATCTCCTGTGCATTCCCAGTGTTTCTGAACCAATGTGGGTGTGGTTGGGCAGCATGCCGCCCCCTAAAATTCTGCCGCCCTAGGCCCGAGCCTTGGTGGCCTCTTCACAAATCCAGGCCTGTCTGGTAGAGTTTGTTCTGGGGGTTTGTTAGCATTGGAAATTCTTGTTAGGGGCCCTTAAGGTGTTTAATCGTGTACTGGAGGTGCTGTGTTATCCATAGGGGAGGAGGTATATGGATTTAAGCATACATTTTAATATGACTTACATTTTTCACAATTGTTAGGTGATATCCCTGCAGTGAGCACCAACCATTTGTTTTTTTTTTTCGGAGTGCTACCATCATCATATCACCCAACATTTTGGAAGTAAAAAGAGGGACAAAAACATTTTTTCCGCATGTAGCGCAGCAATTTTTTGACCACACCCCTTTCTGTGACCACACCCCCTAATTACCATGTTTGTTTTACAAAATTTGGCAGGTTATGAAAGTTTGAAAATATTTCTCCTTATCTAAACTGTGTTTTTGTGTCTCAAAATTGTTACAAAGTCTCTTATTTGCACCTGTTAGCTGGGCTCTCTGCTAAAAGCCAATTAAGTGAGAAACTTTGTTTCTTTTTCTGGCTGTTCAGTGCAGAGAAAAGAGGGACTTTCCAGTACAAATGAGGGACTGCGGGTTGAGCTGTCAAAAGAGGGACTGTCCCTCCAAAAAAGGGACAGTTGGGAGGTATGCCATCATTAATGTGGACATGCTCTTAAAAGTTCTTGTGGTAACATGGGTGTGGTTTAAAAATAGGGAGTGATCAACACTGACTCCCATTATTGACCCTCCAACACAGACCAGAAAAATTCCAGCCCTCGGTACCACAGAAATTGGACAGGATTGATCTGTATGATCTGTAGATTTTATCCTGTTCTTTGCAGCAGAGATAATACATGAAATATATAGGGCCTGTGGCTGCCAGTACAACATTATCTGTAGAAATCTCATATGTTTCAGATAAGGACGGCAGCCAAGCTGACAAGTTAATGACTTAACCACAGGCCAGATCCAGATTCAGGGCGGAACGACAGTTTGGGATTTATTAGGGAACATTTATACCTAACGTGATACTCATTATCCCCATGTTCTGAATCTTCGGGGCTCTGGGGAGTGTTGGGGTTGGTGGATTCCTATTTGCTGGAAACTAAATGACCAGGTTACACCTAACGGCTTGGTGCTAATTTTACCCCTTTGCTCTTTCTATGCACTTAGTACATTCCAAAGGCAGTGAAGCAAGGGATGTATATTTAGGTCAGGGATGGGCAAAATCTGACTTTAAGAAAGGGTGTAGCCTCCTCTCTAACTCCCAGTTGTACAGCTGCTCTTTATACAAGCTTTTCTGTGTAACGTAGTATTAGTTCCAGCTGTAATTGCCGGCTGATTTATGTAACGAGGGGTGAGGCAGCTACAACACGGCATGATGGGGACAAGAGGGAAGGGTTAGGGAGCAACATAGTAAAATGTAAGTATCATAAACTGAGACTACTCCCCTAGCCATAGCAGAAAGACTGCTTCAACAGCCCAGATTCTCAGGATAAGTCATGGTTGACCTGCTGAGTTCACATCCCAAGAAGGATCATGGGAAGGGTGCAAGATGGAGTCAGGATAGCAGAATGGGAGTTAAAGCACCAGTCCTAGTGTTAGTGTGCAGGCTGCTAATAGCCAGTGTATCCACCAGTGACCAACTATTAATATTAATAATTACATTTACAGGAGACATATAGAATAAATGAAAAACCCTAATTGTGTAGGCAATTATAAGTGATATATGGTGTTGCTTTTACATGGGGCTAAACATTAAGATTATCTTTAAAAATGTCCCCTTTATTGGAGCTCCCTATAGATGTTCTCTGGTCCCTGTCTGTGTTTCACATGAGGGGTGGGCGTGTCCTAACGGTCCCTGCCAGAAGCACAGTAGGAGGGGGACAGCCAATCACAGCCCTGCAGTCACACAAGCACAGACAGGCTTCAGTTCCCTATCAGGTCCTGCTAGCTGCTGATTGGTTCCTGTCCTACAGTGCAGTGAGCTGAGTGCACAGCCTGGGAATTCAGGGAGCAGCAAGTGGAAGAGAAGGGAGGGATTATTAGGGGTTTTTGCAGAAATATTCAATAAATCAGCCTGAAACACTACTTTTTTAAGCACAATTCTTCTATATCTAAATGAGTATAATACACTGGTACATTCTTATTTTTTACATAAAATGTCTCCTTTAAAATCTGCTGAAGCAATGCTCAGGACTGGAACTAGGGAATATAGTCAAATACAAGAGTCCTCTGCACTCAACCCATTATCAATAGGGATGTAGCGAACTGTTCGCCCGCGAACTAGTTCGCGCGAACTTCGACCGTTCGCGTCCGCCGAATGTTCGCGAACGTTTGGGAACGTTCGCATTTTGAGTTCGCGTTCGATCGTTCGACCATTCGACCATTCGAATTCCTTCGACCGCTAAAAATCGAACGATTTCCATTCATTCGAACGATTGTAAGCATTCGATCGAATGAAAAGCATTCGATCGAATGGCTTCGATCGTTCGATTCGAATGAAAATCCTTCGATCGAACGATTAAAATCCTTCGATCGTTCGAATCGAACGATTTTAGCGGGTGTTCGAAGTTCGCAAACGTTCGCATTTTTTGCCGGTGTTCGCGAACGGCGTTCGCGAACACCAAATCGGCAGTTCGCTACATCCCTAATTATCAATATATTTAAGACAGAGACATTTTGTGCATACTGCTACTGAAAAATGCCTTACCCTTTAAACAAAACAGGGATTGTTTGTCCATATATTGCAATATATTTAAGCTGGCCAACTACGTCAAAGTCATCCCATATCTGGCCAGTCCTACGCTCAATTTTATCTGATTCATTAAGAATTCAATTGCTTCATTATACATTTTACAAAGGGACTAAGTTTTACCTGCAACTTAACTTGCTGCTTTCAAAGTAAAACTCCCAAACTTGGCTGCCCTTTTATTAGACGCCAGTGGGATCACCTGACTATAGTTGGGAGGGGTGGGAGCTACAACATAGAGCTGGTCACTGCTCCTGTATAACTATAACAAACAAGGGAAAGTTGTGCTCACCACTATTTTTTAAAACCATTAGGCGGGGGTGCAATGAGGCTGTGACCACAAAATACATATAGTCAAATACAAGAGTCCTCTGCACTCAACCCATTATCAATAAATTTAAGACAGAGACATTTTGTGCTACTGCTACTAAAAGGCAGAAGAGGCAGCTGCCTAGAGCAGGGCCCTATTTATGTATAGGCACCCATGGACTTACACCTAGGGTGCTAGACTGGGATACAATACAGGCCCCAGCATTTCAAGTACAAAGAGGCCCAAACGGCCCCACTATATAGTGACTGTTTTTGGCATCTTACAGCAGCATATATATATATATATATATATATATATATATATATATATATATATATATATGTATGCAGAAAGGCGGCACTCACAGGGTTTTCAGTCAAAAATAAAAAGTTCTTTATTAATCTCAACGTTTCGATCCCCACAGGGATCTTCGTCAGGAGTATACAAACAAACAACCAGAGGGCCCCTCCACCTCCACCATTTAAAGCCATGTGTGGACAAACGGCGCCAAAACCAGCGCACCTGGTTGCTAGGCAACCAGAGTTGTTGTCAAAAACATCTGTGTAGCATATAAAATAGAAGTGCAGGGTATAGGGGACATAGAGAACACAAGACAGGGAGAAATAGAGAATAAAAGTACAGAGCCGTATCCCAAAACGGTAACACCGTGCCCTTTGAGAGCCAAATCATTTCCCTTTCATGCGCCATCGAATCAGGACACTCGCCTGGGGAGTCGGTCCAATCATATTGCAGCAAAGAGGTGGGCGTGCGCCTCCGTGTGCATCTGGCTTCAGTATGTCGTTCTGTTGTTATGGACCCGTTGCCTAGATACCCATCGGTTGCAGGGAAAACAAGCGCCGGTAATGCCAGCCTGTGCAGCTCCCTGCGTCAGCCGTCACCACCTAAAGCGCCGAATCCTTAGTTGCAGGGTTGACAGCTACGGCTGTCTTACAGGTAGGGCATGTAGGCAGGGGCGAGGTTATAGCGCCGATAGTGACAGCCTGTGCAGCTCCCTGCGTCAGCCGTCACCACTTAAAGCGCTGGTTCCTAAATTACAGAATTGACAGCTACGGCTGTCTTACGGGTAGAGGGCATAGTCCCTTGAGGCAAGTAGTAGTGGGGTTTAATATAGAAGCGGCATACTTTGGTCAAAAACCCACTTATGACTGCAAGTAAGGTCAGGGCTGCACGCGCAGCTACTAGTCAAACCATACGTTAGGGGTGATGAATAGGCACAGGGCATGTACGGTGTCAGGAGAACAACGAAGAAAAGGTTAAAAATAGGTAGGCAGGAAGCAAAAGGGGGTATATGGAGGATAGTAAACACATATGTACACAGCATTGTTGCATATTATGCTCAGAACATACACAGGGTGTCAGGGTCTGGATTGCCCAGATAATTGTTCATTGGTTCATATTACTGGTTAAAGAAAACAGCCAAGTGGGAGAGTTTCGTTCAACCCCCGTGGGGTAACAGTGTCGAGTCGGTGGATCCATTTGGATTCTCGTCTTAGTAAGGCCAAATCTCGATTCCCCCCTCTGGGTAGTGGGGGCTGATAGTCGACTGCCATGCAACGAAATGTAGGTAGAGTGTGGCCCATCTGAAGGAAGTGTCTGGCCACCGGTTGTTTGGCTGTATTTTCTCTGAGAGCCTTGCTGATTGCCGATCTGTGGTTAGCGATCCTATCCCTCAATATAGTGGTGGTCTTTCCCACATAGTACAGACCACATGGACATGTAATAATATAGATCACAAAAGAGGAGGTGCAGGTGAGTCTATGTTGTATTTTAAAACGCTTGCCGGTATGGGGATGTGGGAAATCTCTGCCTGTCAACATTGAGCGGCAGGTAGTACAGTCCGGGCATCGGAAGCAGCCCAGTTTTTGTTGTTCGCCCAGGGGTGAACAAAACTTACTTAATAGAGGACTATCCTTTATCCCGAGCAGTACACCAGAACCAATTGAAATACTAAGCGACATTCATAAATTCCAACGTAAACTAAAGCTGAAAGAACATTTTAGACACAGTCCCAGTACGGACATCCCCCAGTTTAAATCTGCCAGTAAATTCGATCCTCCAAACACACCGGCATCTATCCGAACCTTTAGCAATATTGTCTCTAAAGAAATGGAACAGACCTTACAACATGCTAAACCTTACCACAATCTTTCCCCAGACGAAAGGAAGGCTATTAGGACATTACGATTGGACACTGACCTGGTGATTAGGCCCGCTGATAAAGGTGGGGGGATAGTCCTTTTAAGTTATGACTACTACAGACAAGAGCTACTTAGTCAACTATCAGACACCTCTACTTACCGTCCTCTACCGTGTGACCCTGCCAGGACCTTTAAAAAGGAACTAGATGAGAGACTGAACTTTGCTCTATCCATGGGCTGGATAGACCTTGATACGCTTAATTTTTTGACATCTGACTTCCCAAGGATCCCTATTATATACACATTACCTAAAATACACAAATCTCAATCTGCACCACCAGGAAGACCGATTATTTCGGCTGTGGGCTCTTTATTCCAACCTGTAGCAACCTATATTGATTCTTTTCTACAACCCCTGGTGCGCCTTATGCCTTCTTTTACCCGTGATGCTACACATGTCATCCAGATGCTACAGACTCTCAACAACTTACCTGAGAAATATCTCTTGGCCACCATGGATGTCAAAAGTTTATATACAGTGATACCCCATGATCAGGGCATACAGGCATGTAAAAAAGCACTTGAAACTAGAACGGACAAGACCGTCCCAACAGTATTCCTAATTGAACTACTTGAACTTACGCTCACTAGGAATTACTTCCGTTTTGAAAACTGTTTCTATCTACAGACATCGGGCACAGCCATGGGCAGTGCCCTGGCACCATCTTATGCCAATCTATTCATGCTACAGTTTGAACAAGAAAACATCATAGAGAGGGTGGCGGACAAAATTATACTATACCTTCGCTATATAGATGACCTCCTGTTAATTTGGGCAGGCGACACCGAAAGCCTCAATATGTTTTTTGACACACTCAACAACTTAGATTCCCCGATAAAACTGACTTTGAATTGTGATGACAATTGTATCGAATTTTTGGACTTACAAATATTTAAAATCAGAGATGGCTTGGGGACGAGTCTATACAGAAAACCCACAGACCGGAACACAATCTTACACGCTAAAAGTGAACATCCACCTACCACTATTAGAGCCATACCATACTCGCAATTTCTACGCATTATACGGAATAATAGCGACCGAAAGAAAGCAGAAATTCAACTTAAGGAGGGCTTCAACAGGTTTCTGGAGCGTGGTTACAAAGAGGAGTTACTTCTTCAACAACTCGAGAGGGCTCTATCCCACTCCCAGACTGACCTACTAGCAGGGAAAACCAAAGGTGAGCAACAACCAACCAACATGATCTTTACCACTAAATTCTCTCACTTCTCCAGGAATTTAAAGAAACACGGAACTGGCCGATCGTCGCTATGGATACCTCTTTATCCTTACACCAGGCACCCTGTCCCATGTTCGGCCACAGAAGAAACCAGAACTTGAGAGACATACTGGTACAGACTGATTTTATAAACAAAGTAAGTGGAACACCTAATTGGCTCTCTGTACAACAAAAACTGGGCTGCTTCCGATGCCCAGACTGTACTACCTGCCGCTCAATGTTGACAGGCAGAGATTTCCCACATCCCCATACCGGCAAGCGTTTTAAAATACAACATAGACTCACCTGCACCTCCTCTTTTGTGATCTATATTATTACATGTCCATGTGGTCTGTACTATGTGGGAAAGACCACCACTATATTGAGGGATAGGATCGCTAACCACAGATCGGCAATCAGCAAGGCTCTCAGAGAAAATACAGCCAAACAACCGGTGGCCAGACACTTCCTTCAGATGGGCCACACTCTACCTACATTTCGTTGCATGGCAGTCGACTATCAGCCCCCACTACCCAGAGGGGGGAATCGAGATTTGGCCTTACTAAGACGAGAATCCAAATGGATCCACCGACTCGACACTGTTACCCCACGGGGGTTGAACGAAACTCTCCCACTTGGCTGTTTTCTTTAACCAGTAATATGAACCAATGAACAATTATCTGGGCAATCCAGACCCTGACACCCTGTGTATGTTCTGAGCATAATATGCAACAATGCTGTGTACATATGTGTTTACTATCCTCCATATACCCCCTTTTGCTTCCTGCCTACCTATTTTTAACCTTTTCTTCGTTGTTCTCCTGACACCGTACATGCCCTGTGCCTATTCATCACCCCTAACGTATGGTTTGACTAGTAGCTGCGCGTGCAGCCCTGACCTTACTTGCAGTCATAAGTGGGTTTTTGACCAAAGTATGCCGCTTCTATATTAAACCCCACTACTACTTGCCTCAAGGGACTATGCCCTCTACCCGTAAGACAGCCGTAGCTGTCAATTCTGTAATTTAGGAACCAGCGCTTTAAGTGGTGACGGCTGACGCAGGGAGCTGCACAGGCTGTCACTATCGGCGCTATAACCTCGCCCCTGCCTACATGCCCTACCTGTAAGACAGCCGTAGCTGTCAACCCTGCAACTAAGGATTCGGCGCTTTAGGTGGTGACGGCTGACGCAGGGAGCTGCACAGGCTGGCATTACCGGCGCTTGTTTTCCCTGCAACCGATGGGTATCTAGGCAACGGGTCCATAACAACAGAACGACATACTGAAGCCAGATGCGCACGGAGGCGCACGCCCACCTCTTTGCTGCAATATGATTGGACCGACTCCCCAGGCGAGTGTCCTGATTCGATGGCGCATGAAAGGGAAATGATTTGGCTCTCAAAGGGCACGGTGTTACCGTTTTGGATACGGCTCTGTACTTTTATTCTCTATTTCTCCCTGTCTTGTGTTCTCTATGTCCCCTATACCCTGCACTTCTATTTTATATGCTACACAGATGTTTTTGACAACAACTCTGGTTGCCTAGCAACCAGGTGCGCTGGTTTTGGCGCCGTTTGTCCACACATGGCTTTAAATGGTGGAGGTGGAGGGGCCCTCTGGTTGTTTGTTTGTATACTCCTGACGAAGATCCCTGTGGGGGATCGAAACGTTGAGATTAATAAAGAACTTTTTATTTTTGACTGAAAACCCTGTGAGTGCCGCCTTTCTGCATACATATACATCCCTAAACTCGGCAGGCACCCAGGTATGTACCGAAGTAAACGGTGTGCACCTTTTGGTCTGTGAATATATATATATATATATATATATATATATATATAGATATGTATATACAGTATATGGTATATAGGATATACAATTGCTGATACAGCAGCCTATATATATATATATATATATATATATATATATATATATATATATATATATATATATATATATATATATATATATATATATATATATATATACACAGTATATTGCTGATACAGCAGCCTCCAGGGGAACAGGGCCCTATCCACTAAACAGTGTGATCTCTAATGGCAGGCCTGTAGTACAGTGTTTAAAGGGAGGGATTTTGGGGACATTTGAAGCCAATAAACAAAGATAACAATCTAGACCTGCAGCTAAAGGTAAAACTGCCTCAGGATATGATCCTTACAGCAAACTGTACAATGAAACATAGTCTTTATTGGATGGAAACGCCTGACTAGCATCTCCGTGCCTTTAAGAAATGTGAAATCCAGTGAAAAGAATGCGGTGGGGAAGCGACGCTCTGTTCTACTGACTTCCTGCTCTGCCAGGAAACTCCCTGCTTTACCTTTCAGTCTATTGTACCCAATGGCTCCGGCACACAGCAGGATGTTACTCATTGGCTCATACTCACATATGTGTAGATATATATATGAGCTCTACGGGATTCAAGGGGAAGTTCATATTAATAACAATGTACTTCTTCTCTTACTTCTGTACAATGTGACATGTGCATCAGCACTGTGACTTCTATACACAAACTCCCCAGATTCTCCTCTTACAATTAGGCTCATTTATGACTCCAAACACCAGTGCAAAGTGTTTGTTTTGTTGCAAAACTGGTCATACATTGCCACTATACACAATATTGTGTACACAAGGAGACCCAGTATTACTGCCCATAACTGCAGCTCTCTGTCCCTAAACAACATGACATTTTTGGGCTCACGTACCCTTTTATAGGCGCTGGGTGTTTGTGCAAATGGGGCTATTTGCACTGTTATTAAAGGGGTGGTTCAACTTTAAGGTAACTTTTATTATGTTATAGAATGGCCAATTCCTACCAAATAGGTTTTCATTGTTTATTTTTTATAGTTTTATAATAATTTGCCTCTTTCTTCTGCGCAGCTTTCAAATGGGCGTCGCTGACTCCCTTCTAAAAAACGAATGCTCTGTTAGGACAGTGGCACACGGGCAGATTCGGGAAGATTTAGTCACCTCTTCTGCGGGGCCACAATCTCCCAGAACTGCCTTCCCCCGATATAATGAGAAAACGCTGATGCACTCAAGGTGCTTTGATTTCCGAAGTCGCCAGGGGACTAAATCTCCCCGAATCTGCCCGTGTGCCCCTGCCCTAAGGTTACAAATGTATTTTTATTGAAACTTTTTATTAGTGATCCTTCTATTCAGACCTCTCCTATTCATATTCCAGTGTCTTATTCAAGTCCATGCATGGTTACTAGGGTTAATTGGACCCCGAAGATGGCTGCCGTGAACTGCGATCCATGAATCTGCACCGAGGGGTAAGTAGAAGGTTGGGTGCAGTTATGCTGAGGGGAGGAGGGAGGGGGGTCTTTGTGGAGTGGGGCGTAGGGTTTTTTCTCCCAGAGATAGATACAGGGCGGAACAACAGTTTGTGATTTATTAGGGAACATATCTACACTAACATAACACTGTAAGGAGGGGGTTATAATAAACTCACATACGTGTGTTACACTTTCTATAAAACAACCTCCTAAAAGGGTTGTAGAGGTTTATTGACAGCAGGAGCACAGATGAAGGGTAGACTAGTCATGGTAACTATTCACCAGGTACCTCCCTTTCCTAATGAACTATAGCGCAGTACCTTCTTATGATAACCCCCATATACTGACCCTCTTTACCCCCACATTATCGCCATTTTGGCTTCTCCTTCGCGTGTGACGTAAGCGCGCCCGAATGCACCACGTGCCCTTTCTATCCCCTGGCCTGAGATAGCTGCGGAGGCGGGTCTGGCCTTGGAACGCACGACGTCACACGTCAACGATGGCGGCTGGGAAAGACGATCAGTTGAAACGCACCCCTACGTCACGCGTAATGGCGTCAGTGAATGCAGACCCGAGCTGGCGGCGGATCCGCCGCAGCCGATAAAAGAGGTGAGTCCGGGTCCCCATCCCACTTTCTCCCTCCGCCGAGACGGGAAGGGCGATTAGCAAGTGAGAGTTTCCCGAGCTGCAGTGGGGCGGGATCGACTGGTCGCTGCGGCCGCTCCATATTTGCATGTAATATCCCTCAGCCTGCGCTATTTTCCAGCTGCGTCCGCTTCCCCTTCCTCCGCCCCTCCCGCTGAGCTCTAATCGCTGCGTCCGCTCACAGTCGGCCGCTCGGTAGGAATGCTGGGAGTTGTAGTCCAGGCGTTGTCAGTAGAGGTGCCGTGTGTATTTATAGGCCAGTGACATTTGTGTGTGAGACTTGGCCTGAGAGCAGACACCCCACCCTGTGTTACCCAACAGCTTCCTGACAGGGTGAGCTCACGTGTGTCTCATACTGGGGGGATTCTCTTGTGACAACTGCACCCCCCCATTATTGGTCCAGTCTCACCCCCTCTAATGACCCTCCCCAATTCCATGTCACCACTGGGGGGTAAAACATGACATTTATAGGGGGGACCCCTCCCAAGATCTATTTTATATTCAACGAAGACCCAATATCCGGTCATTCCTCATTCTTCTGATTAGTAAATGCCACAGTCTAAAGCAGCAGTGCGGACAATCTGAAGAACCCACCGATCAGTTGCACAAAACTAGAGGAATGAGGAATGAGGAATGATTGGATCTTGGGGAGGTAAAATTCACAAAAAACAAGAGAAAAAAACAAAAAGTTTTTGGGTGGAGTTCTCCTTTAAAAGGTAATATCTGTTTGTCCAATAGCTGCAAATAAAATAGTTCCCAGCCACAACTTGCCCCATGTGCCCTCCCCCTTATGGAACGAAAGGGCGGCCCGTGTATATGAGCTGCTCATTGGCTGCACTTGGGCAATAATCACAGGGGAGGAGCAAGTTGTGTAGGCGGGACTTGTAGTTTATAGGGGCCTGGAGAGTTGCCCGCTGCTGCCGCCATGATTATATACTGTGTTGTTTGTACCTGTCAGCTCATCTGATGTGGGGCAGATAGGGATGGGGGGGGACACAGTGGAATGGCATTAAACAAATCTAATTAGTGGTTTTACATATGTGCCCCTTTGTGTGCCTGGCTAAGGAGCATGGGATTGTTATACAGGATTTACTTGCTTCTGGCTATATATATATATATATATATATATATATATATACAGTGCTGGGCAATAGTATGGCTGCTCTGTGACAGTCTGTCAGCCCTTGTGATGTTGCTGAACTACAACCTCTAGCTGCAATGCTATTTGTTTAACCCACTGTCAGAATTCCAATGGGGTCAGCGCCCCCTGTTCCTGGGGCAGGGTTGTAGAGTAATAAGGGGACTGCGGGGAGGTAGAGTAATGAGAGGACTGTGGGGGAGGTAGAGTAATGAGAGGACTGTGGGGTCGTAGGGCAATGAGAGGACCGCGGGGTCGTAGGGTAAAGAGAGGACCGCGGGGTCGTAGGGTAAAGAGAGGACCGCGGGGTCGTAGGGTAAAGAGAGGACCGCGGGGTCGTAGGGTAAAGAGAGGACCGCGGGGTCGTAGGGTAAAGAGAGGACCGCGGGGTCGTAGGGTAAAGAGAGGACCGCGGGGTCGTAGGGTAAAGAGAGGACCGCGGGGTCGTAGGGTAAAGAGAGGACCGCGGGGTCGTAGGGTAAAGAGAGGACCGCGGGGTCGTAGGGTAACGAGAGGACTGTGAGGTTGTAGAGTAAGTAGAGAAAAGGCAGTACCAATTTGGATAGGGCGTACAGAAAGGGAGGGAGGGCAGTACTGTTTCGAATAAGGTGTACAGAAGGGGAGGTCAGTGCCAGTTTGGATAGGGTTACAGAATCGAGAGAGGGCAGTACCGTTTTGGATAGGGGTACAGAGGGTAGTACCGTTTTCAATAGGGTGTACAGAAAGGGAGGGCAGTACCGTTTTGAATAAGGGGTATAGAAGGGGAGGTCAGTGCCAGTTTGGATAGGGTTACAGAATGGAGAGAGGGCAGTACCATTTTGGATAGGGGTACAGAAGGTAGAGAGGGCAGTACCATTTTGGATAGGGGGTACAGAAGGGGAGGTCAGTGCCAGTTTGGATAGGGGGTAAAGACGATAGAGAAGGCAGTAACATTTTGGACAGGGGTTCAAAAGGTAAGGCAGTACCATTTTGGATAGGGGGTACAGAGGGTAGACTGTGCAGTACCATTTTATATATGGGTACAGAATGGAGAGAAGGCAGTACCATTTTGGTTAGTGGGTAGAGAGGGCAGTACCATTTTGGATAGGGGATACAGATGGTAGAGAGGACAGTACCATTTTGGATAGGGGTTCAGAAGGTAGAGAGGACAGTACCATTTTGGATAGTGGTTCAGAAGGTAGAGCGGACAGTACCATTTTGGATAGGGGGTACAAATGGTAGAGAGGACAGTACCATTTTGGATAGGGGGTACAGATGGTAGAGAGGACAGTACCATTTTGGATAGGGGGTACAGATGGTAGAGAGAACAGTACCATTTTGGATAGGGGTTCAGAAGGTAGAGAGGACAGTACCATTTTGGATAGGGGTTCAGAAGGTAGAGAGGACAGTACCTTTTTGGATAGGGGATACAGAGGACAGTACCATTTTGGATAGGCGGTACAGATGGTAGAGAGGACAGTACCATTTTGGATAGGGGTTCAGAAGGTAAAGAGGACAGTACCATTTTGGATAGGGGTTCAGAAGGTAGAGAGGACACTACCATTTTGGATAGGGGTTCAGAAGGTAGAGAGGACAGTACAATTTTGGATAGGGATACAAATGGTAGAGGGCCGTACCGTTTTGTATAGGGGGTACAGATGGTAGAGAGAATGGTACCATTTTGGATAGGGGTTCAGAAGGTACAGAGGACAGGACCATTTTGGATAGGGGTGCAGATGGTAGAGAGTGCAGTACCATTTTGTATATGGGTACAGAATGGAGAGAAGGCAGTACCATTTTGTATAGTGGGTAGAGAGGGCAGTACCATTTTGATAGTGGTACAGATGGTAGAGAGGGCAGTACCATTTTGGATAGGGGTACAGAAGGCAGAGAGGGCAGTACCATTTTGGATAGGGTTTGAGAAGGTAGAGAGGCCAGTACCATTTTGTATAGAGGGTAGAGAGTGCAGTACCATTTTGTATATGGGTATAGAATGGAGAGAAGGCAGTACCATTTTGTATAGTGGGTAGAGAGGGCAGTACCATTTTGATAGTGGTACAGATGGTAGAGAGGGCAGTACCATTTTGGATAGGGGTACAGAAGGCAGAGAGGGCAGTACCGTTTTGGATAGGGGATACAGATGGTAAAGAGGGCAGTAACATTTTGTATAGAGGGTACAGATGGTAGAGAGAGCAGTACTATTTTGGATAGGGGTAGAGAGGGCAGTACCATTTTGGACAGGGTTTCAGAAGGTGGAGAGGACAGTATCATTTTGGATAGTGGGTAGAGAGGGCAGTACCATTTTGTACAGGGGTTCAGAAGGTAGAGAGGACAGTACCATTTTGGATAGTGGGTACAGAGGGTAGAGAGGGCAGTGCCATTTTTAATAGGGGTTTAGAAGGTACAGAGGAGAGTACCATTTTGGATAGGGTGTACAGAGGGTAGAGAGGGCAGTACCATTTTGAATAGGGATACAGAATGGAGAGAGGGCAGTACTATTTTGGATAGGGGTACAGAAGGTAGAGAGGGCAGTACCATTTTGGATCGGGGGTACAGACCGTACAGAGGGCAGTTACATTTTGGACAGGGGTTCAGAAGGTGGAGAGGACAGTACCATTTTGGATAGTGGGTACAGAGGGTAGAGAAGGCAGTACCATTTTTAATAGGGGTTCAGAAGGTACAGAGGAGAGTACCATTTTGGATAGGGGATACAGAGGTTAGAGAGGGCAGTACCATTTTGAATAGGGTTACAGAATGGAGAAAGGGCAGTACTATTTTGGATAGGGATACAGAAGGTAGAGAGGGCAGTACCATTTTGCATAGGGGGTACAGATGGTAGAGTGGGCAGTACCATTTTGCTTAGGGGGTACAGATGGTAGAGTGAGCATTACCATGTTGGATAGGGGGTACAAATGGTAGAGAGGACAGTACCATTTTTGGATAGGGGGTACAGATAGCAGAGAGAACAGTACCATTTTGAATAGGGGTTCAGAAGGTAGAGAGGGCAGTACCATTTTGGATAGGGGTTCAGAAGGTAGGACAGTACCATTTTAGATAGGGGCTACAGATGGTAGAGAGAGCAGTACCATTTTGGATAGGGGGGTACAGAGGGTAGAGAGGGTAGTAACATTTTGAATAGGGGTTCAGAAGGTACAGAGGACAGTACCATTTTGTATAGGGGGTAGAGAGGGCAGTAACATTTTTGATAGGGGTACAGATGGTAGAGAGGACAGTACCATTTTGGATAGGGGTACAGATGGTAGAGAGGACAGTACCATTTTGGATAGGGGTACAGATGGTAGAGAGGACAGTACCATTTTAGATAGGGGTACAGATGGTAGAGAGGACAGTGGCATTATGGGTAGTGGTGCATAAGGAACACAGGGCACTGGCAGGAGGGTAGCGGTGCTGAAGCGATTGGGGGCGGTGCCAGTAGGGAATAGAGGTGCAGAAGGGAGGTCTGTTGCGCATGAGGTTTGTGTGCAGGAGAGAGGGGCTGGGCATGTTGCCTGGAGGTGTTTGGGGTCAGGAGGGAGCACTTGGCTACTAGTTTATGAAGGAATACAAGGGACACTAGCCCATGGGAGCCGAATGCCAGGCACTGTCCTTGTGCTGCTTCTGGTTGGCAGAGTGCGGCAATGTTATATGAGGAGTGTGTGGGTCGGAGGCGGTGGTTGGGGCAGGATTCCTGTGCCCTCCAGCTGGAACCAATGACAGAGCTGTAACTAGGGCCGTCAGCAGAGGGGGTGGGACTAGAAATTTCTAAGATTTCTTATGCTTTCTCCTTCTCATTCACAACTGCTCTCTGGCAGCTATAGGGTAAAAGGGGTAAGGGAGCAATGCTCTGCAGCCATTGGTACTGGAGTAATGCTCTGCAGCTCTGCCAGTGGTCTGGTATAAAGGAGCGATGCTCTATGGTGACGGAGTGTGGTTTTGTACTTCTGCTACTGGATCAGAGTAATGGAGGGATGTTCTGCGGATCTGTCACTGTCTGGGCCTGGGTAATTATTACCTTTTATTTATATAGAGTATTTATATGACCCAGTAAGGTCCATTATAACATTTGCACACACTAGGGGCAAGTTACTGTGCAGGAGTGTCATATGCACGGGAAGAGTTAATGGAGTGATGCTCTGCAGGGGAAGAGTTAATGGAGTGATGCTCTTTGCATTGTATTTGCTGCATATTGTGATTAGCTGGTCACTGTTGTATGCATTTATCTGGCAGGATTAGGGTTAACATGGAAGTTAGAATTAGTTTGCAGCACTAGGTGGTTAGTGGGCAACTCTAGGAAGGACTGGCATCTGGTTAGTTAACATCACTGAGTAGGATTTCCAGGGGGAGTAGCTTTGTGGGACTGTGAGGGGGTCGGTGGCAGCTGTGGGTCAGACTGACAGGGGTTAGTGGCCAGTGCAGGGTAGAAATGAGAGGGCACAGTTTAGTTGGTTGTGTGGGATTTGCAGGGGGCAGTTAGTTGTTGGCTGGGGGTGAGTTGTTTGTGTGTGTGGGAATGGCAGGATTGAGATGGTTGTGTGTGTGTGGGATTAGCAGGATTGAGATGGTTGTGTGTGTGTGGGAATGGCGGGGCTGAGTTGGTTGTGTGTGTGAATGGCAGGATTGAGATGTTTGTGGGTGGGGGAATGGCAGGATTGAGTTGTGTGTGTGGGAATAGCAAAATTGAGATGGTTGTGTGTGTCAGGATTGAGATGTGTGGGGGGGGTGGAAGGATTGAGATGTTTGTGGGTGGGGGAATGGCAGGATTGAGTTGTGTGTGTGTGGGAATAGCAAAATTGAGATGGTTGTGTGTGTCAGGATTGAGATGTGTGGGGGGGGTGGAAGGATTGAGATGGTTGTGTGTGTGTGTGTATGTGAATGGAAGGATTGAGATGGTTGTGTTTGTTCATGATTGGCAGGATTGACATGGTTGTGTGTGTGGGAATATCAGGATTGAGATTGTGTGTGTGTGGGAATGGAAGGATTGAGATTCTGTGTGTGGGAATAGCACAATTGAGATGGTTGTGTGTGTCAGGATTGAGATGTGTGGGGGTGGTGGAAGGATTGAGATGGTTGTGTGTGTGGGAATATCAGGATTGAGATTGTGTGTGGGTGGGAATGGAAGGATTGAGATTGTGTGTGTGGGTGGGAATGGAAGGATTGAGATTGTGTGTGGGTGGCAGGGCAAAGACCCTCTTGTTGGCCAACTTTGTCAAATGAGCAGATGCTTTGGGGTTTGAGCAGCAATACTTAGGAGCCCAGTTGTAGCGCGCAGAAGGTTCCTTCATATCCCACAGTTGTTTGTATATCACCATGGACTAACCTTCATTTGTAGCCTTGCTGAGCATGCTGGGACATTACATTTTGTGCTCTTAGCTTGCAGTTTAGGTACAGAGGACTTATTCTATTGGTTATTCTATTAGTGAAATGGAATGAGAGTGGATTGGCATGTGGCAAGGGTTATGCAGATCTCAGAGGGACCAAATGAAGCTCCGCCGGTTTTATTGGTGAATGTTATAGGTAGTTGGGTGAGTCTATTGGTTACCGGCCTGTGAGTCTGATCTCAGTTGTGGGACTTTTCATGTACTGGCACATACAGCTCATTGCACCCAACCTACTCATCAAAACAAGAGGTTGAGTGATAGCCCCGCCCAGCAGGTCCCATGGGAGGGGACACGTTCAGAACAAGAGGTTAATCTCTGTGATAGCCCCGCCCAGCAGTTGCCATGGGAGGAAACAGATTTAGAATGATTGGTTAGTCCCTGAGATAGCCCCGCCCAGCAGTTGCCATGGGAGGGGACAGACTTAGAATGATTGGTTAGTCCTTGTGATAGCCCCGCCCAGCAGTTGCCATGGGAGGAAACAGATTTAGAATGAGTGGTTAATCCTTGTGATAGCCCAGCAGTTGCCATGGGAGGAAACAGATTTAGAATGATTGGTTAGTCCCTGAGATAGCCCCGTCCAGCAGTTGCCATGGGAGGGGACAGATTTAGAATGATTGGTTTGTCCCTGAGATAGCCCCGTCCAGCAGTTGCCATGGGAGGGGACAGATTTAGAATGATTGGTTTGTCCCTGAGATAGCCCCGTCCAGCAGTTGCCATGGGAGGGGACAGATTTAGAATGATTGGTTAGTCCCTGAGAAAGCCCCGTCCAGCAGTTGCCATGGGAGGAAACAGATTTAGAATGATTGGTTAGTCCCTGAGATAGCCCCGCCCAGCAGTTGCCATGGGAGCAAACAGATTTAGAATGATTGGTTAGTCCTTGTGATAGCCCCGCCCAGCAGTTGCCATGGGAGGAAACAGATTTAGAATGATTGGTTAGTCCCTGAGAAAGCCCCACCCAGCAGTTGCCATGGGAGGAAACAGATTTAGAATGATTGGTTAGTCCCTGAGATAGCCCCGCCCAGCAGTTGCCATGGGAGGAAACAGATTTAGAATGATTGGTTAGTCCCTGAGATAGCCCCGCCCAGCAGTTGCCATGGGAGGGGACAGATTTAGAATGATTGGTTAGTCCCTGAGATAGCCCCGCCCAGCAATTGCCATGGGAGGAAACAGATTCAGCTTCTGGACCAGTGTTCCTCTGACACCGGCCAAGTGTACTTTTCTTCTTAGCATTGTGCCGCCATACTCATCATGTCCCAGCCTCCTTTGCACATGAGCAGAGATTTTCTGTAGCGCTTGCTCAGGGAGGCGCAAAGGATGCTGGGACATGAAGAGTATGGCGGCACAAAGGAGAAAAGTAGACTTGGCCGCTGCGTTTTTGGAAGAAAACTGCCAGCCCTGGGTCTGTAGTGAGTGGAATTATCATGGGTGGGTGCCTAAAAATCTATCACCTCCCTTAGTGGACTTGGGGGAGGAGGTGCGTTTATTAGCATGGTTGTTTTTTTTTTTTGTTTGTTTTTTTATTTGATTAAAGACCAGGTCACCGGCTGTACAAAGCAAAAGAGAAAGGGACTGGTTAAATGAACAAATCAATCAGTATCCCCCCCATGCTAAGAAGTGCTGTATTCCAATGACACTCCTACTGAGACCTGGGCCTGATTGAGCAAAGCATTATGGGCCTCTCCCATAACCACAGGCTCCTGTGTGGCACCCGCCGAGGCTTTGTCTCCATCTAAACGGCCTGGCCAGGGATGTAGATGCTGTGATATAAAGGGGAAATTGACCCAAATAAAAACGTGCGCTCAGTAGAAATCTGGGTGGCAGTAAAACTAGGTGTGGGAGTAGAAAGCGAAATAATTGCCATTCGGGGGCGCTCTACAGAGATTTTGTCATGCCCCCATCCCTCCCACACGCTCCAGGTAAACTATCTCCCATGGATATCAGGAATCAAACACAAGACCCTACAGGTGCCATTCAGCCAATCACAGGGTTGATACAGAATGTTTCTTCTCTGAGTGGATGGTCTGTATACCCCCAACACTTTTCATCTCCTATCCACAGCCTCGGGTGGTCCCCCCTACATAGGGAGTGGTGGCGCTGTCCCGCGGGGGGCTCCCTCTGGGCCTCGTCATGCCGTCCAACGCTCGGGCCGGCAACCTGAAGGACCCAGAGGTGGCTGAGCTCTTTTTTAAAGATGACCCAGAGAAACTCTTCGCTGACCTTCGAGAAATTGGACATGGCAGCTTCGGAGCAGTTTACTTTGTGAGTATTCAGTGCTGGTTCTATGACTGCTACTGACTAAGCAAACAATATGGCTGCTCTTGTATCTTTCTCTGTGACCCCGGATCTCCATTACTGACCCTCACGCTGCCCCTTTTCTCTCTCCCAGGCCAGGGATATCCGTAACAATGAGGTTGTGGCCATTAAGAAGATGTCGTACAGTGGGAAGCAATCAAATGAGGTGGGTGCACTCAGCCGGGGGGAATAATGGGGCTAATGGGATTATTCTTCTCCTCTGAACCCTCTGTCTGTGTCCAACAGAAATGGCAGGACATTATAAAGGAAGTAAAGTTCCTCCAAAAGCTCCGACACCCAAACACTATTGAGTATAAAGGATGTTACCTGAGGGAGCACACTGCCTGGGTAAGTAGGGGCCTGACTGGATTAATCCTATATGTCTATAGGTTTGGGGATGGAGCCCTATACCCTCCTGCTGAGCCATTCATTACCACACTGCTGATTCTCATCCCTTTAACAACAGCATGAGGGCCACACATTGAGCTTGTTGTACAGTTGCACATTTACACTGTGAATGACCCCTGTCCAAACAGGTTATACAACACACTCACCCCCTCATCTGATACACCGGCTGCACTACCCTGCCCATTGCTGGCAGTGTGTGTGTGTAAAGTACTGAGAGATCTGAGTGTGTAAAGTACTGAGAGATCTGAGTGTGTGTCTGTGTGTAAAGTACTGAGAGATCTGAGTGTGTGTGTGTAAAGTACTGAGAGATCTGAGTGTGTGTGTGTGTGTGTGTGTAAAGTACTGAGTGTGTGTGTAAAGTACTGAGTGTGTGTGTGTAAAGTACTGAGAGATCTGAGTGTGTGTAAAGTACTGAGAGATCTGAGTGTGTGTGTAAAGTACTGAGTGTGTGTGTAAAGTACTGAGTGTGTGTGTAAAGTACTGAGTGTGTGTGTAAAGTACTGAGTGTGTGTGTAAAGTACTGAGTGTGTGTGTAAAGTACTGAGTGTGTGTGTAAAGTACTGAGTGTGTGTGTAAAGTACTGAGTGTGTGTGTAAAGTACTGAGTGTGTGTGTAAAGTACTGAGTGTGTGTGCAAAGTACTGAGAGTGTGTGTAAAGTACTGAGAGATCTGAGTGTGTGTGTAAAGTACTGAGTGTGTGTGTAAAGTACTGAGAGATCTGATTGTGTGTGTAAAGTACTGAGTGTGTGTAAAGTACTGAGAGATCTGAGTGTGCGTGTAAAGTACTGAGTGTGTGTGTAAAGTACTCAGAGATCTAAGTGTGTGTAAAGTACTGAGAGATCTGAGTGTATGTGTAAAGTACTGAGAGTGTGTGTGTGTAAAGTACTGAGTGTGTGTAAAGTACTGAGAGATCTGAGTGTGTGTGTAAAGTACTCAGAGATCTAAGTGTGTGTAAAGTACTGAGGTGTGTGTGTGTCATGTTTGTGCTACAGATCAAGCAAGTACAATAGCCCCCCCTGCAGGCTGCACACATCACTGCCAAACACCCCCTCCTCTCACTGACATAACTGCCTTCCCCTCACCTGAGCCCACAATAAAGTACGAGGGGCCCCAGGTCTGTAATTAATCCTGGTATCACCCTGATCCCTTCCCTGCTAATGTTTGTCTCTTGTGTAGCTGGTGATGGAGTACTGCCTGGGATCTGCTTCTGATCTCCTGGAGGGTGAGTGTCCTCCTGCCTAATTCACTAAAGCCCTAACTTCCCCTTTGTTCCCAACTGGTTTGAGTTAAGAGTTTAATGTGGGAGACGTCATATGAAATCCAGTGGGAGAGTGTTTATCTGCTTGTCTTGTTTCTGCTTTCCCACCAGTGCACAAGAAACCTTTGCAGGAGATGGAAATTGCTGCTATTACCCATGGTGCACTGCAAGGCTTGGCCTATCTCCATAACCACAACATGATCCACCGGTAAGAGTCAGAGCTGCTGTTGTTGTCTAATAGACTGATGCTCTATCTGTGCAATGTCTCTGTTTTATTTCCCTGCCTGCTCAACACCACCCCCTGTCCCTGTAGTCCTGAATTAGTTGCCTTCCCATTCCTGCCCCCCATTCCCTCTTGCACCCTTCCATTCCTCCTCTGGTCCACTGAACTCTCTCCTGCTGCTGGTATTGCTCGCCCTTGCCTCCCCATTCATCCTGTACCTCTGGCCTCCTCTTCTCACTATCCAACTCTTCTTGACTCCTCCCTACCTGCCTGTCTTAAGTCTTCCCTAACCACCTCTTTTTGACTCTGCCCTACGGAACGGATTTTAGGACATTATCAGGAGAAAACGGGCTCCTGCGTGCACTCTATTAATGAAGACATATGCAGACTCGCCTCTTATTTTACTTACTGATCTGAAGAGGCTGCAGTCACACCTCCGTGTTGCCCTCATATGCTGTTGCGATCTCCCCCTTCATGACTCAGTCCTAAGCCCTCCCGCCCCAGACCTCTGCTCCTAAACCAGGCTGAGGACGGAGGACCCAGGACAGAGGTGTGACGTCAGCCTTTGAGGATGGGTGAGAGAAAAAGCAGGCGATGCAGCATTCCTCTGTCTTATGAGAGTGCATGCAGGAGAGAGATTTCCCCTGAGGATGTCCTAAAATGTGTTCCGTACTGCCCTCCTCTCCTACCACTCTCCTCTCTGCAACACCTCCCTACCCACGACCTCTCTTTGGCTTCTCTCCTTCCACCCAACAATCCTTGACTCATTCCTATTGACCTCTTTTCAACTTCTCCCTGCCTGCTTCTCCTTGGCCTCTCCTCTCTCACCCGTCTATCTTCGGCTCCTCCCTGTCCACCTTTTCTTGACTCCTCCTTACCTGCCTGTCTCTCCCCTTCCTCCTGCCTCTCCTCAGCTCCTCCCTATACACCTCTCTTTGTCTCCTCCCTATACACCTCTTTTTGTCTCCTCCCTATACACCTCTCTTTGTCTCCTCCCTATACACCTCTCTTTGTCTCCTCCCTATACACCTCTTTTTGTCTCCTCCCTACCCTCCCACCTCTACTGTTGAGCCTCTCCTCCCGCCCACTTCTGCCTGTGATATCTCTTCCCACCCTTTGCCAGTTCCTCCCCACCAGTTCACCCTTGTATGTTTATTTTTATTCCACATAGGGATGTGAAGGCAGGGAATATCCTTCTTACTGAGCCAGGACTGGTGAAGTTGGGAGATTTTGGATCAGCCTCTATAATGGCTCCAGCCAACTCTTTTGTGGGGACGCCATATTGGTGAGAACGTTTTTAAGTACACAAATTGTCTTCATGTTACAAAAAGTTTCCCTAAACTGCCCAACCATCCCTTTAATATGAGACGCCCGGGTAATCAGAATTTGTCTTGTTGCAATGTATGATGGGGGGTGCAGGGGCACAGCCAGTGAGTGTGTGTGTGTGTGTGTGTGTGTGTGTGTGTGTGTGTGTGTGTGTGTGTGTGTGTGTGTGTGTGTGTGTGTATATATATATATATATATATATATATATATATATATATATATATATATATATATATATATATATGGTGCGTTGGTCAAGTTTTTTGCATATGTAGTAAAGGATGGACCCGCACTCCACAGTTCTTGGTGAAAAAAATGATGTGTTTTATTCACAATGCATATCCAACGTTTCGGTCCACGCTGGGACCTTTCTCAAGGATAAATGGCATGTACACAAACAGTGCTTAAATCCCTTTAGAATTGGCGCCAATATGGCGGTCATATTTGGCGCCAATTCTAAAGGGATTTAAGCACTGTTTGTGTACATGCCATTTATCCTTGAGAAAGGTCCCAGCGTGGACCGAAACGTTATATATATATATATAGAAGGTGGTAATGCAGAACATTTGCTCTATATTGTACATTCTGGTGCAGAATCATTAGAGATGGTGTTTATCAGCACTTGCCTGTAGTTGAGTCCAGTGCAGCTGACATGTCTTTTCTATAGGATGGCTCCAGAGGTGATACTCGCCATGGACGAGGGACAGTATGATGGGAAGGTGGATGTCTGGTCTCTGGGGATAACAAGCATTGAATTAGGTGAGTGCTGGGCTGTTAGTGACTGTTTCACATCTGTCATTGGTTTCCTGGTCCCTCCCAGTGCTTAGCTGTGTGCAGAGCTGCATCCTGCACAACACACACATACACACATATATACACACAAATATATATACATACACACTCTCCATGGTGACTTCCTGCAGAGCCGGGCTTCCTGCCTTCTCTGTGAAATTTCTCTGCCCCCTCCTTTTCGTTTCCTGCACCTCACAGTAGCCAAAGCATTAAGTGTGGCCATTACTATCACTATCTATTGTGTGCAGAGCTTAAGGTGGCCATAGACACACAGATGATATTGTATGAAACAAATTTTCGCACAATATCCGGTGCTTGTATGGGGGGAAAAGAGCCGACCGATATCGACAGAAGACTTGGACACCGGTCGGCTCGTTGATCGGTCTGGATGGAAAATTTTAATTGGGTGCCTTTGAACTAACATTGTTAGTGCTGAATCGTCAGAAATTCTATTGTTTCTATATGTATATCTGACAATTCAGTAGGAGAAGAGTAGTCAGCACATCGATTCTCACTTTTCTTTGGAGATGGTGCACGTTCTACAATGGCCACTTACCATTGGCAAAACTGTGTAGTAGAAGATTGAACAGCACCACCAACTCTTCAAATGGTTAAAAAGCCTTTATTTATGCTTCTGTGGGCATCATCTGACCATTCAGCTGTACATTTTGCGGTACTGCAGATTATCCAGCTCTCTCACGGCAACCTTTGTGCGTTGGATCAGCTCCATGATGACGGTCTGTGGGCGCTCCCTTTGTAGGAACCGGTGCTGGGATCAAGATGGGACAAATGACTGTATTGAAACTAACGATTTTTCTTGGAGACCTCTTTTCCAAGAAAGATCGTAATTGTTACGTCTATGGCCACCTTTAATCGTGCTCCAGTAGCCAGACTCTGCTGAGCTTTTAAACCTCTCCCTAGCCCTGTGCCAGCCTGCTCCAGGCTTCTTCTCCTCATCACCAACCCTTTGCTAACTGATTCAATCTCCCAAGCTCCTCTGAAGCCTCGTCCAACTCTGTACTCCTTGTGCTTCTGTCCACTCTCCATACTGTGCAAGTCTCGTGCCAATATAATGCCTTCTCTTCTGCTCCCTGTCTAGCTGAGAGGAAACCTCCCCTGTTTAATATGAATGCAATGAGTGCCTTATATCACATCGCTCAGAACGAGTCTCCTGTCCTACAGTCCAACCACTGGTGAGCACCTACCTGCGTACACAAAATACAACTCTCTTGCTGGGTTATTGCCTTGTGCCTGGGGGAATATTATTTATTATATTATTTAGTTTAATGTTATTATTTTAGGGACACAGGATATCACCCCCCGTTACATTAATTACTGTTTATTATCAACCCTGTACTCTGACAGTTTGTTTCCCAGGAGTGAATTGATATCAAAGCTCAGCAGGGAAAGCAGTATGGCAGCCCTCACACATCTTACCATTTATATAGACTTTCTGTGCACATTATCCTGTATGGATGTGTTTTCGTGTAGAAAAATGAAGGGGAACAAAACACTGCTTTCTAATTAGGATATCTTTTGTATATGTTTCTTTATTACTAGGGACAGTGTAGGGGCTGCATGTGCGCATATGAGGAGGTGCTAATGAAATTGGCACAGGTTGTTCTGAAAGGACCAATGTCCCTTTTATTCTGCATATTTCTATAAATAGTTCAATAGCTGTGAGACGTGGGTGTGCTACTTGCAGTAGTGTGAACACTTAATTGACAGACATAATGCGCATAGGTAAGGGAATAAAGCAGAGAAGTGTAACTTCCATTGAGAGTAATGGCCAGTCAGATGGGAGTGCATTGTCCCATAATGTATATTATTGTATGACAGTTGCCTCAGGAAGCAGCAGCCTAAAGCCTGTGAGCCTCAATCTCTTTAGGTCTGAATATTTTCGGAACTTTGTGGATTCCTGCCTGCAGAAGATCCCCCAGGACAGACCCACCTCTGACATGCTGCTGAAGGTAAGTGGGGGTTTTGAAGGTAAAGGGGGGTCTGTCCTAGTCCAGGCACTGCTCTTTGTGTGAGCTCCGCGTATGCTCTCCCTCTTAAGTACAGTCATTTGTCCCATCTTGTTCCCAGCACCGGTTCCTGCAAAGGGAGCGCCCACAGACCGTCATCATGGAGCTGATCCAACGCACAAAGGATGCCGTGAGAGAGCTGGATAATCTGCAGTACCGCAAAATGAAGAAAATCCTCTTCCAGGACACCCAGAATGGGCCAAACACAGAGACTACAGAGGAGGAGGAGGTGAGGGGAAGCGCTGCGTTGGGTCCAAAAGGGAGTAGATGAAGGGGCATCTTGATAGCATGTGGGGCTTTGAGTACATCTCAAACTTGGGGGAAAGGTAGGCTAATAATATGTTCCCTATATCCCCAGGAGGCAGAACAGTTCTTACACTGCACAGGCACCATAACCAGCATGGAAAGCAGCCAATCAGTGCCAAGCATGTCCATCAGCGCCAGCAGCCAGAGCAGCTCCGTCAACAGCCTCGCCGATGCTTCCGATGACAGTGGAGAAATGGCAATGATGCAGGAGGGGGAGCACACAGTGACGTCCAACAGCTCCGTCATTCATCGCCTTCCGGTAATCTCCACTGTGTTTGTGCTGCGATTGTATTAGGGATGCACCGAATCCAGGATTCAGCCTTTTTCAGCAGGATTTGGCTGAATCCTTCTGCCCGGCCGAACCGAATCCTATTTTGCATGTGCAAATTAGGGATGGGGAGGGAATCGCTTTTTTTTGCGTCACAGAACAAGGAAGTTAAAAAAAAATTTCCCTTCCCACCCCTAATTTGCATATGAAAATTAGGATTCGGTTCGGTATTTGGCCGAATCTTTCGCAAAGGATTCGGGGGGTCGGCTGAATCCAAAATAGTGGCTTTGGTGCATCCCTAGATTGTATGGAGTTAGGTGGCAAGATATGTGTGTCCTCTGCAAATTACTCTGCCCCCTCCCCATAGCTTCTGTCTGCTGTTTTCAGTTCCCAGATAGATATATATTTATATATATATATATATATATAATATATATAGTAGGGATGCACCATTATTTGGGATTAAGCCGAATTCTTCGTGAAAGATTCTGCCGAATATGGAATCTGATTCCTAATTTGCATATGCAAAAAAGTGGGGGGAAAATGTTTTACTTGTTTTGTGATGAAAAGTCGTGTGATTTCCCTTCCCGTTCCTAATTCCTAATTTGCATATGCAAATTAGGATTTAGTTCAGCCAGGCACAAGGATTCGGCTGAATCCTACTGAAAACGGAGTCCTGGATTCAGTGTATCCCTAATATATAATATCTGTTGCTCCCTGTGAATCCTTTTTCCTTCACGGCTCATATGTATCTTGCCCATTGCCAGGCACATGATAATATATATGATGATCCGTATCAGCCAGAGATGGAAGCCCAGCAGTCCTCGTCTGCAGCCCGGCGCAGGGCATATTGCCGCAACCGTGACCACTTTGCCACTATCAGAACAGCATCCCTGGTAAGTTATTATTGTGAGAGAGGAGAATCAGGTCTTGGTGCTCTCCTCTGCTTTACAACTTCTTCTGACCTCTCCTGTAATCCTTCCTTTGGCTTTTCACCGCTCACTGGCCTCTCACTCTGCACAACCTCCAGGTAACGAGACAGATCCAGGAACATGAGCAGGACTCGGCACTGAGAGAGCAGATGTCTGGCTACAAACGCATGCGACGACAGCACCAGAAGCAGCTGATGGCTTTGGAGAACAAGCTGAAATCAGAACTGGATGAGCACCAGCAACGCTTAGACAAAGAGCTGGAGGCTCATCGGAGCAACTTTTCTGCTGAGAATGAAAAGATATCCAAGAAGCACCAGGCCATCTTCGAGAAGGAGGTAGAGAAGGAAATATTAGACTGGGACAGAGGAAAGATGTGCAGTGGGAGAGTAGCAACCTGGAGGAGCTTGGAGATCGGGTAGAAGTGGATGGTGGTTCCAATATGCAACCCTAATTTATCTGTTCAGGGGTGATTGATAATAATGGCTTTGTGGTCGTGGGAAGCTCAGAGAATTGGGGACTGTAGAATAATTTGTACAGTAGTGATGTGCATGACTAGGCCAAAACCCTCAGGATTGGTTTGTTTGTAGCACCAACTACCTCCAGGATTTGACTGGTCAGGGCCATACCCAGCACCATCCAGTGATGTCATTGCCCATAGCATTGTCACATCTGATGTCCTCACACGGGGTGGTTTTGGGGCAGGTTTTAAAATATTTAATGGAGACAATTTTGTATAAAAAATAAGAATGTACCAGTGCATTATACTCATTTAGATATAGAAGAATTGTGCTTAAAAAAAGTAGTGGTTTCTGCAAAATCCCTTATAATCTCTCCCTTCTCTTCCACTTGCTGCTCCCCGAATTCCCAGGCTGTGCACTCAGCTCACTGCACTGTAGGACAGGAACCAATCAGCAGCTAGCAGGACCTGATAGGGAACTGAAGCCTGTCTGTGCTTGTGTGACTGCAGGGCTGTGATTGGCTGTCCCCCTCCTACTGTGCTTCTGGCAGGGACACGCCCACCCCTCATGTGAAACACAGACAGGGACCAGAGAACATCTATAGGGAGCTCCAATAAAGGGGCTATTTTTAAAGATATTAATTTTAAGCACCATGTAAAAGCAACACCATATATTACTTATAATTGCCTACACAATTAGGGTTTTTTCATTTATCCTATATGTCTCCTTTAAACATTTAATCTGGCTTTGGAAATATAAGGTTCATGCTGTAATATTTCTACCCGTTCATCACTAGTGTAGAGCTCCACAGAACTGCAGCACATTCATCAGTCACAAGGCAAGGGGATGAGGAGTGTGTAAAGAAAAGTGTGGTTGGGGTGGAACCTTAGGGCTGGAAACTAGGGAGCAAGGGTAGGAGGAAGAAAAGATATAATTAGATCAGAAGAAGCAGGAAATGAAGGCTCAGATTGTTGATTGATTTTGCCATATTATCCCCCAGGCTAAGGGGGGAATGACGGAGGAGAAGAAATTCCAGCAACATATCTTGGGCCAGCAAAAGAAAGAGCTCACTAACCTGCTCGAGAGCCAGAAACGCCAGTACAAGATCCGCAAGGAGCAGCTGAAAGAGGTAGGGGGTTACTAGGGGCCGGCTCTAGGGGTGCAACACTCTGCAATACTCTGCTGCAATGACAACATCGCTGACTTTACAATAAGATTTCTGCGCTGTTTTCATATGTGCTGCGTATGGAGTTGGAAGAATTTATGGCATGGGCAGAACTTGCATTCTAAGGGAGTTATCTAATATAAGGCACTAAGTTTGCCCAGGGGCAGTAACTCATAGCAACCAATCAGCTGGTTGAATTTACTGGTCATCTGTTTAAAAGCAAACATCTTATTGGGGGGCTATGGGTTACCGCTCCTGGGCAAACTAAGTGCCTTTTATTACATATGGGGAACAGTGTTTAAATGACCAGTGACACAAAAAATGTAAAGTGTTTTAAAGTAATGAAAAAATGTACTCTTGCCCTGCACTGGTAAAAGTTACGTGTTTGCTTCAGAAAGGCTACTATAGTTTATATAAACAAGCTGCTGTGTAGCCATGGGGGCAGCCATTCAAGCACAGGATACACAGTAGATAACAGATAAGTACTACTATAGTTTATATAAACAAGCTGCTGTGTGGCCATGGGGGCAGCCATTCAAGCACAGGATACACAGTAGATAACAGATAAGTACTACTATAGTTTATATAAACAAGCTTCTGTGTAGCCATGGGGGCAGCCATTCAAATACAGCATACACAGTAGATAACAGATAAGTACTACTATAGTTTATATAAACAAGCTGCTGTGTAGCCATAGGGGCAGCCATTCAAGCACAGGATACACAGTAGATAACAGATAAGTACTACTATAGTTTATATAAACAAGCTGCTGTGTAGCCATGGGGGCAGTCATTCAAGCACAGGATACACAGTAGATAACAGATAAGTACTACTATAGTTTATATAAACAAGCTGCTGTGTGGCCATGGGGGCAGCCATTCAAGCACAGGATACACAGTAGATAACAGATAAGTACTACTATAGTTTATATAAACAAGCTGCTGTGTAGCCATGGGGGCAGCTGTTATACCATGAGTGTATAGAACTATCACAATGAGCTGTTTATCTAACAGCAACATATTTTAAAGATGAACGCACAATAATCATGCTGTGTTTCCCCATTTATGGACTGCAAAATGTTCCCAATGATCAATGTTTCCTTTTCTTTCCAGGAGTTGCAGGAGAACCAGAGCACCCCGAAAAGAGAGAAGCAGGAATGGCTGCTGAGGCAGAAGGAGAGCATGCAGCACTACCAGGCGGAGGAGGAGGCCAACCTGCTGCGCAGACAGAGACAGTACTTTGAGTTGCAGTGCCGCCAATATAAGCGCAAAATGCTGTTGGCACGGCACAACCTGGACCAGGATCTGCTTCGAGAGGTGAGGGAGACCTAACAAATGTCTTGGGCATTAAAGAACATTGGGAAGCAGGCCCTGACTGGCAGTCTATGGGTTCTGGCAGAGGGGCTGCTGCAAGTTCCAATAGACGTCACTATTTTTTGGGCTGTTTGGGCCTCTGTGTACTTCAAATGCCAGGGGAATAGTTACTGGGCTCCCGAGAGAGACTTGGGGAAAATAGAATGAGGAGGAGTTTAAGGTGCGTCCAAGAGGGAGACTTGGGGAAGATGTGCCATGACAGGACAAGTGAACCTGAGAGACATGTGGGATTGTGGGTGTTTATGCTTCTCCTGAGACAGAGACTTAGTATGGTGGGTGCTTTTGGTTATCCTGAGAGGAGACTGACTTTTAAGGAGCGGTATGTTGAATGTTTCAGGGGTAACATTTTTGATTATCTTCTCAGGAGCTAAACAAAAAGCAGACTCAGCGGGATCTAGAGTGCGCAATGCTCCTGCGCCAGCACGAGTGCACCCAAGAGTTGGAGTTCCGCCACCTGCAGCTCCTGCAGCACACGAGGAGTGAACTCATTCGCATGCAGCACCAGACAGAACTGGGGAACCAGCTGGAGTACAACAAACGGCGAGAGCAGGAACTGCGACAGAAGCATGCAGCCGAGGTCCGACAGCAGCCCAAAAGCCTCAAAGTAAGGCCTGGGGAGGAGGAGGAGGTGGAGGTGGAGGAGGAAGAGGGGGGAGAGGGAGACCAGTTTAGCCTCTGTAGCTCTGAGGATGAGGAAGAGCCTGTGTACTTAGAGGTGACCCCAGAGAGAACAGAGGCAGATGGCTGCCCAGACCAGGAGGTCCCTTATTTTGAGCTGTCTTCTGAGTGGGCGCAAGAGCCTACCAACTCTCTGCGTCCAGCTCCAACACTAACTGCCTCCTCTATGCCAAGCCATGCCCTATGTGCTGTCCTTACCCTGATAGCAGCTTCTCGCCCTTTTTGTCCTTGGTCATTACTCCCACTGCTTCTGGCTCTTCTCACCCTGTGGAGGCCAGGACCCTTGCTGGACTCTGTCCTAGTAGCTCTAGAGACACTGGGGGCCAGCCTGCTTTGCTGCTACATTATGTTGTACTGGGTCTTTGATTTGAGTCCAGCCTCCTTTCTGCTGCTGGCCCAAAGTTGTGGAGCAGTGGCTGCCCTAGCCTTAAGCTACCGGCTGCGTTTATATTATGTGCCTGTTCTGGCTATAGCAGTTGGGGTATTCACATCGCCAGGTATCTTCCTTTCACTCTTCCTGGTGGCGGGCTCATTGGGAAGGCCCGCTGGGGAGTGGCTGAAAGACTGGCCAAAACGAGCGCGTAGATTATGGCTCCGTGCCCTCCTGCGCTTGCCCGGGCCTCTGTTCAGAGTCCTGCAGCGATGTGGAGCAGCCGGAGAAGGTGGCCTATTCTACCTTTTCCCAAAAACCTACAAGGGCGGATTCCGAAGCCGTATCCCAGTGTTGGCTGGAGACTCCCGGGCTGTGAGTGGAGGTTGGGTTTATTGGCGTAGGAGGATTGTTAACACTCCATCAAGAATGGTAAAGATAGTGAATGAGACGTTGGCAAAGGGCGTGCGGAGGCTGTGTGCGGTTCTCCCTCCAGTAGCCCTTATTTACATGGAGAAGATGAGGCTCCTACGAGCAGAGAGGCCCAGTAGAATTCCCAGGCTGATGAGTCGGGAGCAGCGCAGGAGGGAGGCTGACAAGTGTAGGGATCTGAGAGGGACCCCATTGGGCAGGGGGGTCGGCAGACACAGCACAGTAAGGAGGACAAAGCCGCCCAAACCATGGAGATGAGCAACAAGCTGTTCATTATCCAGTCTTAACCGCTGCCTTCCTCAAACCATATAGTGCCTTATTAGAGTGCAGTTAGGGGTCGGCCAGGAGCACCTTACATGGGATCAAACCACTGGCAGTGTCTTCATGGGAACCAGTTTTGTTTTGTATTTTTGTTTTTCCTTCTGTTGCACGGGTCATGCTGGTCTCTGAGGCGAGAGCCGAATTCCCACCTATGTCTGCAGACAGGCAACTCGATTTCTGGGCTGTCTGACCTCTGGGGAGAAGGGTCATCTATTGGATATTGTGGTGCCACCCAGTACCAGTCACACCACTGCACAGCCCCCGGAGTCCCGTCCCCCCAATATACTAAATATTTATATATTGTGGTTTTGTGAGGCTTGCCAGTCTGTTTCATTGTGATTGGTTAGCTGTTCAGTTCAGTCATTGGTTGTTTCAGAATGGCTTCATGCTGTGAGTGGCTGGGTCTTGTATCTAGTATTGACCAATCAGAGGGCACGAGCCCAGAACTAAGCTGTTGGTAAGCCATAGCACGTTCCCCATATTTCACCCCTAATTCTTATTGTGACTCAATAAAAACGAGGGACAAATGGCTACAATATTGGTTTGGGATCATTTGCACATATTTGCATTTGCTCCGTGTCTGTATTAAATGGGGATTATAATGTATTATCTCATCCTATCATTACCCTACGGGGGCAGATGTCTTTGTTTATTATAGGGATACACCGAATCCACTATTTGGGATCCAGCTGAATTCCGAATCCTTCATGAAAGATTCAACTGAATACCGAAAATGAATCCAAATCATAATTAGCATATGCAAATTAGGGACAGAAAGGATAAAGCAAAGTTTTGTGACAAATAGTTAAAATTTCCCTTCTTGTCCCTAATTTGCATATGCTAATTAGGATCCAGTTAGGCCATGCACAAGATTTTGGCCAAATCTGAATCCTGCTGAAAAAGGCAGAATCCCAAACTGAAACCTGGATTTGGTGCATCACTATTTTATTTAGACACTTTGTCCTTAGGTAACTTTACTCACTCAAAACTTCACGTTTTCATACCCTGGTTTTAAGTTTTCCCTCGTTTTACAGTTTTTTTGGTGGTCCCACCAATAAATAACGCACAATCATTTCACAGAGGCCACATCTTTTTTTCTGGTCTCCTGAAAAAATGTAAAATGGGGGTTTCTACTGTAGTGCAATAATCTCCAGTTAATATGGGGACAGTAACGGTTGGTGGCAGTGCTGTAAGGAGGGCATGGTAGCCTTTCTAATCATTTGTTAAAGGACCAGTTTAAATAAATAAATTGTTAGTATATAGTATGGAACAAAAAAAAACCACAGACACATTTAACTTTGAAATCGCTAAGTCTTTATTGAGAAATAACTTACCAAAACTCCTCTTCAGAAAAGGTGATCCATTGTGCAGCGCTCGATTTCTCCTTCCTGCTTTCCTTATAGGAGATAATAGCCAGGGAGGAGAAATCGAGCCTCACACGATGGATCGTCGCCTTTTCTTTTTTCTGTCGCTTCAGTAAGTTATTTCTTAAAGGGTTACTGTCATGGGAAAACATGTTTTTTTTCAAAATTCATCAGTTAATAGTGCTGTTCTAGCAGAATTCTGCACTGAAATCATCTTTCAAAAGAGCAAACAGATTTTTTTATATTCAATTTTGAAATCGGACATGGGGCTAGACATCAGTTTCCCAGCTGCCCCCAGTCATGTGACTTGTGCCTGCACTTTAGGATGGAACTACTTTCTGGCAGGCTGTTATTTCTCCTACTCAATGTAACTGAATGTAACAGCCTGCCAGAAAGTAGTTCCATCCTAAAGTGCAGGCACAAGTCACATGACTGGGGGCAGCTGGGAAACTGATGTCTAGCCCCATGTCCGATTTCAAAATTGAATATAAAAAAATCTGTTTGCTCTTTTAAAAAATGGATTTCAGTGCAGAATTCTGCTGGAGCAGCACTATTAACTGACACATTTTGAAAAAAACAAGTTTTTCCATGACAGTATCCCTTTAATAAAGACTTAGCGATTTAAAAGTTAAATGTGTCTATGTGGGGTTTTTTCATTCTATACTGACTTTTTTAAGAAAATTGATGTTACTGGTCCTTTAAAGCCCCTGATCACTTTATCCTGACTGCAGGGGGGCTGCTGGGTGCCCAGGCTAAAGCTGAATGGTTTGTGTCGGTGCATCGAGGGGCAAATGTATTAGTTCTCTGTTTGATTTGTTGTGGGTTTTTTTTGCTGATTTTCTATTGTGAATGTAAAATGTTATGAAGTCTCTAAGCTGAGGGATCTTTTGTTATATCCCAAGAGCTGCTGGTATTACTGCTGAGCTCCCACTCTCTCTCTCTTGCAGCCAAATCAATGATAAACGATGGCTGCTGAGAAATAGACTATAGGCTACTGCACTATAATGTTGCTGTGAACTTCCCCTTTAAAAAAGTCCTTTTAACCCAAACTAGAATATATATATATAGCAATTTATCAATGTTTAACGTGTCACACGGACCAGTTTTTTCTCAGTTGGTTTTTATGTTCCATTACTTCACTGTTTAGATTTTTAAAATGTATTTGTTTCATTTTCCTGCCTCCCAGAGAAACTCAGTAAAGCAGGTCTCCTCCGGCCTAGGCCGCTAAACTGTTAGACTGGGGACAGGCTTCTGTAACGTAGGGACCAATGGATACAATCTAATCACATCTCGATTTTACTGGGCTGCTTGTGGGAAATTAAAAGGCTTGTTCACCTTTGAGTTAAAGGCGACATTTTATGTCAAAAAACAAGAATGTACAAGTGGATTATACTATTTTAGATATAGAAAAAAAAGTATTGTTTCAGGCTGATTTATTGAATATTTCTGCAAAACCCCTAATAATCCCTCCCTTCTCTTCCACTTGCTGCTCCCTGAATTCCCAGGCTGTGCACTCAGCTCACTGCACTGTAGGACAGGAACCAATCAGCAGCTAGCAGGACCTGATAGGGAACTGAAGCCTGTCTGTGCTTGTGTGACTGCAGGGCTGTGATTGGCTGTCCCCCTCCTACTGTGCTTCTGGCAGGGACACGCCCACCCCTCATGTGAAACACAGACAGGGACCAGAGAACATCTATAGGGAGCTCCAATAAAGGGGCTATTTTTAAAGATAATATTAATGTTTAGCCCCATGTAAAAGCAACACCATACATTACTTATAATTGCCTACAAAATTAGGGGTTTTTCATTTATCCTATGTGTCTCCTTTAAGTTTTACTGTGACGTAGAGAGGGTTATTCTGAGACAATTTGCAAGTTTTTCAAAAAGATCAAAATGAAGACCAATTTTGCCACCACATACTAAAACTTAGCTCAAAGGTGAACCTCCCCTTACATTTTTGGAAAAATGCCAACTACAAATTAGAAACCGACAGAAAAAAAGATCATTTCTATTTGAACGGAACATGTTTTGTAATGGTTAACTGCCCCTTTAATTCAACGTTCCCAGCGCCAGTTGTTTTAGTTGAAAGCAGCGGTTTTATCCTTTGCTGTTACGACTCTGGAAACAATGTCGGCTGTAATGAAGGCCCGTTAATCACACACAGCTGTATTTTTGCAGCCTGAGAGAAGCGGATCTGCTCCATCTGTCTCTCACACACACAGGAGCAACGATTAGCCCAAAGACGCCTCCTTTTGTGTTTTTGGGCTGACCTCCACTTGAGTGTGTGTAATCGCACATAGGCACATGTGATTCAGATCAGTTAAGATGGAGCACAAAGCGGATCCGCTTCTTTCAGGCTGAACACACAGCTCTGTGAAGCTTAAAGGGATCCTGTCATCAGAAAACATGTTTTTTTCAAAACACATCAGTTAATAGTGCTGCTCCAGCAGAATTCTGCACTGAAATCCATTTCTCAAAAGAGCAAACAGATTTTTTTATATTCAATTTTGAAATCTGACATGGGGCTAAACATTTTGTCAATTTCCCAGCTGCCCCTGGTCATGTGACTTGTGCCTGCACTTTAGGAGAGAAATGCTTTCTGGCAGGCTGCTGTTTTTCCTTCTCAATGTAACTGAATGTGTCTCAGTGGGACCTGGGTTTTTACTATTGAGTGTTGTTCTTAGATCTACCAGGCAGCTGTTATCTTGTGTTAGGGAGCTGCTATCTGGTTACCTTCCCATTATTCTGTTGTTAGGCTGCTGGGGGAGAAAGTGAGGGGGGTGATATCACTCCAACTTGCAGTACAGCAGTAAAGAGTGATTGAAGTTTATCAGAGCACAAGTCACATGACCGGGGGCAGCTGGGAAACTGACAATATGTCTAGCCCCATGTCAGATTTCAAAATTGAATATAAAAAAATCTGTTTGCTCTTTTGAGAAATGGATTTCAGTGCAGAATTCTGCTGGAGCAACACTATTAACTGATTCATTTTGAAAAAAAAATGTTTTTCCCATGACAGTATCCCTTTAAGAAGCAGCAGCAGGGCCAGGAATAGCTTGGTATAAATTCCGCTTTCAGATGACTTTACAAATGGCTTCTGAACATGGCGCACGTTACAGAGGGACTTCACACACTTGCGATTGTGTCTGGGAAGGGAAGCCACACTGTGTAACTTTACTGCACTGTTGCGATTGGTCTGACTAAGACGGCCTGTGACATGAATGTGTTTAATGCAACAGCCCATAAGTCTGACCGGGTTATTTCAGTGTTGGTGTCTGCAGCGACATCTGGTGGCAGTTGTGAGCTCTTGTTACTGAGAGAAGCCCTTGTATTATTTGTATTTGATTACAGTGACACCTAATGGGCAGTTTGGGTAATGGCAGCCGGCTGCTGAGCTTTTCAATACAAGTGCTCATTTCTACCAGTTTATTAAAATCCATTAACCTTTTCTCTGCCAGAGACCAGCCTTCCCCCCCTCAAAATGCAGGTCAAAAAAACAAAACAAAACACGTTTTTGTGGTATTTCACCGTATATTTTTGTTTTATTTTTATTTGTCTTTTGTACATAATCCTGAAATTTCTGTATCATTTCCTATATTTATTTTGTCCCCTCCCTGCACATTGTACAGACTGCTGACATTTGTGATTGATCAACATGAAGATATATATGGAATTGCATTTAACCCCCCTGCTGCCAGACCCCCTGCACACTGGCCAGTAAGAGGTTAAATGGACTTGCATATATATATAGATTCCTTGCCATCTTTTTGTTATTTGTCCCAATGTAAATAAGGCTTCTTTTGTGTTTGTGTTTTGTTTTGTTTTTTTGTAATAAACGTCTAAATTGAATCTGACCTCATCCCAGTGTCTTTCATTTATTTCTGTTTTATCACCATCTGTGTGGCACGGGGCTTCCCCCAGCAGTAGCTTGGCTGTCTCTCCTGAGCAAGGAAAGGGTTAATGGTGCGCTGACCCAGAGGTCACATGACTGGGTAATACAGGCATTTAGCAGTGACTGTCATGGGAGTGGGGTGGGGGTTATGCTTGTGTAGGTATACACACACTTATACACACTCACAGGCCGGGCACTGATACAGGTATAGACACTCACAGGTCGGGCACTGATACAGGTATAGACACTCACAGGCCTGGCACTGATACAGGTATAGACACTCACAGGCCGGGCACTGATACAGATATAGACACTCACAGGCCGGGCACTGATACAGGTATAGACACTCACAGGTCGGGCACTGATACAGGTATAGACACTCACAGGCCTGGCACTGATACAGGTATAGACACTCACAGGCCTGGCACTGATACAGGTATAGACACTCACAGGCCGGGCACTGATACAGATATAGACACTCACAGGTCGGGCACTGATACAGGTATAGACACTCACAGGCCTGGCACTGATACAGGTATAGACACTCACAGGCCGAGCACTGATACAGGTATAGACACTCACAGGTCGGGCACTGATACAGGTATAGACACTCACAGGCCAAGCACTGATACAGGTATAGACACTCACAGGCCTGGCACTGATACAGGTATAGACACTCACAGGCCTGGCACTGATACAGGTATAGACACTCACAGGCCTGGCACTGATACAGGTATAGACACTCACAGGCCTGGCACTGATACAGGTATAGACACTCACAGGCCTGGCACTGATACAGGTATAGACACTCACAGGCCTGGCACTGATACAGGTATAGACACTCACAGGCCTGGCACTAATACAGGTATAGACACTCACAGGCCAAGCACTGATACAGGTATAGGCACTCACAGGCCTGGCACTGATACAGGTATAGACACTCACAGGCCTGGCACTGATACAGGTATAGACACTCACAGGCCGGGCACTGATACAGGTATAGACACTCACAGGCCGGGCACTGATACAGGTATAGACACTCACAGGCCGGGCACTGATACAGGTATAGACACTCACAGGCCTGGCACTGATACAGGTATAGACACTCACAGGCCTGGCACTAATACAGGTATAGACACTCACAGGCCAAGCACTGATACAGGTATAGGCACTCACAGGCCTGGCACTGATACAGGTATAGACACTCACAGGCCTGGCACTGATACAGGTATAGACACTCACAGGCCTGGCACTGATACAGGTATAGACACTCACAGGTCGGGCACTGATACAGGTATAGACACTCACAGGCTGGGCACTGATACAGGTATAGACACTCACAGGCCGGGCACTGATACAGGTATAGGCACTCACAGGCCGGGCACTGATACAGGTATAGACACTCACAGGCCGGGCACTGATACAGGTATAGACACTCACAGGTCGGGCACTGATACAGGTATAGACACTCACAGGCCTGGCACTGATACAGGTATAGACACTCACAGGCCTGGCACTGATACAGGTATAGGCACTCACAGGTCGGGCACTGATACAGGTATAGACACTCACAGGCAGGGCACTGATACAGGTATAGACACTCACAGGCCGAGCACTGATACAGGTATAGACACTCACAGGCCGAGCACTGATACAGGTATAGACACTCACAGGCCAAGCACTGATACAGGTATAGACACTCACAGGCCTGGCACTGATACAGGTATAGACACTCACAGGCGGGCACTGATACAGGTATAGACACTCACAGGCCGGCACTGATACAGGTATAGACACTCACAGGTGGCACTGATACAGGTATAGACACTCACAGGCCGGCACTGATACAGGTATAGACACTCACAGGCGGGCACTGATACAGGTATAGACACTCACAGGCCTGGCACTGATACAGTATAGACACTCACAGGTCGGCACTGATACAGGTATAGACACTCACAGCCGGCACTGATACAGTATAGACACTCACAGGTCGGCACTGATACAGGTATAGACACTCACAGGCTGGCACTGATACAGGTATAGACACTCACAGGCCGGCACTGATACAGGTATAGACACTCACAGGCCTGGCACTGATACAGGTATAGACACTCACAGGCTGGGCACTGATACAGGTATAGACACTCACAGGCTGGCACTGATACAGGTATAGACACTCACAGGCCTGGCACTGATACAGATATAGACACTCACAGGCGGGCACTGATACAGGTATAGACACTCACAGGTCGGGCACTGATACAGGTATAGACACTCACAGGCCGGCACTGATACAGGTATAGACACTCACAGGCCGGCACTGATACAGGTATAGACACTCACAGGCCGGGCACTGATACAGGTATAGACACTCACAGGCCGGCACTGATACAGGTATAGACACTCACAGGTCGGGCACTGATACAGGTATAGACACTCACAGTGGCACTGATACAGGTATAGACACTCACAGGCCTGGCACTGATACAGGTATAGACACTCACAGGCCTGGCACTGATACAGGTATAGGCACTCACAGGTCGGGCACTGATACAGGTATAGACACTCACAGGCCGGGCACTGATACAGTATAGACACTCACAGGTCGGCACTGATACAGGTATAGACACTCACAGGCCTGGCACTGATACAGGTATAGCACTCACAGGCCGGCACTGATACAGGTATAGACACTCACAGGCCGGGCACTGATACAGATATAGACACTCACAGGCGGGCACTGATACAGGTATAGACACTCACAGGCGGGCACTGATACAGGTATAGCACTCACAGGCTGCAACATTAAGGGTAAGACATTTTTTAGTCCTGATACAGGTATAGCACTCACAGGCCTGGCACTGATACAGGTAAGACACTCACAGGCGGCACTGTACAGGTATAGCATCAGGCGGCACTGATACAGGTATAGACACTCACAGGCGGCACTGATACAGGTATAGACACTCACAGGCGGGCACTGATACAGGTATAGACACTCACAGGCGGGCACTGATACAGGTATAGGCACTCACAGCCGGGCACTGATACAGGTATAGACACTCACAGGCCGGCACTGATACAGGTATAGACACTCACAGGCCGGGCACTGATACAGGTATAGACACTCACAGGCCTGGCACTGATACAGGTATAGACACTCACAGGGCCCGGCACTGATACAGGTATAGACACTCACAGGCCGGCACTGATACAGGTATAGACACTCACAGGCCTGGCACTGATACAGGTATAGACACTCACAGGCCTGGCACTGATACAGGTATAGACACTCACAGGCCGGCACTGATACAGGTATAGACACTCACAGGCCGAGCACTGATACAGGTATAGCACTCACAGCCGGCACTGATACGGTAGACACTCACAGGCCGAGCACTGATACAGGTATAGACACTCACAGGACGGCACTGATACAGGTATAGGGCACTCACAGGCCTGGCACTGATACAGGTATAGACACTCACAGGCCTGGCACTGATACAGGTATAGACACTCACAGGCCTGGCACTGATACAGGTATAGACACTCACAGGCCGGGCACTGATACAGGTATAGACACTCACAGGCCTGGCACTGATACAGGTATAGACACTCACAGGTCGGGCACTGATACAGGTATAGACACTCACAGGCCTGGCACTGATACAGGTATAGACACTCACAGGCCTGGCACTGATACAGGTATAGACACTCACAGGCCTGCACTGATACAGGTATAGACACTCACAGGCCGGGCACTGATACAGGTATAGACACTCACAGGTCGGCTGGCACTGATACAGGTATAGACACTCACAGGCCTGGCACTGATACAGGTATAGACACTCACAGGCCTGGCACTGATACAGGTATAGACACTCACAGGCCTGGCACTGATACAGGTATAGACACTCACAGGCCTGGCACTGATACAGGTATAGACACTCACAGGCCTAGCACTGATACAGTATAGACACTCACAGGTCGGGCACTGATACAGGTATAGACACTCACAGGCCGGGCACTGATACAGGTATAGACACTCACAGGCCGGGCACTGATACAGGTATAGACACTCACAGGCTGGGCACTGATACAGGTATAGACACTCACAGGCCGGGCACTGATACAGGTATAGACACTCACAGGCCTGGCACTGATACAGGTATAGACACTCACAGGCTGGGCACTGATACAGGTATAGACACTCACAGGCCTGGCACTGATACAGGTATAGACACTCACAGGCCGGGCACTGATACAGATATAGACACTCACAGGTCGGGCACTGATACAGGTATAGACACTCACAGGTCGGGCACTGATACAGGTATAGACACTCACAGGCCAGGCACTGATACAGGTATAGACACTCACAGGCCAGGCACTGATACAGGTATAGACACTCACAGGCCGGGCACTGATACAGGTATAGACACTCACAGGCCTGGCACTGATACAGGTATAGACACTCACAGGTCGGGCACTGATACAGGTATAGACACTCACAGGTCGGGCACTGATACAGGTATAGACACTCACAGGCCTGGCACTGATACAGATATAGACACTCACAGGCCTGGCACTGATACAGGTATAGGCACTCACAGGTCGGGCACTGATACAGGTATAGACACTCACAGGCCGGGCACTGATACAGATATAGACACTCACAGGTCGGGCACTGATACAGGTATAGACACTCACAGGCCTGGCACTGATACAGGTATAGGCACTCACAGGCCTGGCACTGATACAGGTATAGACACTCACAGGCCGGGCACTGATACAGATATAGACACTCACAGGTCGGGCACTGATACAGGTATAGACACTCACAGGTCGGGCACTGATACAGGTATAGGCACTCACAGGCTGCATACAATTAAGGTTTGTACACGACAAATTTTCTTTAGATTTTTCCTTAGACACAGTTCTAATATTAAGCTGGGGGCCAAAGTTTAACGTTCCTTATTGTGGGGGAAAAGGTAAGAGAATTTGGTAGGGAGGGTAGAGGGGTAGGGGACCAAGGATAGGATTGGGACACACATAGGATTAGGAGTCAAGGAGAGATGGCTTAAAGTTCTCAGAAATGTGGTGATTTAAATATTAAAGGTTAAATATTAGGTGAAGATGAGCTGGACTATGATGGGAAATTCCAGAGGAGAGGTTGCACCTTGGTGAAGTTCAGAAGAGCTAACTAGAGAGTTGGAGATGGCAGCAGTTGAAAGTAGTCTGAGAGTTGAGTGAGTAGAGATTGAATTAGAGTAGGTTGGAAACACAGATGTTATGTAGTAGTTGATACAAGTGCAGAGAAAGAGAATGGGCAGTTAGTAAGGGAGGCAGCTCAGCGCAGTGCCACATAACATTTTCCCACTGAGCGGTGCTTATGGGCTGGAGCAAGGACAGTATAGAGGGGGTTCACCCAGGATTCAGTATATTCAAGTGCCTGGTTGAATCGGATCCTTAAAGGAGACGGGTAAGATAACTGAAAAAAACCCTAATTTTGTAGACAATTATAAGTAATATATGATGTTGCTTTTACATGGTGCTAAACATTAATATTATCTTTAAAAATAGCCCCTTTATTGGAGCTCCCTATAGATGTTCTCTGGTCCCTGTCTGTGTTTCAAATGAGGGGTGGGCGTGTCCTAACGGTCCCTGCCAGAAGCACAGTAGGAGGGGGACAGCCAATCACAGCCCTGCAGTCACACAAGCACAGACAGGCTTCAGTTCCCTATCAGGTCCTGCTAGCTGCTGATTGGTTCCTGTCCTACAGTGCAGTGAGCTGAGTGCACAGCCTGGGAATTCAGGGAGCAACAAGTGGAAGAGAAGGGAGGGATTATTAGGGTTTTTGCAGAAATATTCAATAAATCAGCCTGAAACACTAATTTTTTTTCATGAAACATTCAGGATTGGGTCTATCACAAAATAGCACATCCCTAGTAAATACGTACATCCATGTGCAGCAACTCCTATGGCACAATGTTCTACTGAGCATACCTTGGGAGTGGGGGTTAAACCCTACATTTAGATCAGTTGCAGTTCATTTTAGATTTCTATGTGCAGTGCAGGGTCACTCGTGCAGTTGTACAGACCCAGTGCAAGTTCCATCAATCCCCATTCCTAAAGAAAAGGTCCCTCAGCAGCTACTGTCCCAGTACAGGGAAACAACAAAGGAACTTTGGAGGTTGATTTAGTTAAAGGGATACTGTCATGGGAAAAAACATTTTTTCAAAATGAATCAGTTGATAGTGCTGCTCCAGCAGAATTCTGCACTGAAATCCATTTCTCAAAAGAGCAAACAGATTTTTTTATATTCAATTTTGAAATCTGACATGGGGCTAGACATATTTCCCAACTGCCCCAAGTCATGTGATTTGTGCTCTGATAAATTTCAATCACTCTTTACTGCTGTACTGCAAGTTAGAGTGATATCACCCCCTCCCTTTTTCCCCCAGCAGCCAAACAAAAGAACAATGGGAAGGTAACCAGATAACAGCTCCCTAACACAAGATAACAGCTGCCTGGTAGATCTAAGAACAACACTCTAGTAAAAACCCCGGTCCCACTGAGACACATTCAGTTACATTGAGAAGGAAAAACAGCAGCCTGCCAAAAAGCATTTCTCTCCTAAAGTGCAGGCACAAGTCACATGACCAGGGGCAGCTGGGAAATCGACAATATGTCTAGCCCCATGTTAGATTTCAAAATTGAATATAAAAAAATCTGTTTGCTCTTTTGAGAAATGGATTTCAGTGCAGAATTCTGCTGGAGTAGCACTATTAACTGATTAATTTTGAAAAAATGTTTATTTCCCATGACAGTATCCCTTTAAGTAACAGCCCAGGTACCCAAGTCAGACATCTGGGTAATTCTCTGTGTCATAACAACTTAGAGGGATAGTTACACATAAAGAATGTTCCACTGCATTCATCTCACCTTTTTACGGAGATGAATTTACTGCCTCCCCTGCAGCCTGTTCCTGAACCATCAAAGCTCCTTCCTCTGCTTTCCCAGAGACTTAAAGGGGAACTAAAGTCTAAAATAGAATAATGCTAGAAATGCTGTATTTTGTATACTTAATATAAACATGAATTTACTGCACCAGAAGCCTAATTAAACAAATGATTCATGCTTTCAAAATTGGGATCTTGTAACTTTGTTTACAAACTTTGCAAGACCAAGACCACGCACATGCTCAGTGTGATCTGAGCTTCTGCTGGGAGGTTAAGCTTAGGGATCTTCAAAAATTATCAAAACAGCACAAGTCAAATAATATCTGCCATAGAAGCCAAACCAGCAAAACTGATAAATAATCAGAATATACAGACTGCACTGGGTCTGTGGATACAAATCTCTAAACGGTTGCCAGCTGCTCTACAGGAAAACAAACAAAGCTGCTCAAGTTCTGGGAAGTATGGTGCTGTTCCAAAGTATGATCGTTTCCCTGCAGTTAGGGACCGTCTGAAGTTTCCTATCTGCAGCAGTCAGCACAAGTAAAAAACAAAGGGGCAATTTCACTGCATACAGTCTGTTTTCTTATAAAAACGGTAGACATTTAATTAATTTATATTGGAGATAGATTTATTTTTCATAAAAGAAAGTAAATTGGGATTTTATTTTTTTGCCTTTACATCCCCTTTAAAGGGGTGGTTCACCTTTATGTTAACTTTTAGTATATTAGAGTGTCTAATTCTAAGCTACTTTTTAATTGGCCTTCATTTTTTTTTTTCATTTTCATTTGACTTATGACATCTTTTAAAAGGGTATCACTGACCCCATCTAAAAAACAAATGCTCTGCGAGGCTACAAATGTATTGTTATTGCTGGTTTTTATTATTCATCTTTCTATTCAGGCCTCTCCTATTTATATTCCAGCCTCTTATTCAAGTACATTGCATGATTGCTAAGGTAATTTGTACCCTAGCAACCAGATTGCTGCAATAAGAGCTGCTAAATAACTTAGACTAAAAATTAAAAAAAATATTAAAACCAAAGTCTGAGAATATCACGTTCTACATCATGTTTAAAGGGATCCTGTCATCAGAAAACATGTTTTTTTCAAAACACATCAGTTAATAGTGCTGCTCCAGCAGAATTCTGCACTGAAATCCATTTTTCAAAAGAGCAAACAGATTTTTTTTATATTCAATTTTGAAATCTGACATGGGGCTAGACATTTTGTCAATTTCCCAGCTGCCCCTGGTCATGTGACTTGTGCCTGCACTTTAGGAGAGAAATGCTTTCTGGCAGGCTGCTGTTTTTCCTTCTCAATGTAACTGAATGTGTCTCAGTGGGACCTGGGTTTTTACTATTGAGTGTTGTTCTTAGATCTACCAGGCAGCTGTTATCTTGTGTTAGGGAGCTGTTATCTGGTTACCTTCCCATTGTTCTTTTGTTTGGCTGCTGGGGGGGGGAGAGAGGGGGGTGATATCAGTCCAACTTGCAGTACAGCAGTAAAGAGTGATTGAAGTTTATCAGAGCACAAGTCACATGACTTGGGGCAGCTGGGAAATTGACAATATGTCTAGCCCCATGTCAGATTTCAAAATTGAATATAAAAAAAATTGTTGGCTCTTTTGAGAAATGAGAAGTGACTCGTTGCTAATGGGGCTGCAGGGAGGCACCGGAGCACAATACAAATGCCAGATTATCATTGGATAGTGTCTCACTACATGAGGAGGACAAGGCAAAAGAAAAGCTGGATTGAGAACAATGGAGCCTTCTGCAAGGTTGAAACTGCCAGATGAGCCAGTGTCTCCCTCATGGAACCTACATGTAACAAAGCAAGAGGCATAGTAATTGTAACATACACATACTGACATGCACAATGACAAACTGCCAGCGGGTTGGCTTGAGAAGCAGTCACATGACTTTTACAGTTTGATCTCAGTTCAGCAGAGGTGTATTTGCTGCATCGCTCAGACAGACAGAATAGTGAATAGCAGAGAATAAGGGACATATTCACAGAAGGGACAGGACATAGATACAGGCAAGAGAATAGATACTTAATATGTCAATTGTTTTACTTGCTGCTTGTTGTCTACCTGTTCCTTTGCCTCCATCGGTTCATTTCTCTTCCTTTCCTTTTCTCTCTCTTGCGCCTGAAGTCGAAGGAGCTGCAGATAAAGCGCCAGTTCCAAGACACGTGTAAGATCCAGACCCGGCAGTACAAAGCTTTGCGCAATCACCTGCTGGAAACGACCCCTAAGAGCGAACACAAGAGCATCCTGAAGAGGTTGAAGGATGAGCAGACACGCAAACTGGCTATCCTGGCTGAGCAGTATGATCACAGCATCAATGAGATGCTCTCCACCCAGGCTGTAAGTATCACCCTACTCTAAACACTATATTCTATATTATTATATATTTCATGGACCTTCCCATTATACACTTAGGGGCAAATTTATCAAAAGTCGAGCGATAGAGATGTTTTTTTACCTCGAAACTCGAATTGTATCTTATTTAAGAAAAATCTTGAACATCTAAAATTCAAACGATTTTTACCGACTTGAAAAATCAAATTTTAACACAATTCAAATCAGGTTTTTTTCTGGAAAAAAAAAACTCGCAAGTCAGGAAGGCTATTAACATCTTCGAATGGGTCAATGGGCCTCTGCCATTGACTTCTACATGAACTCGGCAGGTTTTAGGTGGCGACCTATCGAATTCAAATTTGGGGTTTTCCCAACTCAAATTTGTGAGTTTTGACCAAAAATTTAACTTGAACATTTGAATTTACCATTTGAACCTTAAAGGGATCCTGTCATTGGAAAACATGTTTTTTTCAAAACACATCAGTTAATAGTGCTACTCCAGCAGAATTCTGCACTAAAATCCATTTCTCAAAAGAGCAAACAGATTTTTTTATATTCAATTTTGAAATCTGACATGGGGCTAGACATATTGTCAATTTCCCAGCTGCCCCTGGTCATGTGACTTGTGCCTGCACTTAAGGAGAGAAATGCTTTCTGGCAGGCTGCTGTTTTTCCTTCTCAATGTAACTGTATGTGTCTCAGTGGGACATGGGTTTTTACTATTGAGTGTTGTTCTTAGATCTACCAGGCAGCTGTTATCTTGTGTTAGGGAGCTGCTATCTGGTTACCTTCCCATTGTTCTTTTGTTTGGCCGCTGGGGGGAAAGGGGAGGGGGGTGATATCACTCAAACTTGCAGTACAGCAGTAAAGAGTGATTGAAGTTTATCAGAGCACAAGTCACATGACTTAGGGCAGCTGGGAAATTGACAATATGTCTAGCCCCATGTCAGATTTCAAAATTGAATATAAAAAAATCTGTTTGCTCTTTTGAGAAATGGATTTCAGTGCAGAATTCTGCTGGAGCAGCACTATTAACTGATTCATTTGAAAAAAATGTTTTTTCCCATGACAGTATCCCTTTAATAAATCTGCCCCTTGATGTCCTGCCTCTCCTCCCAACAGGGAACTGACACTGATTCATCTCTAGGCATGGAATCATTTCCATCTCAGAACATATGTTGTCTTCTCCTCCCAGCACCATACATCGACTCACTTCTCTTCTCACCATAGACCTTATGTCCTGTCTCCAATCCAAACAGAGATTTATGTTCTTGCCTGGTCTTTGTCTCATTCCTATCATAGACCCAATGTTATCCTATTCCTTAAAATAGACACTTTTATGCTCTTTTACGGACCCAGTCCCATTCCTGTCAGACAATTTCCTGCATCGGAAACCCTTTTTTATTATATACCATTGACATTGTTCTAGCAGCTAAGTGCAGAGATGTAATAACATTTGTACATTAATAAACCTTATATTCCTATACATCCACACACTGAATCGTTTAGAAGGTGGTGACTCTGCTCTTCTGTTCCCCAGTTGCGCCTGGATGAGACCCAGGAAGCAGAATACCAAGAACTTCGGATCCAGCTACAGAAGGAACTGGAACTCCTGAATGCCTATCAAAGTAAAATCAAGATTCACACGGATGCCCAACATGAGCGTGAGCTAAAAGAGCTGGAGCAACGAGTGTCGATTCGCAGAGCGCTTCTGGAACAGAGGGTAGGTCCAAAAGCTTCATCCTAAGGTGTAAGTCTGAGTTTCAGAAGGAAGTCCAGTATATAGCGAGGCCCTGATCTTTTTTGCAGCCAAAACTCAGCCTGTTATACTCAATGAATGGTGGGAGCAAAAATACATTTTCTTTTGTGGATAAATTGGACTTGTTCCTCCTTGTTTCATATAAATAGGGTGTTTGAAAAGTTGATAGACAGGAGTCTAGTAAATCTGCCAGTTCTGCTTGTTCTTCAGTGTCTTGGCTCACAGCTTTGGTGCTGCGCAACCTAACCTTGATGCTCCTTGTTTATTACAGATAGAGGAAGAGATGCTGGCCCTGCAGACCGAGCGGTCAGAGCGAATCCGGAGCCTCCTAGAGCGTCAAGCCCGAGAAATCGAAGCTTTCGACTCAGAGAGTATGCGGCTTGGTTTCAGCAACATGGCCTTGACAGGCATCCCTGCTGAGGCCTTCAACCAAGGCTACCAAGCACCTCCTCCGGGATGGCCATCTCGTCCAGTCCCCCGCAGTGGCTCGCACTGGAGCCATGGGGTACAAAACACTGGTGCTCCTCAACTCTGGCGTCAACCTACCCTGCTTGCTCCACCCTCCGCTTCCTGGGGACTGCACCCCCCTGGTTCTTCATCCTCTTTGTCTGCTCTACCCTCTTCTTCTTCCTCTTCTTCTTCCTCTCCATCATCCTCTTCAGGTGGCCGGCCTGGGCTCCTGCTGCTTCGCAATAGCCCCCAGCCACTTCGGAGGGGGGGCTCTGGGGGTCCTTCGGAGGCAGGCCTGAGTCGTAGCACCAGTGTCACCTCCCAGCTCTCTAATGGCTCCCATCTATCCTATTCCTGAGCCACTGCAGCCAACGGGAGCTTTCCAAGCCTGTACCCCGTACCACACTCTAGGAGCAAACACTCCCCTTCTGTTCCCTACCTCTATTGCTCCCCTTTAGCCCCATTTTCTTTGGTATTTCTCTTCCAGCACATGAACTCTATACTTTATGTCCTCATTACAGTTCAATTTCTCCAGCAACTCCCCCCTCCCCAGCAATAACCCACTGCCCAAACTTCCTGCCCTAGATAATCTCTCTTTGTATATATATATATGTGTATTTGCCCGACTCCTATCTTTAGTATTGGTTCATGGTCCCCCAAACCGTATTATCTGCCACTGCTTTACCTGTTCAGTGCCAAAAGAGCCAAAGATCCTCCCTAGCTGCTCTTTGGCACTGGGCCAGTTAAGCGCATATATAATTTTTTTTTTATTATTATTCCCTTTTATGATATGTTGAGTCGCTGTATTATTTTAATGATGTTGTCACTGGGTTTTCTGATGGGCGGTTGTGCGTCTGTGTATAATGTGAGTATGTGAGCGGCTGAATGTATGATAGTTACATTTTCTTTTTTTAAATAGGAAACAAAAAAATGTTAAAAAAGAAAAAAAAAATATGACAAACTATTAAGGAATGTATTAAAAATAAAAACTACTTAATATCCCTTCTTCAAGGGGGATCCAAGGGGCCCTCGAGGCCACTTTTTTTTTTTTTTTTTTTTCCTTTTTGTTAAAAGTGGAAAGCTTGAGAAAGGCGGGGAAAGTTGGATTTTCGTGCTCAGTTTTCTGCTGATGCAGAAGGACATGTTAAAACACAGAGACTTTATAGCACATGGAAAATGTTGGACATTAAAGAGTTAAACTGGAATAAGAGTTTGGATCTGTGTTGTTTGTCTACGGACGCGTACCCTGGACATAAGGTTGTCCTTCCTAGGGTTTGCCAGAGTTTTCACTGGACTGTACCAAGTGCAGCAGGGGGAGGAGTTATCCCTGTAGCAAGTTCTTTCACAAAACAAACACCCCTTATAGAATAAACTATTTCTAGATATCCCCCTGCCCCCCCTACTAACTTATTAGCACTTTGTGGTTTCAGAGTCAGGATAAGAGACAATAGCAGACAGAAAGCTCATTTCTGGTCCTTAGCAACAGGTGTCTCCATAGCAACAACATCACAGCAGTTCTAACCAAGTTCAAGTTTGCAGGCAGTATTGTATACATATCATTGTGCTGATTTGGGGTCCTGAGAGGGGACAATGGAGCATGAGTGGATTTAGGGAGTTACTTGATAACATGTGTGACTGACCAGCTATTGCTGAGCTATAAGAAGCCGGGATGAGTACTTAAAGGAACAGTTCAGTGAGAAAATAAAAACTGGCTAAATAGATAGGCTGTGCAAAATAAAAAATGTATCTAATATAGTTAGATAGGCAAAAATGTAATGTATAAAGGCTGGAGTGACTGGATGTGTAACATAATAGCCAGAACACTACTTCCTGCTTTTCAGCTCTCTAACTCTGAGTTAGTCAGTGACTATAAGGGGGGCCACATGGGACATAACTGTTCAGTGAGTTTGTAATTGATCCTCAGCATTCAGCTCAGATTCAAAAGCAACAGTTATGACCCATGTGCCCCCCCCTCAAGTCACTGGTTGTAGGCAATTATAAGTAATATATGGTGTTGCTTTTACATGGGGCTAAACATTGATATTATCTTTAAAAATAGCCCCTTTATTGGAGCTCCCTATAGATGTTCTCTGGTCCCTGTCTGTGTTTCAAATGAGGGGTGGGCGTGTCCTAACGGTCCCTGCCAGAAGCACAGTAGGAGGGGGACAGCCAATCACAGCCCTGCAGTCACACAAGCACAGACAGCCTTCAGTTCCCTATCAGGTCCTGCTAGCTTCAGCAAAGTAATCAATTCATTGGCTGCCACGTGGTCAACAAGACTGGGTGTTTTGACATGGCAACGCTTGGACAATATTTCATAGACTGTGACTTGCCTTTATGTACGATCCCTTGGGACACTTCTGATTGGGCATATGGCCTCCAAGTGAAGGACATAGGTGGGCCCAAAGGAAGAGTGCCTGGGAGAGAAGAATCTGCCACCTTTGTCTGAATCAAAATCCAAAAAGTTCAGGCCAGCAATGTCAGTGGGTGGGTTGGTGATGTAAAGAGGTAACAGAGTTTGTGGTCGTGTTGTGACGGCGGGGGCTATGATTTTGCACAGTTTTGAACCCAAACACACCAGGCAGAGCATTGGAACCAAACAGCATCTTCAGAAACAGGTTGTCCACTTCAAAACAAGGGCCCACAGGCCAGAGCCCTAAAATATTTTATACCATGGTATCCACATGCCTGATAAGTTAATTGTTCAGTTAATTATTCAGTGATTAATATAGCATAGAAGGCTCTGTGCTTTGCCCGCGTGCTTGCTCATCCCACCCCTCTTGTGACATCATCGGTGGGCCGGGTCGGCACGGGTCTATAAAAGGAACCCGGATGCGGGCGCAGGTTGTGGGCGGGGAAGCCTGACCCGTATGCCTAGACCCACAAAGGCCAAAGCCCACCATTTCTATATGCGAAACTCCCCTGCCAGTTCTGTAAAATAACTAAGCTTTGTGAATTCTCCTGCTTATCTGTGGCAATAGATTTGCCCACTGTCATTTCCCTGCCCCCATCAAAAACATCTAAATTAATTCTTTCATGACTTTCTCACTACTGGGAACAAATGAGACACACGCAGAGAACCTGTAAAAGGTAGAAAATAGTAATGAGCAAATTTTTCCGCCAAGTTTTACAGCGAAATGACCAGACTTCAATGGGTGGGAAAATTGTCCGGTGTCAAAAAAATTGTCGCCCATACACTTCAACTGTATTTTGTGAAATTGTTCAAATTCGCCCACCACTAGAAAACAGTTAATGCTCTGTGCAGGGCCGCCATTAGAAATCACGGGCCCCATACAACAAAATTTTCAGGGCCCCCTGGGCCCCGCCCAGTCCGGACCCCCAAGCCCCACCCCAGATCCCGCCCAAACTACAGTTAAAAGACCACACAGACATCAGTGCTAAAAAAGGTACCCCCCCCCCCACAAACACACACAAGTTATTAAAAGCTATTGAAGGTCAGGCCTCCTTATAAGTTAAAAAAAACTGTGGTGCCAGCCAGGGCATTGGTGTCGGGGTCCTTTAAGAATAAGTCCAGATAAAGCTGTACAGGGATTGGATAAGGGAATCCAATCCCAATGCAGAGTTACTGGTACTTAGTCTTAAAGGACCAATGAGGGTACAGGAAATCTTAGTAGGAGAAAAGCTTCCGTGCACAGAGCTGCAGTGTCCTATTTTGTGCAGCTGGCAGCACGAAAGCAGGGGGGCCCGGCTAAGCAAGTGAAGCATGGCCGGGCCCCCCCTTAGACACAAAATCCTGCAGGCCCGGGACAACTGTTCCCCCTGTGACCCCCTGATGGCGACCCTGGCTCTGTGCTCCAGAGAGGGCAAAGGGCCCACTGGGGAAAATCCCAGTAGCTCGGCAAGCCAGTCTAACACTACTGGGAGATAAGTGATGAGATTGGAACATGGCACAGGGGGAACAGTCGTCCTAGGCCCATAGGGAGCCCATCTTTGGTGCACTTTATGGATTAAGAAATGTCATCAGTTCCCTATAGAATTAACCATTAATTCTTTATTATTATTATTATTATTAGGGTAGTTATGAGATAAGTAGGAAGGATAATAGTGACATAAAAGTAGTCAGAAAACAGCCATTTCCCTTCCACAGTTGGACAGAGCTTTGTGGATAAGCACCGAGCAGCTCTGAATGTCCCACATTAATCCAGTACTGAATAATCTCCTGGGTGATAAGATCCTGACCCAGGAACAGTACATAGAGAACACAACTTCCTGTGTTTCAGCTCTCTAACTCTGAGTTAGTCAGCGACTTAAAAGGGGGCCACATGGGACTTAACTGTTCAGTGAGTTTACAATAGATCCTCAACATAACCAATCAGGAGAAACCAAGAGAGCTGAAAAGCAGGAAGTAGTATTCTGTCATGTTAGACATTCACTCACTCCAGTCTTTATACGTTACATTTTTGGCTAACTAACTATATTAGATACATTTTTTTATTTTGCACATACTATCTATTTACCCAGTTTGTATTTTTATACGGAACTGTTCCTTTAAGACCAAATAGCGAAGTGTTTTTCCCGAATGAAAGGCGGTAGTTATAGTAGTCGTGACAGAACCTTGGTGCCTGTTCTGGGTTTTAGGATACTGAACGTGAGAGGAAGATTGAGAAGGAGATGTTCTACAGCCTACAGCACACTGGTAGTATATAATAGAGCACTCATTAAGCACTCTACGCAGATCTTCTAACAATGAAAAGTAAAAGGATGGAATGGATAGAGGATGGTTAACACCTGCTGACTTTGCACAAATAAAAACTCGAGGAACCTCCTGAGATTCACATGAGAGTCGAGGTTCTCTGATCTCGGATGTTGAAGAAAAGAAGCAACAGATTAAGCTGATGTAGCTTCTTCTCACTTCAGCAGGCCCATCATGGCTTCCCTCTGGCTCATCTGGTGGCTCATTCTCCCTTCTCATATTTTTATTTAGCACTGTCACATTTCTGCAGCACTTTACAAAGATTATCATTTCCATCAGTCCCTGCCCCAGTGATCTTACAATCTAAGGTCCCTATCGTGTTCCTATCAGTCCCTGCTCCAGTGAGCTTACAATCTAAGGTCCCTATCACATTCCCATCAGTCCCTGTCCCAGTGAGCTTACAATCTAAGGTCCCTATCACATTCCCATCAGTCCCTGCCCCAGTGTGCTTACAATCTAAGGTCCCTATCACATTCCCATCAGTCCCTGCCCCAGTGTGCTTACAATCTAAGGTCCCTATCACATTCCCATCAGTCCCTGCCCCAGTGAGCTTACAATCTAAGGTCCCTATCACATTCCCATCAGTTCCTGCCCCAGTGAGCTTACAATCTAAGGTCCCTATCACATTCCCATCAGTCCCTGCCCCAGTGATCTTACAATCTAAGGTCCCTATCACATTCCTATCAGTCCCTGCCCCAGTGATCTTACAATCTAAGGTCCCTATCACATTCCCATCAGTCCCTGCCCCAGTGAACTTCTAATCTAAGGTCCCTATCACATTCCCATCAGTCCCTGCCCCAGTGAGCTTACAATCTAAGGTCCCTATCACATTCCCATCTGTCCCTGCCCCAGTGAGCTTACAATCTAAAGTCCCTATCAAATTCCCATCAGTCCCTGCCCCAGTGAGCTTACAATCTAAGGTCCCTATCACATTGCCCAAGCGGCCACAGAGAGAACATAGAAACTTCTTACAGGACCTCAGGACTCCAGTGTTGGCAGTCGCAGTGCTGGATTTAGCAGAGGGGCTCATTCTCTACAGGAGAATCCCATACCTGTGTACTACACAATACAGACCTTATGGCTATTATGTGTCACAAGCCACATCCTGCAGTGCAGTTAATCCTTTTGCTTTTCACAGGGGGCAATTTCCTCCCATGAAAGCGGTTCATGGTGGAATTTATGCTGAATTAATTCAACGCTAATTGAAAGAGGAGGGTTCCCTGATTTAGGATTGAGAGTGTGAAGCTACGAAACACAGTATCAGCAGGAGAAAGACTGTGGAATACGTAAGGGGGTGGAGAAAAAGTTTGGAGAGATACCACGACTGTGGGTGAGAATGTACCGGTTACTGTATTATTAAGATAATAGCTTTGCTCCTCCTTTTTCTCTCTCTCTTTTTTTTTGCGCAGATATAGCGACAGGAGATGCCCCGCAGCAGTTGCTGTCGCTATTGAACGTTATTAGAGGCATTTTTTTCGGCTTAAGTCAGTAACAAGCTGGGAGGAAATTGCCCCCTGTGGAAAGCAAAAATCAATCACCGCAATAGCAGCTTGCACAATCCCAATACAAAGTAACCTCCTGAATACTATCTGAATGGATTGTTGAACTATAACAATATCCGGGAAAAGTTTTAACCCTTATTTATAAAATATAGATCACTATGAACTGTGTTTGAAGGCAACTGCAATCCTCAGTGATTTGGTTTTTTAAAGTCTTTCTAAGCTTTTTAATGAATTATGAACTGCAGCCATTTAAGTCATTTTTATCTGTAATTTGAAATTGCTAAATGAAATAAGATAGGCCGGCCAAGTGCATAGATTATTTGATCACATTGTGTTTTAGTACCAATAAAATTATTTCTATATATATATGAATAACTAAGTACTATTGCTAAACATGCCCCTGCCCATTTATATGTTAATGGGGTAAACTAACAGGATAGCATGTCGTTTACTCTACAGAAATGTATTAGTCTGTTTCCCCTTAATAACTCTGCTATGTATTAGCAGAAATATGTTCTGTAATGAGTTGCAAATTAGTTTCTATCTATTTAACATACCAAAAGGTTAATATATTGTGCGGGCCTTTACAAGGATGGGAAATAGCCAGCTCTATTAGAACAGACTAGATTCTATCCTTATTTGGGACCTGAAGGTCCTTGAACTGGATGGCATTTAGCTTTGTCATTATACATATCTCCCAACTGTCCAGTTTTCAGTGGGACAGTCCCTCTTTTGACAGCTCAACCCGCAGTCCCTCGTTTGTACTGGAAAATCAAGTTTTTCTCTGCACTGAACAGAGAGAAAAAAAAACAAAGTTTCTAACTTAATTGACTTTTGGCAGAGAGCCCAGAACAGCTAATGGGTGTAAATAAGATACTTTGTAACGATTTTTAAATAAGCAAACAAGCAATTGTAATAATTTAAAGGAGGTCCCTTGGGAAAACTTAGAAGTTTACTCGTCAGGCGACTTCAGAAGAAGAAGCGCAGCAATTGCCATCCCGCTGCTGATTGATATTGTAGCTGGCAGGAGGCAGTTGGGGGAGATGAGTCGCCACAAAGAATAAGAGATTTGTTGCCGGGCGACTAAATCTCCCAGAATCTGATAATCTCCTCGGAATTCTCATAATGTGGGGGGTGCCCTGGCTATCAGTTTTGGCCACTAATTATTTTTTTCTCATGTGGGGTCCTAGTCACCAATATTTTTTTAATGGGGGGCCCTGGCCACAAATGTTTTTTTTATTGGGGGGCCATGACCATCAATATCTTTTTATTTTTTATTAACATGTGGGAACCCAAGCCACCAATATTTTTTTTTGTGTGGTGGGGAGGGCGGACCTGTCGGTGGGGCTTGCGGTGGGCGCAGCCCTGGGGGGGCCAGGAAATGTTGTTGTATGGGGCCCTGTGATTAGGGATGGGCGAATTTTTTCGCCTTGTTTCGCCGAAAAAATGACGCCCATAGACTTGTATGGACACGTGCGTCAAAAAAAAAGACGCGCGACAAAATTATTTCGCAGCGCGACAAATTTTTTTTGACGCCCATAGACTTTAATGGGCGTCTGCGACATTTCGCCGGCAGCGAATTTATGGCGAAACGAAACGGGTCAAATTCGCCCATCCCTGCCTGCGATCTCTGATGGCGGTCCTGAGCGTGCTCAATTTGTAGTCCCTCTTTTTATCTCCGAAATGTTGGATATGGTATGATTATAGACTGAACTAATTCCAATCGTTTCCTGGTCCCTCACCACTAGAGGCTTTAGGTGTTTTCTAGGGAGAGAAACGAACTCGCTGAGATATGAATTATCGATTTCCTATTCACTACAGGGATGGTCCTTTCCAGGGATAGGAACTAGTCACGAAGATAAGCTCCTCCCCCTCACTGCGTCATATAGTCCCCTCATTGGCTGGAAGTGTAAATGTCCAGGAAGGGTTACAATGACAGACACGTGAGGGGCGGAGCTTCTATAAGGAAGTAGCAAAAAGTCACAGACAAGTATCTGAGAGCGCGGAATGCAATGGAGGAACGGAATGAGCTGGAGAAACCGTTTCTGGAAACACAGGGAGGATCAGACGGGAGCATCGAGATTAGAGCGGTGCCCCCTGTAATTTCACGCGTTTACACAGCCTCTTCGTGCCCCGAGTTTCCGGATTTTCTACCCGATACATTACCCAAGCTCCCGGAAGTGCAACATGTAACAGTATTAGCGCGTCGCCGCACTTCCCTCAGGCGCCTCCGGTACCGTTTGGCGAGTGAAATCCCGGGTACAAGCAGCGAACAGCAGAGCAGAGATCTCCCAATTCAGAGGGACAGTGACATGCGCATAAACCTCAGAAGGTACGACAGCTTTAGCAAATATAATGAGCCCTGGCCTGCACCTGTTCTCTTCCAACAGTCTTCATTGGCTGAAGCAGGATTCTACTATCTGGGGCATGGGGACCGGGTGCGGTGTTTCTCCTGTGGGGGAGAGTTGGAGAATTGGGAATACTGGGATTTGCCCCTCACCCGACACCAACTCTCCTTCCCTGACTGTCCCTATGTGCTGGAGCTGGAAGCTAAGATGTCTCCCATCATTGGTCAAAGTCAGCCCCATATTAGTAAGAGACTCAGTCCAACTGTTCCTTACAGTTCTGACTATCCCACTGTACAGGGACTGATAAAGGACCCGGATTACAGTAAAGTGGAGTCTATTACAGAAGGGGAGAGTGAGACATCAGCGCCCCCCAGTGGCTCCAGTATCTCAGGGCAGAAACCCCTTGGGACAATGAGTGATGAACACAACAGGTTAGAGACTTACCGGAGGCACCGTCACCATTTCCCTTATAACAACCAGTGGCGCTTGTCCCGGGCAGGATTCTACTATGTGGGGCCTGGGGACTGGGTGCGGTGTTTCTCCTGTGGGGGAGAGTTGGAGAATTGGGAGGACTGGGATGTGCCCCTCACCCGACACCAACGCTCCTTCCCTGACTGTCCCTATGTGCTGGAGCTGAGAGCTGAGATGTCTCCCATCTTTGGTCAATATCAGCCCAAGATTAGTGAGAGACTCAGTCCAACTGTTCCTTACAGTTCTGACTATCCCACTGTACAGGGACAGATAAAGGACCCGGATTACAGTAAAGTGGAGTCTATTACAGAAGGGGAGAGTGAGACATCAGCGCCCCCCAGTGGCTCCAGTATCTCAGGGCAGAAACCCCTTGGGACAATGAGTGATGAATACAACAGGTTAGAGACTTACCGGGGGCACCGTCACCATTTCCCTTATAACAACCAGCAAAGCTTGTCCCAGGCAGGATTCTACTATGTGGGGCCTGGGGACTGGGTGCGGTGTTTCTCCTGTGGGGGAGAGTTGGAGAATTGGGAGGACTGGGATGTGCCCCTCACCCGACACCAACTCTCCTTCCCTGACTGTCCCTATGTGCGGGGGCAGAGAGCTGAGATGTCTCCCATCATTGGTCAATATCAGTATCAGGGTAAGAAGTCTCCATTGCTCCCTATGAGTATGAGACTCAGTCAGACAGTTCCCAGCAGCTCTAATTGTCCCACTGTACAGGGACTGATAAAGGACCCGGATTACAGTAAAGTGGAGTCTATTACAGAAGGAGAGAGTGAGACATCAGCGCCCCCCAGTGGCTCCAGTATCTCAGGGCAGAAACCCCTTGGGACAATGAGTGATGAAAACAACAGGTTAGAGACTTACCGGGGGCACCGTCACCATTTCCCACATAACAATCGGCATAGCTTGTCCCAGGCAGGATTCTACTATGTGGGGCCTGGGGACCGGGTGCGGTGTTTCTCCTGTGGGCGAGAGTTAGAGAATTGGGAAAACTGGGATGATCCCCTCACGCGACACCTACACTCCTTCCCTGACTGTCCCAATGTGCGGGATTGGAGAGTTATGTCTCCCATCATTGGTCAAAGTCAGTATCTGCTCCATATGAGTGAGAGACCCAGTCAGACCTTTCCCAGCAGCTCTAATTGTCCCACTGTACAGGGGCTGATAAAGGACCCGGATTACAGTAAAGTGAAGTCTATTACAGAAGGGGAGAGTGAGACATCAGCGCCCCCCAGTGGCTCCAGTATCTCAGGGCAGAAACCCCTTGGGACAATGAGTGATGAATACAACAGGTTAGACACTTACCGGGGGCACAGTCACCATTTCCCACATAACAACCAGCGAAGCTTGTCCCGGGCAGGATTCTACTATGTGGGGCCTGGGGACCGGGTGCGGTGTTTCTCCTGTGGGGGAGAGTTGGAGAATTGGCAGCCTGGGGATGAGCCCCTCACCCAACACCGACTCTCCTTCCCTGACTGTCCCTATGTGCTGGAGCTGGAAGCTGAGATGTCTTCCATCTTTGGTCAATATCAGTATTCGCGTAAGGAGTCTCCATTGCTCCCTATGCGTGAGAGACTCGGTCAGACAGTTCCCAGCAGCTCTAATTGTCCCACTGTACAGGGACAGATAAAGGACCCGGATTACAGTAAAGTGGAGTCTATTACAGAAGGGGAGAGTGAGACATCAGCGCCCCCCAGTGGCTCCAGTATCTCAGGGCAGAAACCCCTTGGGACAATGAGTGATGAACACAACAGGTTAGAGACTTACCGGGGGCACTGTCACCATTTCCCACATCACAATCGGCAAAGCTTGTCCCGGGCAGGATTCTACTATGTGGGGCCTGGGGACCGGGTGCGGTGTTTCTCCTGCGGGGGAGAGTTGGAGAATTGGGAGTTCAGGGATGATCCCCTCACCCGACACCGACTCTCCTTCCCTGACTGTCCCTATGTGCTGGAGCGGAGAGCCAAGACGTTGCCGATCTTATGTCGAAGTCAGACTGTATTTGCCAGTGCTTTTCTTGGTTTAAGTTTAATTGATTTCAGTAGCAGTCACAGACCCAGACCTCTGAGTGACCAAGATACACCTATGTCCCTCCATATGAGGAACGAGGGAGAGAGATTTCATTCACCTGTAACCAGCAGCTCTGTGACCCGTTGTCTCAAGTCTGACTCTGCAAGTAAGATCCTCATTGGGAGCATTGATATCTGTCTTTTTAATTCACTTGAGAGGTTTAAAGGAGATATATGTAAAAAAACAAGAATGTGCCAGTGCTTTAAAGGAGAAGGAAAGTCATCTTGCACTTGGGGGTACCAAATGTTAGGCACCCTCAAGTGATTGTATTGACTTACCTGAAACCCCGGGCCGGTGCTCTTATCAGCAGAAAACTGAAAGTTATACCAGTGAGCACCACAGAGCGCTTCTCTTCCATCTTCTTCTGTCTTTGCGCGGCTGCAAATGCACATTAGAGTGAAAAGCTCACTGGTATAACCCTGGGCTGGGGCAGTTTTCTGCTGATAGGAGCACCAGCACAGGGTTTCAGGTAAGTCAATACAATCACTTGGGGTGCCTAACATTTGGTACCCCCAAGTGCAAGATGACTTTCCTTCTCCTTTAAACTCTTAAATACAGTAGGAATGCGCTTTAAAAAGTAGTGTTAATTTATTGTAAATTTCTGCAAAACTCTACCAGTCTGTTCTACTTGCTGCTGCCTCTTTTCCCAGGCTGTGCAGGGGAGCCAATGGCTCTCAGCTCACTGCACTGTAGGACAGAAACCAATCAGCAGCTAGCAGGACCTGATAGGGAACTGAAGCCTGTCTGTGCTTGTGTGACTGCAGGGCTGTGATTGGCTGTCCCCCTCCTACTGTGCTTCTGGCAGGGACCATTCGGACACACCCACCCCTCATTTGATCAAGGACCAGAGAGCTCCAAAAAAGCTCAATTTTTCAAGACCATATTAATTTACAACCAAAAGTAAGATCAGCACCATATAGTATTCATTATTGCCTACAATTTTTTTTTTTTTAATTTTTCCTATATGTCTCATTTAATACTGACCCCCCTTATGTGAGAATTAAGTTGTAACAACATTTCACTTATGTGAGAATACTGTGAAGTGCTTTGGCATGATGTTCAAAAATTGAGGCTCACAGGGGGTTAAGTAAATATATTATTGTATTGAATAAGTGAGGCAAAATGAAAATAAAGGGTTAATACATATTATACATATTCTATAGTAGTACTGATAGAAGCATACAAGTTGTACAAAAGAACAGTAGGGGCAGTTATAGGGGTACAGCACATGTTGGGGTGTTATTGTTGTTACCTGTTACAATGGAAACTGCTTCTCCCTCTGAGGACCATTGCCATTCATGCCGGTGAGTAGCAGGGCATTTGCTTGCAGTGGCACCAAGTGCCCATTAATCCTATGTGGACACCTGACCATAGATCAGAACCTCTTATTTATGTGCCTCATTCTTTGTTCCCATTTTAGAGGGGCAGGAATTAACCTCTTTAATGCATTGTCCATGTATCCGCCCCTTGTTCAATTGACTCCCATATTTGAGAAGAAGAATAACTGTTGGGAATCCGGTGGCATACCTCTGCCCCCAAGCTTGCCCCCACTCATAAAAATATATTCCAGCAGCATTCCAGTGAAAAAATGTATTTGTGAAGCAACGTTTCGGGCATAACCAGCCCTTTATCAAGCTTATCAAGGGCTGGTTATGCCCGAAACGCTGGAATATATTTTGGAGATTGGATTTGACCTGGGCAGACCGAGTCACAGTTGGCACCCGACGCTGCAAAGAGCGGTGAGAATGATTGTGTAGCACTACTTTCTATGTATACTAATTGCCCCCACTCATCATTACCACTGCACCCTTAGCACATGCATTTTCTACCTACTCCTAGTTCTGGGCCATGGGTGACATGGGCACAACAGGACACCGAAGCAGTAACCCTTGGGTATTGATAAAATAATGTACTATTCGGACACTCACAGGGATATTGAGAAATGTAACTCGCCGTTATTTGGGATTTTCGCAAGAGAACAGTGGGCAGAAAGTACAAAATGTCAATTTTTTCTTCTGCTAAACTTTTATCCTTCGTATGTGTAGATCAAGATTAAGAGGTGCTCAAATGTTAGCTCTGCTGCAATTAAAGAGCTTTCATCACATATCCACAAAAATAATAACAAATGGCACACTCACTTCAATGCTTCTGCTTCAATTCAAATCGTGTTCTTTTTATTTCGGTGAGATCAATAAGCACAGTGGGCAGAAAGCTCTTATAAGGGAGGAGTGGAGAGAAACCAGAAGAAAATGTTTTCTAGTGGCAGGGGAGAGTGGTTGGCAAAGAGGTGGGCAGAGAGGTCTCTGGGGCCAGGAAAAAAATAGCCCCCAATCTTTTAATCAGGGTCTGGAAGGGAAATTATGTGACTTTTCGGCACAAAACAAGAAAGTAAAATTTTTTCCCACTTTTTCCTTCCCCTCCCCTAACTTGCATATGCACGTGTCTGCATATGCAAATTACGGTTCTGGTTCAGTATTCGACTGAATCTTTCAGGAAGGATTCAGAGATTTGGCCAAATCCCAAACAGTTGATTTGGTGTATCCCTAAATGTTATAGAGAGTTTATCATTGGGAGAGGCAGGACACATGGATTCATAGCAGAGGACAGGGAGCTATAACCATTCAGCAGATATTAATTCTGCCAAGGTCCCCCTCTACCCTGAGTTCTTGGGTATCAGCATCAGCTCTATGGTAGGTACATCACTGTTCTTGGGAGGGGTAAGGCAGTGGGTGTGAAGCTGTTCTGCTGGAGGATAAGGTACCAGTGGGTTGTGTTTGGAGGGTTCATAGAAGACACTTGTTTTAGATGTGGGAGTGAAGGACAGAGAGTTTCTCCACTATGGTATTTAGAGAAATTGAGATTATCTTCTTGCTATCCTTGCTTTAATAAATGTCCCAATGTGGCATTTTTATACCAGTGGAGAAATGCTATATGCCCCTTCATACTGCGTCCTTGCTTCAATTGCATGCATCTGAGAGCAGCAGCAAACGTGGCAGGAAAGGAGGCTTGCAGAGCAACCATTGGCAGGGGCTAGTGGAGTGGGGGGGAGGAGAAGGGGCAGTGGAGGCTAATGAGGGAGGAAAGCTTGTGACAGTCAGGAGGGGAAATAGGGGACAGAAGGGTAGGGGGGCTTGTCCAAAGCAACAGATTCACCATTTTGGCTGAAGATGCTGGGAAGGAAAGCTCTGAACTGGCAAATATGGAGCAGGCTGACTATCAGAGCACCCTGGGAGGCAGTGACTCTTAATACGGGTGGTGGGGGAGTGCAAGGAAGGAAAGGCAGGTTTTAGTTATAGGGGATTCAATTATTAGAATGGTGGATAGGGGAATCTGCATTAAAGGGGAAAGAAACCTAGTAGCCGCAAACCCCCCCACCCCCCCCCCTTTGTTGCCCTCCCTCCTCTCCCTGGCCTAGCCATCCTGCTGGGCAAATGCCCCTAACTTGTTACTTACCCTTCTGCGCAGGTCCAGTCCAGGGAGTTCACAGACGACATCTTCTTCCACGCGATCTTCTTCCTGCTTTGACCGGCGCATGCGCAGTAGGAGCATTTCGCCGGTACGATCTACTGCGCATGCTTCGTGACTTTTGGCGCATGCGCAGTAGATTCGTACCGGCGAAATGCTCCTACTGCGCATGCGCCAAAACGCCGTTCAAGGCAGGAAGAAGATCACGTGGAAGAAGATGCTGTCTGTGAATTCCCTGGACTGGACCTGCGCAGAAGGGTAAGTAACAAGTTAGGGGCATTTGCCCAGGGGGACGGGTAGGCCAGGGGGGAGGAGGGAGGGTGGGCAACAAACGGGGGGGGGAGGAGGGAGGGTGGGCAACAAACGGGAGGGGGGGTGGGGGGTTTGCGCCGACTAGGTTTCCTTCCCCTTTAAGGGCCCTTCATGCAAAACCGTCTGCTGCTTGCCTGGTGCTAGGGTTCTGCATGTGGTGGAACGAGTGGACAGTTTATTGGGAGGGGCTGGGGAAGACCCAGCGGTCTTGGTACACAGAGGTAACAATGACAAAGTTAGAGGAGGTGGTGAAGTCCTCAAGAAAGATTTTAAAAAAACTAGGTGTAAAGGCGAGGACTTCCAAGGTAATTTTCTCAGAGATGTTACCTGTGCCATGAGCAACGCTAAGAAGACAGCGGGAGCGTAGAGAGATTAATGTGTGGCTGAGAGATTGGTGTAGGGAGAAGAGTTTTGGGTTATTGGAGAACTGGGCTGATTCTGTGGAAGACAGGTTAATGAGATAGGGGGCAAAGGAAGGGAAAATGGGGGAGGAGATTTGACTGGGGATACTGTTAAGGATAGGGAGGACCAAATGTCATATGTTCAATATGGTGCCAGTATTAAATGTATGTTTGCAAATGCAACAAGTCTGACTGGTAAAATGGGAGAGCTGGAGGTGCTGGAGGAAAAATATGATGTGATTGGTGTGGCTGAAACATGGCTGAATGAGTCACATGACTGGGCAGTAAATATCAGCGGCTATACTTTGGAGGGACAGAGGCAATAGAAAAGGAGGAGGGGTATGTCTGTTTGTTAGGCAGGATTTAAAAGCTCATATAAAGGAGGAGAGGATGTTAGAAAATGAGGGGGCAGAAGTCTTAGGGCCGAAACGGATGGGACAAGTCGGAGGTGCCAAATATAATGGGAGTGATCGAAACATTGCAGGTAAAAACTACACGCAGCATGACTGTCGGATGAAGACGCAGAGTGTGTGTTCACATCTGGACAGTTGTGTTATGTCAGATACATGTAGTTTGTACCTGCAAAGTTTCTATTGCACCCTCTGTTGGTTATATGAAAGAATAACAGTGACTGCAATATCACACAGCGCCATCTGTTGGTTATATGAAAGAATAACAGTGACTGCAATATCACACAGCGCCATCTGTTGGTTATATGAAAGAATAACAGTGACTGCAATATCACACAGCGCCATCTGTTGGTTATATGAAAGAATAACAGTGACTGCAATATCACACAGCGCCCTCTGTTGGTTATATGAAGGATTAACAGTGATGGCAATATCACACAGCACCCTCTGAACATGGTAGTGGGACAATGCACACAGTAATCTGTTTGGCAATTCTCTGTCACCATCAACTTTGCAAAGAAGTCCGGTTGATCGCTGGGGGGGTTGCTTTGGTGGAATGTGCGCTGCTGGGAGACAGGGCTGTAGTTGTCTAAGTTTTCCCAGTTTTCGTAGGTAAAATTAGGTACCTCGGCTTATACTCGAGTATATACGGTACTCTCATTATATTCGGCGCCTCCGACTTGTTTCATCGCGTGGCGACGCATTGCACTTGATCGTCCCGTGGAGTTCAGCCCTTATGGGTGGAGCTCTTCACTGATTGTAATTAGTCCAGCAAATTAATTATGGGAGTTGCTATAGACCCCCTAATGTAAGTGAGGAAGAGGAGGATAAGCTCCTGATGCAGATAGAAAAGGCTGCTAGTTTGGGCAAAGTAGTAATAATGGGGGATTTTAATTACCCAGATATTGACTGGAGCAACAGTACTGCCAGGACAGTACAGGGCTGTGATTGGCTATCCCCCTCCTACTGTGATTTTGGCAGGGACCGTTAGGACACGCCCACCCCTCATTGTAAACACAGAAAGGGACCAGAGAACATCTATAGGGAGCTCCAATAAAGGGGCTATTTTTAAAGATCATTTTAAATTTTAGCACAATGTGAAACCAGCATCATATAGTATACACAACTGCCTACAAAATTAGTCGGTTTTCGTTCATCCTATATGTCTCCTTAAGAGCTGCCCTTCAGAGCATAGATTGGGGCATTATGTTTTCTGCTAAAAACACAGATTAAAAATGTTTGTCATTTTAAATGATATTAAATTGTTACTGATCTCAATTTATTCCCTTAAGAAGTAAATTTAGAAGCACCAAGAAACACCCTATGTGCTCTAATATAGAAGTAAAGAAGTTAATAGAAGAGAAAGGCATTTTACAAACGGTCTGTTGGGACAGAAGCTGCATTTAATGAATATAAACAATATACCCCCACATGTAATAAAAGGTACTAAGTTTGCCCAGGAGCAGTAACCAGTAGCAACCAATAAGATGTTTGCTTTTAAACATGTGACCAGTAAATTCTACCTGCTGATTGGTTGCTATAGGTAACTGCCCCTGGGCAAACTTAGTGCCTTTAATTACATAACCCCTATAATGTTGTAAAACCGCAATCCGGAAGGCAAATACAGGAAATGAGGAGCACATTGCCGCAGAGGCTAAGACTGATCCCAAAATGTTTTTTAAGTATATAATTAGTAAAAAGATGCAGGTTGAGAGTGTTTCCCTTTTAATCGTACCAGTATGGTTGTAACAGATACAGAAAAGGCAAATGTGCTAAATAAGTTCTTTTCTTCAGTGTATACAATAGAGGAGTCTGAGTAAGATGCTGGACAGCAGTAAATGTAATCTATTTGGATTTTGCCAAAGCGTTTGATACGTGCCCCACAAACGACTGCTTTCTAAACTAAGGTCTGTTGGGCTTAATTAAAGCGTTTGCACATGGAAAGGAAACTGGATACAGCAGTGCTGTCCAATTTCTGTGGAGCAGGAATTTTTCTGACCTACATGGTTGAGGGCCGATAATGGAAGCCAGTATTGACCACTCCCTGGTTTAAACCATACCCACATTAAACCACAAGACCATATCCACATTGATGGTGGTAGCACACCAAAAAAACAGATGATTGGTGCTCACTGCAGGGATATCAGTTATCACTCATATATTAAAAAAAAGTTGTATTAAGCCATACCCTTTTATCCATATACCTCCTCCCCTGTGGATAACACTGCAACCCCCCCAGCACATGATAAAACAATTTTCAAATGCTACAAACCCCCAGAACAAACCCCTACTAGGCTTATATTCCACAGGCAGAGCACGGCACACACAGGGAGTATAGGGCAGGCAGAGTATGACACACACAGGGATCATAGAGCAGGCAAAGTGGCACACACAGGGATCATAGAGCAGGCAAAGTGGCACACACAGGGAGCATAGGGAAGGCAGAGTATGACACACACAGGGAGCATAGGGAAGGCAGAGTATGACACACACAGGGAGCATAGGGCAGGCAAAGTATGACACACACAGGGAGCATAGGGCAGGCAAAGTATGGCACACGCAGGGAACATAGGGCAGGCAGAGTATGACACACACAGGGAGCATAGGACAGGCAGAGTATGGCACACACAGGGAGCATAGGGCAGGCAGAGTATGGCACACACGGAGCATAGGGCAGGCAGAGTATGACACACACAGGGAGCATAGGGCAGGCAGAGTATGGCGCACACACAGGGAGCATAGAGAAGGCAGAGTATGGCACACACGGAGCATAGGGCAGGCAGAGTATGACACACACAGGGAGCATAGGGCAGGCAGAGTATGGCGCACACACAGGGAGCATAGGGCAGGCAGAGTATGGCGTCAAGTAACTAGATACAATCATTTGGGGTTGCTTATCTTATCATAAGGCAGGCAGAGTATGGCACACACAGAGCGCATAGGACAGGCAGAGCATGACGCACGCAGGGAGCATAGAGAAGGCAGTGTATAGCACACACAGAGAGCATAGTGCAGGCAAAGTATGGCACACACAGGGAGCATAGGGAAGGCAGTGTATGGCACACACAGGGAGCATAGTGCAGGCAAAGTATGGCACACACAGGGAGCATACGGAAGGCAGTGTATGGTACACACAGGGAGCATAGGGAATTCAGAATAGAGCAAGAGACAGGGAAACCTATCAGGACCACTCTAAGATGTACTAAATACAGTGACACAGTGGTGGTGCCACTTCATTAGTTTGAATGAGATGATGACAATATGGGTACTTTTATTCTGGGACTAAGGTTCCAGTTAAATATTGGGAAGGGGTTTGTTACAGTGAGAGCTGTGAAGATGTGGAATTGTCTCCCTGAATCAGTGGTACAGGCTGATACATTAGATAGGTATAAGAAGGGGTTGGATGGTGTTTAGCAAGTGAGAGAATGCAGGGTTATGGAAGATAGCTCATAGTACAAGTTGATCCAGGGACTGGTCATGGATCCCACCCACCAGGTACCTATTGGTTTCATATAAGGACTCTCATACCTATGTAGTGAGCAGCACTGAGTGCTAATAAATCCATTGGGCTGGTGACCATACTAACTCATGCAAGTAATCATTCAAGGAGAAGTAAAGCCTAACTAAAGAAGTAGGTAAAAATGTTGCACATGATGTTTTGTGCTTCTGTATCAGCCCAAGGCAACCACAGCCCTTTAACAGTAAAGATCCGTGTCTCCAAAGATGCCCCAGTAGCTCCCCATCTTCTTTTCTGCTGATTCACTGCACATGCTCTGTGCTGCTGTCACTTACTGAGCTTAGGGAGCCACTCACAATATACAGTACACATAGAATAGAAATGTCACAATATAAGGCTGATTAGTAATTAATACAGATAATTACTACATGGCAGCACAGAAACCAGAACAAGCATGTGTGTGTCACTCTTTACAAAATCCAAGATGGGAAGCTCCTGTGTCAACTTTGAAGGCCTGGACGATTACTACTATAGAGATTCTGAGCCTTTAATCTGGTTCAAGAAGTTCATTATATTAACTATGGCATTTCTAGCCATATTCATTTTTAGGGGTTAGTTTTCCTCACATTCCTGTAAATGTCCCTCTACAGCAGGCATGTTCAAAGTGTGGCCCGCGGGCCAATTGCAGCCCTTTATCAAATTTACACTGGCCCCCGGCCTCCATCATGAAATTAATAATTATACGGCCCACCAGCACAGTGTAATCAGGAATCACGTACATGTAGCAGTAATATTTGGGCACATTAGTGAAAAGATCTGCCACTTGGTCCCACTGAGACTCCTTCAGTTATATTGAGAAGGAAAAACAGCAGCCTGCCAGGCACAAGTCACATGACTGGGGGCAGCTGGAAAACTGACAATATGTCTAACCCCATGTCAGATTTCAAAATTGAATATAAAAAAATGTGTTTGCTCTTTTGAGAAATGGATTTCAGTGCAGAATTCTGCTGGAGCAGCACTATTATCTGGTGCGTTTTGAAAAAAACATGTTTTCTGATGACAGGATCCTTTTAAAGCCTCCTTTCTTCACATGCTCTGAGAATGCCCATCACTGCAGACATACTAAAAGGAAGTAGTCCAGTATATGACAAACAATCTGCCATTTCCCAGTGTCTTCACAGCAGAGGTATGCCTCCTAGGTTTAGTAGGGGAGTTACTCCCCAGGACCCTATTATACCAGAGGCGGGCCAGGCTGGCTGGGTGCCCTAGGCAGACCAGCCAGCCAGATTGCCCCCCATCCGCGTCTCACAGTAGCTGCGTTCGCGCGCATGCGCAGTAGTGTCATTCACATGCTCATGCGCAGTTGCGGCATTCACGCTCGCATCAACAATAGAGGTGCAGTACTGGCGTCCGTGCACAAGTCTAGTGCCAGGTCCAGTCTAGGGGTAGGCAGAAGAGGTAGCTGCCCAGTGCCCCCCAACTGTTGTGCCCTAGGCAGCTGCCTCTTCTGCCTACCCCTAGTTCCGGCTTTATATTGCACTGTGCCAAAAAACTACTCATCATGAATTGGATGGGAACCAGCACACTCTCAGTCACACACTGGGTCAACATAGTAAATAAAATCCTCCCCTCCATTAGACTTCCTTATGAAGGCCAGGGCTGCACAGCTAAATTTGAAAAAGTATGAACCCCCTAGACTTACACCCGCTAGTCTTCATGACAAATCCTTGATTCACCATGGTCACTCTACTGCACAATCCTATGCTGGTTATACAGTCATGTCTCATGAAGAGTGGAAATTGCCATTGATTGGTTCTGTACCTTAGTCTTTGCTTATGTTTCATACACCATCAATGTTTTCTTCCTTTTCTGTTTTTGTTCTTTTAAGTTTATATAATTTTGTGTTCTACTCCGCTAAAATAAAATAAAACCTATAAAAAAAAAATAACCCTTATGTAAAAAACAAGAATGCGCCAGTGCATTACACTGTTCTAAATATAAAAGGGAATTAGTGTTATGGGTTGATATATTGAATATTTCTGCAAAAACTCTACTAGTCCCACCCATCTGTTCCAATCTTTTAGATCAAGAGGAGGTAGCTTCTGGCCAAGAGGAAGAGCTGGGTTTTGGTCAAGCAGAAGGGGGGGCTTCTGGACAAGCGGAGGAGATGGATTCTGTAGGACACAGAGAGCAGACAGAAGAGACATGTGACTGGCCCAGAGGGAGTGCAGAGGAGTGTGAGCTCTGTGGAAAGGTGAATTTATAACAATTAAACTGTTGTTGAATTTGAGTTATAAGTATCTGACATGTCACACCTGCACAACAAGGGAATAATAGCAGAGCTGCCCTTCACTGCAATAACATCACACATAATAGAACATATTTTTTCCCTAACTAACCCTTGCCCCCGACTAAGTAATATAATTAGGAGCAGAAAGTTTCTTTACTGTCACTGTGCAATAGTTCTATTACTAACTTGGTATTAAGATATGTGTATGTATATGCTCTGGGAGTCATTTGGAGGTTTCACTTGAAGGACATTTGTCTTTTTGCAGCCCATAGTAACAATATAACTATGGCTGTATCTACTCCACTGACCAGAGATGTGTCTGGTTCCAACACAGATTCTTTCTGTTTATTTTCAGGCTTCTGAATTTCCACAAATCAGACCTGAGAGAACTGGCACCAAATTCAGGTAGAACTTTATTCCCAGATCTTGTTATTGATTGATGTGAGTGCTGCTAATAGGGGAGCTGTGTTGGCTCATGTTCTGGTTCTTTTGTGTAGAACTTTAATGAATGAGAATAATGGGGGGGTGTTCCTATAATGTACCACATATCTGCATATTTGAAATGTTATCAGATGGGAGGGGGAATCAGTGAGTAGCCAGTGAGCAAAGGGGCTGTGGGCTGTGAGGGGCCTGTGGGAGAAAGGAGTGGCTGAGAGGTCTGACATGATGCACATGGAGTGAAAGCCTCAAAGTAAATAGCCCTGGGGTATTACCATAGGTGGCACACTGGCAGTGGATTCAGATGATTCAATTCAGATCCAAGTCCGTTTGGTTGCTCTTTGTTAGGGGCACAGTCAGGCTGTTTCTGTAGGATGTTTCTCACACTTACCCATTGTGTTCCAGGTTAGTTGTGCCGAGGGAAGGTCTCTTCCGTTGCTCAGAGACAGGATTACAGTTCCGTGTGGAATCACCGGCTAATATTGACATTGAAATTGGTTCCTGGGTGGAATTCCGGGGGCACCTGCACCAATACACATATGATATCGTGGGGCCCCTTTTCAATATCACAGTCAAATCTGGGCGAGTATCAGCAGTGTATCTGCCCCACTACGTGTGTCTGAAAGGTAAGTGTCACCCTGAGAAAAAAAATAGGATTTATCAGTAACACTGTCTCACTGACACAAACCAATAGGATTTATCAGTAACACTGTCTCACTGACACAAACCAATAGGATTTATCAGTAACACTGTCTCACTGACACAAACCAATAGGATTTATCAGTAAACACTGTCTCCACTGACACAAACCAATAGGATTTATCAGTAACACACTGTCTCACTGACACAAACCAATTAGGATTTATCAGTAACACTGTCTCACTGACACAAACCAATAGGATTTATCAAACACTGTCTCACTGACACAAACCAGTCACTGTCTCACTGACACAAACCAATAGGATTATCAGTAACACTGTCTCACTGACACAAACCAATAGGATTTATCAGTAACACTGTCTCACTGACACAAACCAATAGGATTTATCAGTAACACTGTCTCACTGACACAAGGTCGACAGGATATCAGTAACACTGTCTCACTGACACAACCAATAGATTTATCAGTAACACTGTCTCACTGACACAAACCAATAGGATTTATCAGTAACACTGTCTCACTGACACAAACCAATAGGATTTATCAGTAACACTGTCTCACTGACACAACCAATAGGATTATCAGTAACACTGTCTCACTGACACAAACCAATAGGATTTATCAGTAACACTGTTCACTGACACAGACCAATAGGATTTATCAGTAACACTGTCTCCACTGACACAAACCAATTAGGATTTATCAGTAACACTGTCTCACTGACACAAACCAATAGGATTTATCAGTAACACTGTCTCACTGACACAAACCAATAGGATTTATCTGCAGTAACACTGTCTCACTGACACAAACCAATAGGATTTATCAGTAACACTGTCTCACTGACACAAACCAATAGGATTTATCATCAGTAACACTGTCTCACTGACACAAACCAATAGGATTTATCAGTAACACTGTCTCACTGACACAAACCAATAGGATTTATCAGTAACACTGTCTCAACTGACACAAAGCCAATAGGATTTATCATCAGTAACACTGTCTCACTGACACAAACCAATAGGATTATCAGTAAACACTGTCTCACTGACACCAAACCAATAGGATTATCAACAGTAAACACTGTCTCACTGACACACAACCAATAGGATTTATCAGTACACTGTCTCACTGACACAAACCAATAGGATTTATCAGTAACACTGTCTCACTGACACAAACCAATAGGATTTTATCAGTAAACACTGTCTCACTGACACAAACCAATAGGATTTATCCAGTAACACTGTCTCACTGACACAAACCAATAGGATTTATCAGTAACACTGTCTCACTGAACAACAAACCAATCTCACTGACACAAACCAATAGGATTTATCCAGTAACACTGTCTCACTGACACAAAACCAATAGGATTTATCAGTAACACTGTCTCACTGACACAAACCAATAGGATTTATCAGTAACACTGTCTCACTGACACAAACCAATAGGATTTATCAGTAACACTGTCTCACTGACACAAACCAATAGGATTTATCAGTAACACTGTCTCACTGACACAACAATAGGATTTATCAGTAACCACTGTCTCACTGACACAAAACCAATAGGGATTTATCAGTAACACTGTCTGCACTGGACACAAACCAATAGGATTTATCAGTAACACTGTCTCACTGACACAAACCAATAGGATTTATCAGTAACACTGTCTCACTGACACAAACCAATAGGGATTTATCAGTTAACACTGTCTTGACTGACACAAAACCAATAGGATTTATTCAGTAACACTGTCTCACTGACACAAACCATAGGGATTTATCAGTAACCACTGTCTGACTCACAAACCAATAGGATTTATCAGTAACACTGTCTCACTGACACAAACCAATAGGATTTATCAGTAACACTGTCTCACTGACACAAACCAATAGGATTTATCAGCAGTAACACTGTCTCACTGACACAAACCAATAGGATTTATCAGTAACACTGTCTCACTGACACAAACCAATAGGATTTATCAGTGACACTGTCTCACTGACACAAACCAATAGGATTTATCAGTAACACTGTCTCACTGACACAACCCAATAGGATTTATCAATAACACTGTCTCACTGACACAAATCACCTCTACAGCACAACACACTGGTACTTATCCAATGCATTATGAACCAACACAAGCTGTTTAAAAACACAATCTGGTTGCATAACCCTACTCATATGGCCTTTTCCATGGAAGCCAGATCCTGTGCTTTATGTACTGTATATACTGTTTATTTACTGCCTTCCACTGATTAAACATGAATAACAGCTACAGTATTCTGCTCACACTTACTCTGGGCATCCATAGATAAAACTCCTGTTGTTTGCTCTTATTAATCTTATTAATTATGGCTCATCTTAATACTAGAAACTAATCATGTGATTCCCCCACAGGAGGAGACGTGGATAAAGCAATGTTTAGAGTGGCTCATTATAAAGATGACAATATGATCCTGGAATCACCAACCAGAGTTGAGCCTTTTTATGTTGTTCTGGAAAATCCCACCTTCTCCCCAGTGGGGGTTATTAAGTTACAACCATCACCTAATGGACGTCGGAGGAAAATCCCGACTCACGGCGTTGTCATGTTATACAGCAGATACAAAACAGGTTACACCATTCATCTCTACTTGATGCCACGTGATCTCTCATTAAAGCAGGTAAATAAATTCCCATGTTTCTCTCAGAGAGTCAGAACATTGAGATATCTGATATGTGGCTGATTTATATATAATGTGTTTAGGCTGTGCACAATAAGGAGACAGAAAATGGCTTTTACCGGGTGGACAAACCACCTCAGACCAGCACTATATATACTGAGAAAATATACATTGTGGGGGGACCGGAGGATGCAGACATTATACCAGAGGTAAGTTTGGTACAAATACCTGTGCAGACTTCCATCTGCAGAATAATTAGCCATGTTTCATATCTATATGAGAAATGCAGCATAAGGACAAATCCATCCAATCTTGTAGGCAATTATAAATAATGTATGGTGCTGGCCTCTTTACTGGAGCTCACTACACTCCCCTGCACAGCCTGGGAAAGGAGGCAGCAGGAAGTGGAACAGAGGGGCGGGACTAGTAGGGTCTTTGCAGAAATTTTCAATAAATTAACCAGAAACACAGGTTTGCTCAGGACAGTCCTTCTATATTTATAGGAGTATAATGCACTGTTATATGCTTGTTTTTTTACACAGTGTGTCCCCTTTTAAAGGACACATAAAATTAATTAAAAAGCCCTAATTTTGTAGGCAATAATGAATACTATGAGGTGCTGGTTTTAATTTTGGCTGTAAATTAGTATTGCCTTTAAGAATAACCTGTTTATTGGAGCTCCCTATAGATGTTCTCTCATCCCTGTCTGTGTTTCAAATGAGGGGTGGGCGTGTCCTAACGGTCCCTGCCAGAAGCACAGTAGGAGGGGGACAGCCAATCACAGCCCTGCAGTCACACAAGCACAGACAGGCTTCAGTTCCCTATCAGGTCCTGCTAGCTGCTGATAATATAAATTTCTAGCACCATGTTAAAGCAACACCATATACTGCTTATAATTGCCTACAAAATTAGGGTTTTCTCATTTATCCTATATGTCTCCTTTAATATACATTTTTGTAATCCTGTCTTAATTCAGTTTATTTGGTCTGTTTGTGCCTCAGCTGTAGATGCCTCTAGGCCTCGGGCTCCATTAGGTACATAATGAACACCTGACATGAACACATTCTGTGCCTTAATAAAGTAATTTGTTGAGGACTAATAAATGAATAATCAAAGACACATGTAGAAAAGAAATGACCCTAACGGTTGCACCACCCCATGTGTGTGTCAGAGATTCCCACAGTATGAATGTGTTAAAACATAATGTTTATTGAAATATAAAAAAATATGCCCAGGAAATATAACCATAAAATTAAGATCAGGAGAGACTTGGGGTCATTAATTCAGGGAGGAAATATAGAGGATTTGTCTTGTGGATACGTGACTTAACCTCTTCCTGGAATACATGGTGCTTGGTACGTACAATGGTAATAGTGAGACAATTGCTATTATAATAGGAGCCCAGTCTTAAAGCATTTCACTAAATGTAACAGTACACCATAAATTCACCGACACTGGTTGCTGGCAGGCAAAGTTTCTGTGAGTGTTCCAAGAGTCGTAATTCACCCTCCGCATACGTACACAAAGAGCGCTCCCTAACCGATCGTGTCTGCTACAGTGTTAACTGTTATGACACACACAGCGTGGGGGACTGTGCAGTGGCTGCTTTTAAATGAAAACTATACCCCCAAAATGAATACTTAAGCAACAGATAGTTTATATCAAATTGAATGACATATTAAAGAATCTTACCAAACTGGAATATATATTTACATAAATATTGCCCTTTTACATCTCTTGCCTTGAACCACCATTTCGTGACTCTATCTGTGCTGCCTCAGAGATCACCTGACCAGAAATACTGCAGCTCTTACTGTAACAGGAAGAGATCACCTGACCAGAAATACTGCAGCTCTAACTGTAACAGGAAGAGATCACCTGACCAGAAATACTGCAGCTCTAACTGTAACAGGAAGAAGTGAGGAAGCAAAAGGCAGAACTCTGTCTGTTAATTGGCTCATGTGACCTTACATGTGGTTTGTATGTGTGCACAGTGAATCTTACGATCTCAGGGGGCGGCCCTTATTTTTTAAAATGGCAATTTTCTATTTATGATTACCCAATGGCACATACTACTAAAAAAGTATATTATTATGATAATGGTTCATTTACATGAAGCAGGGTTTTACACATGAGCTATTTTACTCCGTATCTTTTAATAGAGACCTACATTGTTTGGGGGTATAGTTTTCCTTTAACAAATTTCTCTTCCTGTCTGTTAATTCTCCAGCCTAATCCCATCAGCAGCAAAAAAAGCCTGCTACAGGCAGGCCCAGACTGGCAATCTGTGGGTTCTGGCAAATGCCAGAGGGGCTGCTATAAGGTCCCATAGAAAGTCACTATTTAGTGGGCTGATTGGGCCTCTGTGTGGGCTGATTGGGCCTCTGTGTACCTGAAATGTCAGGGCCTGTTTTAATTCTCAGTCTGGACCTGGCTACAGTGATTGATGTTATGAGACACTCCGGGCGCTCCCTCAGGAGCGTATCTGTTACAGTAGTTGCTTTCAGCACAGCGTGACTATCTGCCTGTCACTGCTTGAGCCTAATTGTATCGAGAGACGAGAGAGCACCCGCAAACCGCCCTTCCACCACAACCCCCCGTAAATGATTTCAGCCCCGTTCCCTGCCTGAGAATTAAAAAAGGGTTTAGGTGCCTGACGCGCGTTTCACTCTCTTAGCGAGCTTTGTCAAAGGCAATCTAAGGCGCAAAGACAGAGCACGTCTATTTATAGACACACAGCGCACGTTACTTTGGAATCCACCAATAAAAAAGGGGTGTGAAAGCACAGGAGGAGCTGATTAGGAACTGGTAGACATAGTTGCAAAGTAAATTATCTTTTATTGAGGGAAGTGGATTGTGACAATATATATATCTCTTTTAAGGCAATTTAATTACACTGATTAAACTAGAACAAATATAGGTGAAGTTAAAGAAATCACGGCAAAGTGTTCAACTGATATGGATAATTATCTTGTTATGATAACTAGGAGTGATTTACCGGTATCATGAAAATATATATATAGAAATTGTACACTGAGCTGTGGAATTTTGGATTTCAAATAAAAATGTTCATTAATAATGCTCTCATTGAGGCCATCAGGACCCATAGCATTCATGTTGAAAATCCATTCACTCTCTTTTGCCAACAGAGAAGATTCTAAATCACCCCCTCTAATCCCTAAGGATATCCTGGAAAGCCCAGTGGCTTTAAAGGAGAAGGAAAGCCCCAGGGCGCAAAACCCCTCCCCCCCTCCCGTGTATTGCCCCCCCTCCCTCCTCCCCCCTGGCCTACCCCTCCCGCTGGGCAAATGCCCCTAACTTTTTACTCACCCCTCTGCGCAGGTCCTGTCCACGGAGTTCGCAGTCGCCATCTTCTCCCACGCGCGTCTTCTTCCTGCTCTGATCGGCGTTTTCTGGCGCATGCGCAGTAGGAACAGGTACCGGTACGGCTCTACTGCGGCATGCGCCGAATGTCACGAAGTTTTCCGATTTCACTTCGTGACATTCGGCGCATGCGCAGTAGAGCCGTACCGGTACCTGTTCCTACTGCGCATGCGCCAGAAAACGCCGATCAGAGCAGGAAGAAGACGCGCGTGGGAGAAGATGGCGACTGCGAACTCCGTGGACAGGACCTGCGCAGAGGGGTGAGTAAAAAGTTAGGGGCATTTGCCCAGCGGGAGGGGTAGGCCAGGGGGGAGGAGGGAGGGGGGGCAATACACGGGAGGGGGGGAGGGGTTTTGCGCCCTGGGGCTTTCCTTCTCCTTTAAGACCTTTACTAGTGTTATAGTGGTGTTCAAAGAAATGACGGCTGACAGTAGGCAGTTTCTTCTCTGATTTAATCAACTCCAATGCATTATCTATACTTGATGCATGTTCCAGGATCCTTTTCTTCAATGCACGATTGGTCTTACCAATATAAAATCGTACCACAGGGGCAAGTTAGCATGTCGATGACACATTCAGTGGTGCAATTGAAGCTTTGGATTATATTATGACATTTACCAAATTTGTCAGTGACCGACTATTGGCTGTACATATATCCACAAGCTCTTCATTTCTCACATGGGAATGTGCCAACGCATGCTGTTCTTTTATTTGGTTTAGTAAAATGGCTTTTCACCAGACGGTCTCGTAAATTTGGTGCTCTGCGGCAGCATGTTAATGGTTGTGGTCCTAGTGAAATAATACTGGATCCGTCAGTAATATGTGTCCGTGCTTTTTCAGTATAGAATTAATGATTGGCCATTGTTTACAAAAAGTGTTAATGAATCAAACTGGTTGAGAATTCTGATTCTTGGGACCCTTTGGTTTATTGAACAGACTTTACCTAAGGGCTCTAGAGTATGCTTTACAAATCAGGGAATAACCTCTTGCATTCAGGCGTGTTGTGAGTTCAACTGATCGTTTTTTGAAAGTAATAAGATCAGAGCAGTTGCATCGTATGTCTGATGAATTCACAAACAGGGACGCCCCTTTTAGTCGATACTGAATGGTGACTCTGAAAGTGTAAAATAGAATTGGTAGCCGTGGTTTTACGGAACAGGTCAGTTGAAATAGTTCCATGAGTGAGTGAGTGTAACATCTAAGAAGTCGATATTGTGACTATTTATGACATGAGTCAGATTGACATTGAGATTATTACTATTGTGTCATCAGAAACTCTTCCAGTAATTCCCGATCTCCTGTCCATACGATTACTAAATCGTCACTGTATCGATACTAGGCTGAAATGTATTGTGTAAGGCAAGAAATTGAGTCACCAAAAACCCAGAAAGCTTCCCACCTGCCCATGAAAAGATTGGCATATGTGGGTGCAAAAGCAGCTCCCATCACAACCCCTCTCACGTGTAAATAACATTTCTCATGGAAAACGGAAAAAATTCGGATTTAAACAGAATTGGATTAGATCCGTCATGAAATCAATAAATTGACTGTCCCAATCACTATCTGTTTCCATGAAAAACCTTACAGCACATAGGCCGTTTTAATGTGAGATTGAAGAGTATAATGACTCAACATCGCAAATGACGAGAAGGGTTCCTGCATCAGCTCTTCCTAATGCTAAAAAAGTTCATCAATTCTATTGCTGTTTGTGGGGTTGGTATGTTCATCGGCCGACTTTTCAGATGCTGTGAGATCACTGTGAGAGGTCTGTATGTATGCGGAGGGTGAATTACGACTCTTGGAACACTCACAGAAACTTTGCCTGCCAGCAACCAGTGTCGGTGAATTTATGGTGTACTGTTACATTTAGTGAAATGCTTTAAGACTGGGCTCCTATTATAATAGCAATTGTCTCACTATTACCATTGTACGTACCAAGCACCATGTATTCCAGGAAGTGGGCTCACTGACTGAGGTTAAGTCACGTATCCACAAGACGAATCCTCTATATTTCCTCCCTGAATTAATGACCCCAAGTCTCTCCTGATCTTAATTTTATGGTTATATTTCCTGGGCATATTTTTTTATATTTCAATAAACGTTATGTTTTAACACATTCATACAGTGGGAATCTCTGACACACATATGGGGTGGTGCAACCGTTAGGGTCATTCCTTTTCTACATGTGTCTTTTTGATTATCTCTCACTTGACCTTGCACAACATTTATTTGTTTTCATTAGCGGTAGGTGTGCCATACCCCTTTCGTTTTCACTAATTAATGAATACCACCATCATAAAATCACTGATTCTGAATAAAAAGTCATTGGTGTGACTGAACAAATTGATCATAAAAGTGGTGATGATTAGTGAGCAGAAACTAGAAGAAATTAGTGAGGGAATGTGAAACTGAACACGTTAAAGTGTTCAATGCCAATGTAATGATGTTTACAAGTTGGCAAAGAGTCCAATTTCTTCCACAGTTTATCACTTTATTATTTGAGGTCAGTCAGTTAATAACATTCACAATCCACAGGAAGGTTCATTCTTGCTTGTTCCTAAGCTATAGTGCATGTACTGTATAAAGTCCTGTTCTATAAGCCCTAACTTGAGTAAATATGTTCTCTTTTAGGAGCTTAAGTTGTGTTTAGATGACAAGTCAGAGCTGTATCCTTACAGTGAGATATACCTTGAGGAAATACAGGATAAAATTTACTTACAATTAACATGTCAAGGAGAAAATACATCGACATGGCGAACGCAGCTCAGGACTGGTAACTTTCATGTTTTGTCTTTCTGATGGAAACACTTGCATAGATGTCTACTTGCACCATCCTTTTCCTTATGTGCAACCCTGTAAAAATCACTAGTTGTACTATAAATCTGGTATATAAAGAAATCCATTTGCAGGAGATGTAGCTTCACAAAACATATGTGTTGTGGCAGTAGCGTACAGATAGCCGCTTTTATATATGAATTCCAAAAGATTTATATTCAGACATGGGAGTCTACAGATAGGGACAAGGGGGGCACTTGTATAATTAAATCATACCTCCCAACATTTTGGAAGTAAAAAGAGGGACAAAAAAAATTTTTCTGCATGTAGCGCATTTTTTGACCACACCCCTTTCTGTGGCCACACCCCCTAATTACCATGTTTGTTTTACAAAATTTGGCAGGTTATGAAAGTTTGAAAATATTTCTCCTTATCTAAACTGTCTTTTTGTGTCTCAAAATTGTTACAAAGTATCGTATTTGCACCTGTTAGCTGTTCTGGGCTCTCTGCTAAAAGCCAATTAAGTGAGAAACTTTGTTTCTTTTTCTGGCTGTTCAGTGCAGAGAAAAGAGGGACTTTCCAATACAAATGAGGGACTGCGGGTTGAGCTGTTGTGTGTGTGTGTGTGTATGTGTATATATATATGTGTATATATGGTATATATATGTGTGTGTGTGTATATATATATATATATATATATATATATATATATTATATATATATATATATATATATATATATATATACTTGGATGGAACGCACAACCACGAGTCAACTGAATGCCTGGGTGCCAGTCTGGTTTAAATAGTATATATATATCCAATGATGACAGCACTCCACGGACAATAAGCAACAAAATAATAAAAAAGAATTTGAATAATGAATAATAAACCTGCTTTAATTCAAATCCTTTTTTTAATTATTTTGTTGCTTATTGTCCGTGGAGTGCTGTCATCATTGGATATATAAAATATATATATGTGTGTGTGTGTGTCTTTGTGTTTATCTATGCCTGTGTGTAAAATGAACTCATGGGTGGATCTTCTTTAAGGCTTGGAGAGGCTAAGCCTACCCAAACCTGTCCGAGTGAAAAAAAAAAAAAAGCTGCTCTCTCTATATATATATATATATATTTTTTTGTACATCTATATGGTTGTGGGCCTGCGATGCTAACAGAACCCTTATGTAAAAGTAGCCATGTTGGTGGTATAGCCGTGGCACAGGGCAAACTGTACCTTAATTATAACAGCATTGTGTGTTGTGATCATGAGTTTAGAGTATCAGTGCCCACTGCCAATTGTATGTTCTTGGGTTCAAGTATCCACTGTGTTTCACTGCATAGCATTATGGTCATGCCTTTGTCTACTGCCCTGAATGTAAAATATGCTTAGTGTGCCAGTACCGACTAACTTCTATTATATTTCATTTACTTGGGCAGTATTTACTGATTCTTGCTGTATAAAATGTGTGATACCTCTAGCTATACAATGTGTTTGGATGAAAAATAAAATGATAAAAAAATATCATTTTTATAACTTTCCAGCATACAGGATATGATGTCACTGACATAAAATTGAGGAGGATGTGGCTTCATCTTATCAGTTCGCCAGGTCTAAGGTGGCAATAGAAACTCTGGCAGAAGGGGTCGTAGTGGAGTAATGATTATTCGCCTGAGAGAAAATGCACCTGGTGAAAGGATGCAAAACTTTGTTAGCAATGTACTCTTTCACTAGCGGGCAATCTGTAAGTGTGCCCATCCAGCACAATTGAAAATGATTCACACGCCTTTTGAGCAGAAGCTGTAAAACTCTAAACCTGACTCAAACACAAAAGTAACTAAAACTCATTTAGGCTAACTTATCTAGATATGATGTTAGATGTCATAGATATATGTTTCAAACTACATTAGTTATTACTTTTCAGCTGTTAGGATTGCAAAGTATCTATAAGTCAGCCTGTGTGTGTGTGTCCACCTTTAGCCTACCCAACTTAAACAATCACTGTCCACCTATGAATGCACTGTTAGTGTTACTGTGTGTAAGAAGGTGTGACAGACTGTGTGTGTGAGTTATAGAGACTATAATAATCCTGTGTATAGCTGTGTAACTACATTCATTATTCAATCTTATAGGTACAGGTTGCCTGTGGGTTTTCACTACAACCATTCTCTCAGTGTATTTGGCATAAGTACATTAGTACATAAGTACATTAACCCCTACAGTTTTGTCCTGCTGCTCCGTTGTATCCCCCACCTATCCATGGCCTCACTCTATTCACCCTCCTCTTTTACCCTTTCCTGTCTCATTCTGCCGATTTAGCCCCACACTCACCTCTCTGTCTCTAATAACGCTCTGCCTCACTATATATCTATATATAGAAATATCTGTAATATTATAATAAATATGTGCACCTCACCCCCCTCTCCTGCTCCTGTCCTGTATCCACCTCACTGTGTGTTTTTGGATGACGCTTATCATTTAACCCTTCAGCCACTCTGGGAATAAAGCAGGTTTCCCCTATACTGAAATAAAATGTATTAACATAGATTCTATACTAGTGACAATTTGTTGGACAACCTCTTCCTGCTGTTGTTACTCTACTTTATGTACAGTAGAACCCCAATTTTACATTTTTCAGGGGACCAGAAATAATGGTGTAAAATCAGGGAAATGTATTATGTATTATATATTGGTGGGACCACAAAAACTGGTATAACACATGGAAAAACCTAGGGTAAGTAAAATAGAGGCTTCACTGTATGTATCCAGCTGTAACTAGAACTCTAGAGGGAATAACATTCTACAAACCGCTTGCTAGTAATTGTGCTAAGAAATAGAAAATACCAAGTTCTGTCCTGGCAAACAAGGAGATTGTGTCCTTAATAGGCAATGTTCTACATGTGCAACACTTTCATTGTACCCAAGAATATCGAGGAGGTAAGAGGTTGTAAAATGTGAGTTTTAAATAATCTTATAGCAAAGGATTTCAACTTGGTATGTATAGTACTTGGTATAGTATAGTACCAAGACAAATGTACCTATCTGAATTTTCCAGGTATGTAATATTACACACCTGGAGCGCTGCGATTTTTGACCACACCCATTTTTTGTGGCCACACCCCTAATTACCATGTCCATTTTACAACATTTGGCAGGTTATGAAAGTATGAACACCCTTCTATGGTTTTTATATTTTATTACAGTTTTTCTAATGAAGGTGAATTGCCCTTTGAGCTGTGAGTCTTCGTTCTTATCTTATCTAAAACGGTTACAAAAGTATCTTAAGTATGTGTTCTGTGCTCTCTGCCAAGAGCCAATTAAGTTAGAAACTTTGTATCTTTTTCTGGCTATTCAGTGCAGCAGATCAAAGAGAAACTCGGGAAATGTCAGTACAAATCCGGGACTGCGGGTTGAGCTGTCAAAAGCGGGACTGTCCCGCTCAAAATGGGACAGTTGGGAGGTATGAACAGGTTCCAAGTTTTCCTAATTGTCTTTATTAGGACTGATTCTGATCTAGGTCTCTTACTGAAAGTTTGAATGTGTTAATTTGGAAGTGTAAGAACACAATTTATATACTGATATTTCCCTTTACACACTTTCTGTCTTGTATCTCAGAGCAATGTTTTGTTTTGATAGTGTTAGTAATTGCCCAAGGTCTAGTCTAACTAGAGGCTCTCTGGGACTTCTGCCATGGGGCCCCTGCACACCTCTGGACCACCTATCTCTGGAACCACCCCTCTAGCCACGACGCGCCCCCACTTGTACCTGTATGGTAGTTGCAGCCGCACACAAGGCCAGCACAGGATGTAGGCAGGTGCGAGTCTGGGGCAGAGGGTCCACCATGTTTTTACATTGTGTCCCACCAGCCCATTCTGACCCTGTAGGTTTTTTTTTATTTCCTCTCCATTTTGATAAGAAAAAAAAAACAGCTAAAGAGGTACTACTGCTGTACCTTACCCTAATTCCAAATGCAGAGAAAGGCAAATATTAAAAGGAGACATTTTATGTAAAAAACAAGAATGTACCAGTGCATTTTACTCATTTAGATAAAGAAGGAATGTGTTTTAAAAAGTAGTGTTTCCTGGTTACTTTATTGTAATTTTTTGTAAAAACCTTACTATTCCTGCCCATCTGTTCCACTTGCTGCTGCCTCCTTTCCCAGGCTGTGCAGGGGAGCCAGCAGCACTCACGAGAGGTGGGCGTGTCCTAACGGTCCCTGCCAGAAGCACAGTAGGAGGGGGACAGCCAATCACAGCCCTGCAGTCACACAAGCACAGACAGGTTTCAGTTCCCTATCAGGTCCTGCTAGCTGCTGATTGGTTCTTGTCCTACAGTGCAGTGAGCTGAGTGCACAGCCTGGGAATTCAGGGAGCAGCAAGTGGAAGAGAAGGGAGGGATTAGTAAGGATTTTACAGAAATTTTCAATAAATCAGCTCCAATTACATATTTTTAAGCACATTCCTTCTATAGTTAGAGGAGTATAACACACACTGGCAGATTCTTGTATTTACAAAGTATGTCTCCTTTAAAAGATCCCAATGTAAAAAGTACACATGGAAGTACTGAAGGATTCGAGAAAAATACAAATATCTCTAAACCTCATAAAATTTGAGTTTTTCAGACAATTACAAGCAAAATAAAATCAGAAAACCTTTAAAAAGTCTGGTTAAATAAAAAGGTCCAATAGGATCAGCACAGCTCCCATTGAATTGTATGGTTTAGTAGTGTAGGAGGTCTTTAGGGAGCTCAAATAAAGGAGCCATTTCTAAAAAATATAATTTTTTTAGCCAGTACCATATAGTATTCATTATTGCCTAAAAGATCTCAAAACTATCTGTTTTACCCCAGATGTGGGCTCTTGCAACGGTGTTGAAGCAGGGTGTAATGTAACTGCAATCTGTGATATTTCCAAAGAATGGGCGCCAGTAGTTCTTATAATATTAACCAGAACTGATTTAGAACAATCCACTAATGAGATTGAAGAGACAATATAGGGCACAGTCATTAAATAGACAGTACATACTCACAAGCAGGACTATGAGCAGAGCATTCCCTTCAATAGAGCACGCAAGATAAATTATATCCAGTCCACCCAGAGTTTCTCTTCTTCCTCAGGGGACTCCTCTGTAAGTCCCTAACCCTGCATACTATTTCCATTTCTAGGCAACAATGCCAATGGTGATCTTATCTCTTCTAACACTCTTAGGTGGAGCTAAGGTATGACAGGACATAGCTGCCCCTTACTAAATCCTGCACTTATAATGAGCTCCAAGGTTGACTCTGTTTCACCTAGGGGAATCTCTGGCAAAAAGCCCTTACATGGCTTTCCTTTTTATATTATGGCACTCTGCCACCAAATGTCCATACTAAGAATAACCAGGGGTCATGCTTTGACCCAGGAAGAGGAGAATTACTCCCTCCACAGACTAAGGGGTCTATTATCCTCTGCACTGAACCCAATAACTATATATTTAAAGGAGACATTTTATAAATTCTCATATTCAGATATATTACACATCCTTCCTCAAAACATGTAATGATGCAGAAAGAAAAACGTTTTAAAAGCAATTTAGCTCCTAAAACTGTCATCATATCAGAGCTGCAGAGAGATCTTTACAGGTCAGAAGCTGGGCTGAAATAAAGAGTGGGAGTGTCTGTTCATTCTCTCACAGGAAGTGGTCACAGCACTGACTGGCAGGCTGAACTCCTGAGCTGTAGCAGCCAAACTCCTCCCCTTCCACCCTCTGTCCTGTGTATCCAGCCTGCACATAACTGTCTTATGCTGCTGCCTGATCATTCACTTATAACTATATATCTTACATGCTCAACATACATCAATAGATGTGAAGATTAATACAAACTGTAATAGTAATGTAATAGTAGTGTTTTCTTTTCTTTAAAGTACAACAGTTTTGTCCTGTGTTCCACAGCAAATAGGCATCAGTCACACATGTACCTGCCCAACTGGACATAATCTATAGTCCATAATACATTGTTATACACTATCCATCTCCCCCCCCCTCTATTACATTATACAAGTAAGGAGCAGTTCAGTGAAGGAAAGGTAAAACAAGCAGCAAGGGTTAACCGATGTCTGCAGGGAAGGACTGAGTGTGACATCACAGACACATCAAGGAACTAAATACTCCAGAACACGTTCTGCTTAAGGGTTATACCCGTTTTTAATGTCAAGCCGAAAAAAGGTTACAACGTTTCGGGGGCGTACCCCTTCGTCAGGTGATCTGTGCCACCCACCTCCACTCCACCCTTAAATATATTACAAATCAATCCCCACCTCCTCAATTAAACAATAAACCGGATGACAGAGATTTACCCCAAACAATAAATCCTATTGTTTCCAAGGAAAAGCCCAGATCAGTCCAGCAGCTCAAAAAATTCTTTCAAAAAATATATTCAAAAACTTTCCAAATTGAAGTCCAAGGTTCAAACAGATCGTTTGAAAGAGTTCAGGTAGCTATAGCAAAATGCATATTGTTAGGAAGAAAGTTTTAACAATAAACCAGTTTTCCTATATTCTGCACGGGTTTGTAGTTAAAGGAACAGTAACGTCAAAAAATTAAAGTGTTTTAAAGTAATAAGAATATAATACAGTGTTGCCCTGCACTGGTAAAACTGCTGTGTTTGCTTCAGAAACACTACTATTGTTTATATAAATAAGCTGCTGTGTAGCAATGGGGGCAGCCATTCAAAGGAGAAAAAGCTCAGGTTACACAGCAGATAGCAGATAAGCTCTGTCTGTCTAATGGTGTTATCTGTTATCCATTGGTTAACCTGTGCCATATAGCTGTTTTTCAATTTCCGCCATTGCTCCACAGCAGCTTGTTTATATGAACTATAGTAGTGTTTCTGAAGCAAACAGATCAGTTTTACCAGTGCAGGGCAACACTACATGATATTTTCATTACTTTAAAACACTTAAATTTTTTGGTGTTACTGTTCCTTTAAACACCACCAGGTTACAATATAAACAATAAGGTCTACAGAAAGGGTTTATATTGTACTGACCAACTCCTATTGAAAACGAATTAGTCGTACCTTTCCTTTGCATATTACTTTCTGTCGGAAAGTTTCAGATTAGGGAGAATCTGTGAAAAAGATTGGAAACAAATTAGCAACAAAATACATGAAAAAAGGTTACAAGTAACAAGCCAGGCTTCCTCATTTAACCCTCTTGGTGCCTGTGTTTGTAACAACCAAATCCAATAGGCTTCGCGTTGTGCCAACTTTAACCTTACATTTTGACTGGGTGCTACTATTTTTTCCAATATCTGCCATCTTAACTGTGAAGTCCTATGGTTGTCCTCAAAGAAATGTTTATAAAAGAAGGTTTCATGTTTTTACTTTTTTTCATTAGTTTCTTTGACCCGTTCCTTTTGTGGTGGTTTGTAATTCCTGATAGCAGTTTTATGTTCGTTTAATCTTATTCTTATGGGTCGATTTGTTTGGCCAATATAAGCAAGGTCACATGGGCATTTCAAGCAGTAAATTACTCCAAGGGAATTACAGGTGTGAAACCCCTTTTCATAATGTTTTGTGCCTTTTTGGGGATGAACCGTATTATCCCCTTTAATGATTCCTGTACAATGGCCACAATTCAGACATGAAAAGGTGCCCACCTTGCTAGTGTTCTTCTTAGAGACACTTAAGTCTTTCTTTTTAATGATGTCTGACACATTTTTCCCACATTTATATGAAAAGACTGGGGGCAAGGTGAACAACTTCCCAAATTTGACAATCATTTTTTAAAAACTAGTTTTTAAGAATTGTCCTTCTAATGTACTATGCATCGATGTCATAAGTTGAGATAAAAGGGATACGTTTCTCTTTGAAGATTTCATTTGTTTAAAGGGGATAATATTGTTCATCCCCAAAAAGGCACAAAACATTATGAAAAGGGGTTTCATACCTATGATTCCCACTGAGTAATTTACTGCTTGAAATGCCCATGTGGCCTTGCTTATATTGGCCAAACAAATCGACCCCCCGAAACGTTGTAACCTTTTTTTAGCTTGACATTAAAGTGATACTGTCATGGGAAAAAAAAAATTTCAAAATGAATCTGTTTATAGTGATGCTCCAGCAGAATTCTGCACTGAAATCCATTTCTCAAAAGAGCAAACTGATTTTTTTATATTCAATTTTAAAATCTGATATGGGGCTAGACATTTTGTCAGTTTCCCAGCTGCCCCTGATCATGTGACTTGTGCCTGCACTTTAGGAGAGAAATGCTTTCTGACAGGCTGCTGTTTTTCCTTCTCAATGTAACTGAATATGTCTCAGTGGGACATGGGATTTTACTATTGAGTGTTGTTCTTAGATCTACCAGGCAGCTGTTATCTTGTGTTAGGGAGCTGTTATCTGGTTACCTTCCCATTGTTCTTTTGTTTGGCTGCTGGGGGGAAAAGGGAGGGGGTGATATCACTCCAACTTGCAGTACAGCAGTAAAGAGTGATTGAAGTTTATCAGAGCACAAATCACATGACCAGGGGCAGCTGGGAAATTGACAATATGTCTAGCCCCATGTCAGATTTCAAAATTGATTATAAAAAAAATTTGTTTGCTCTTTTGAGAAATGGATTTCAGTGCAGAATTCTGCTGGAGCAGCACTATTAACTCATTCATTTTGGAAAAAAAATTTCCCATGACCGTATCCCTTTAAACACGGGTATAACCCTTAAGCATAACGTGTGCTGGAGTATTTCGTTCCTTGATATTGATTGATGGAGGTGCCGTCCTCCTATGCACCAAGCACCGTGCAGGAATTGAGAGACCAGGTGTGCACCTGCAATCCTTATTTAACATCACAGACACTCTCACTCCTCAGTGGCTGCTCCCCCAGTGCTGCTTCTTTCTGAACCCGACCTTGTGTGATGAGCTCCACCCACTCACTTCCTGCTGCTAATCTCTGTGATCCTGGACCCTTCAGCTCTGCTAAAAACCCCTTCTTCTCCTAGAAATGGTAAGTGCCCTTTTTTTTTTACACATTTACACACAGACATACATGCATTTACACATAAACAGTACGCATATACAGTAACTAAAGGTTTTTGTTTTTACATGTGCAGACTGTGCTTATGTACAGCGTCACATACACACACATTTATACACTTTTTAGAGCTGTACACAAACACTTAGGTTTCTTTCTTTTTTTATTAACAGTTTCCCTCTTGTTATTCCCCTAAAAACTGTTGATTTCCCAGCGTGACTATTGGATCAAGCATTCTGACTGCTAACCATGCTGTCGGATCAGTTATTTTGTTATTTCATTGATTTGCCTAATTTGATTTTTTTTTTTTGCGGTTTTATGCTTGCACCGTTGTTCCTTACGTTTTTTTAGCATCATTTGCACTTTGGTCATTTGGAGTACAAACACATTTTTAGCAATTTTAGATTCGTCAGAATGTGAAGTTCACAAAAATATATGGTTTTGGGGGGGGGGTCTTTATACTGTTTGGAGGGTCTTTTGGATTGAATGCAGTTGCACTGCATTCAATAAAATTGCAAGGGCTTGCCCTGCTTAACTAACTCCTGTGTGCCGTTGATCCTTCTATGTACCTTGGCTGGGCGGTTGCCGATTCCCCCATCACTGAGCACCAGGAAACTTTGCTGGGGTTTGTGAGGTGTGCGGTTTTTCCAAATTGTCTTGGAGGGTCTTGTGGCACACAATATGCAGTCAGGGACTTTGTTCACAGAAGGCGAATCAGCAGCGAGAAAATTCATATGCACTATGTATTTGGGGGTCCGCACATGCCAGCTGCTTTAGTATATCTTATGCATATTATAATTATATATTATAATATTATTATTATTTGTATGTAAGAAATTGGGTGAGATAAATGCGGCCAATTGCAATATTTTTAGGCGATTTTCAGAAATGTCGTAAAAACCGCTGCTTTTAGCGTAGCTTTGCAGTATGGTAGCTGGAGTAGAAATACCTAATTACCCTTTTTTGATTTGTCAAAATGTCTATTTTCCAAAAATAAATGGTTTTGGGGGATTTTTTGGACTGTTGGCTTGTGCCACATAATACGCAGTCAGGCTTACAGTTCACAGAAGGGGAATCAGCAGCTGAGAAAATTCATATGCACTATCTTTATTTTGGATCCGTATATGCAACCGGCTTTGGTATATACAGTCATATGAAAAAGTTTGGGAACCCATCTCAGCCTATATAATTTACTACACTTTCAACAAAAAAGATAACAGTGGTATGTCTTTCATTTCCCAGGAACACCTGAGTACTGGGGTGTTTTCTGAACAAAGATTTTTAGTGAAGCAGTATTCAGTTGTATGAAATTAAATCAAATATGAAAAACTGGCTGTGAAAAATGTGGATTCCCTTGTAATTTTGCTCATTTGAATGAATGTAACTGCTCAATACTGATTACTGGCAACACCAAATTGGTTGGATTAGTTTAAGCCTTGAACTTCATAGGCAGGTGTGTCCAATCATGAAATAAGATATTTAAGGTGACCAATTGTAAGTTGTGCTTCTGTTTGACTCTGAAGAGTGACAGCATGGGATCCTCAAAGCAACTCTCAAAAGATCTGAAAACAAAGATTGTTCAGTATCATGGTTTAGGGGAAGGCTACAAAAAGCTCTCTCAGTATCAACTGTAAGGAATGTAATCAGGAAATGGAAGGCCACAGGCACAGCTGCTGTAAAACCCAGGTCTGACAGGCCAAGAAAAATATGCAGAGGATTGTGAGACTGTTACAGACAAGCCAAAGATCACCTCCAAAGACCTGCAAGAACATCTTGCTGCAGATGCAGGTGTATCTGTACATTGTTCTACAATTCAGTGGAATTTGCACAGAGAACATGTGAGTATGGCAGGGGGATGAGAAAGAAGCCCTTTCTGCACAAACACACAGAGTCGCTAGTTGTATGCAAAACATAGGCGGAGGGTGAATTTTTTGTTTGGGGAGGCTAAAGATGGGACATTCATAGACTGACCTAAAGCTACTGTGAGGCTTAGTGGATGCACCACTGGAATGAAAATAAACCCCCCCAACTACCTCAAGCAGTTCTGTGGGTTCCACAACTCATATTAAATGGATTCTCAATCCATTTGTGTTCACAGATGTCCCTTTCATTTTAACAAAGGGGTGATATATTTGTGAAGTGTTAAACAGTGTTAAGCTTAGAAGTCAGATGTAGTGTATATTTACAAAGCAAGCAGATATATGCAGTGATATGCAGTGGGTACTGGTGGCAGAGATTCACATATTCATGCCCCCAAACTGTAACATTGCCACTGAAATACAACATTGGTTTGTTTCCAAGCCACCTTAAAGGGGAGCTTCACTTTTAAGTACACTTTATGTGTATAGAATGGCTAATTCTAAGCAACTTTTCAATTGGCCTTCATTTTTTCTTTTTTTATAGTTTTTTAATTATTTACCTTCTCCTTTTGACTCTTTCTTTCTTTCAAATGGGGATGACCTCTTCTAAAAACAAATGCTCTGTAAGGCCACAATTCTATTGTTATTGCTTTTTTTTTATTGCTCATCTTTCTGTTCAGACCCCTTTCCAGTTCCTTATTCAAATCTATGCATGGTTGCTAGGGTGATCTGGACCCTAGCAACCAGATTGCTGACATTGCACATTGGAGAGCTGCCGAATAAAAAGCTCCACAAATAATAAAAAAAATTAAAGACAATTAAAAATTGTCTCAGAATATCTGACTGACTAACTTACAGACTTAAAAGGTTTTGTTCACCTTTGAGTTAACTTTTATTATGATGCAGAGAGTAATATTCTTAAACCAATTTGCAATTTGTTTTCATTTTTTATCTTTTTTTTTGAGTTATTTAGCTTTTTATTCAGCAGCTCTCCAGTTTGCAGTTTGAACAATTTGGTTGCTAGGGTCCAAATTCCCTAGCAACCATGCATTGATGTGAATAAGAGACTGGAATATGAATAAGAGAGGCCTGAATAGAAAGATGAATAATAAAAAGTAGCACTAACAATACATTTGTAGCCTTACAGAGTATTTGTTCTTAGATGGTGTGACCATTAAAAAGCTGGACAGAGTCAGAAGAAGAAGAAGGCAAATATTTCAAAACCTATAAAAATAAATAATAAAGGCCAATTGAAAAATTGCTTAGAATTGGCCATTGTATAACATACTAACAGTTAATGTCAAGGTGAACACCCCTTTGACTAAAATAAACAAAGTAAGAGAAAAAAAACAAGCGCAAAAACATAAAATGCACAATTTGCTTTTCATGGGGAAAGAGTTAATTCAAGATTGGAGCAAGGGAGATAGGGATATTATAGGTGCCAGTTGAGAGAAAAAACTTTGACAAAAGAAACTATTTTATTCCAGATAGTGTTTAAGCCGTTAGAGCTTTTCCAGTTTAGTACTGTACCTGTGGGAGCAGTAAGTTGAAATCTGCAGCAATTAGTTACACCTCTGGTGAGGTTCCTTCTAGTCCTTTCTGCAGTGCCTTCCGATGATCCAAATCTCACCCCCACACCCTCCTTTATCTGTGACCTGATTGGCTAGTTCTACTGTCAGTCAAGAGAGGTGCATTCTGATTGGGGAAACCATGAGGAATAAGATCCAATCAGTGTGCAGCTCAGAGAACGGTTTCCACAATGTTAAAGGTGTAAACCAGCAGTCAGAAACGGAGAGAGTTTGTTTTAGTTAGGTGCCAGGCAGGATTGGGGAGGCTTAGCCTCCCCTAGCCTTATTGAAAATCCGCCTATGATGCAAAAGCTCATTTAGACAAGCCACAGTAATTTTGGAACAAAGTGCTTTGGACTGATGAGACAAAAATTTTGTTATTTGATCATAACAAGAAGCGCTTTCCATGGCAGAAGAAGAACACGGCATTCCAAGAATAACCCCTGCTACCTACTGTCACATTTGGTGGAGGTCCCATCATGCTGTGGGGCTGTGTGGCTAGTTTAGGGACTACTGGGGCCCTTGTTAAAGTCGAGGGTCAGATGAATTCAACCCAATATCAACAAATTCTTCAGGATAATGTTCAAGCATCGGTCACAAAGTTGAAGTTACGCTGCAGAGGTTGGATATTCCAATAAGACAATGACCCTAAACACACTTCAAAATCTACAAAGACAGTTATGCAGAGGGACAAGTACAATATTCTGGAATGGCCGTCACAGTCCCCCGACATAAATATCATGAAAAATCTATGGGATGGTTTGAAGCAGACTGTCCATGCTCGGCAGCCATCAAATTTAACTGAACTGGAGAGATTTTGTATGGACCAATGGTCAGAAATAGCCACATCCAGAATCCAGACATCAAAGTCTATAGGAGGCGTCTAGAGGCTGTTACATTTGCAAAAGGAGCTCAACTAAGTATTGATGTAATATCTCTGTTGGGGTCCCCACATTTATGCACTTGTTATGATGCATATTGCATATTTTCTGTTAATTCAATAAACTTTATGTCACTGCTGAAATACTACTGTTTCCATAAGGCAGGTTATATATTAAAAGGAAGCTCAGCCAATGATAAACAAAACTCCAAAGAATTAAGTAAGGTTCCCAAATTTCATTTCATATGACTGTATATGCATATTGGGCATCAAACTGTTCATTAGGCCCTTGATGTTGATATTTAGGGTGTTTTACAATTGTATGTAAGAAAGTGGGTGAGATAAACGTGGCCAATTGCAATATTTTTAGGCGATTTTCAGAAATGTCATAAAAACCGCTGCCTTTCAGTATGGTAGTTTGGAATAGAAAGAAATAATTACCTATTTTGGTTCATCAGAATGTGTACTTTGCAAAAATATATGGTTTTTAGGGGTCACCATAACTTTTTGTAGCTTTTATCCCATATAAACCTGGCAGTGTTTACAAATGAGTGTAAATGTAAGCTATCAAATAAGTATGCACAAGGTAGATTTTGAGGTCTTTACATGCCATGTACATTGGGCATCAAACTGTTCAGTGGACCACAGGATTTTATATTTGGGGTGATTTATCTTCATACCTAATAGTATGTGGGAAATACGATGCTGCAGGTTGGCAAGTTTTGAGGTGATTTTTGGAAATGTCACAAAAATCGCCAAATTTAGGAAAGGTTTGTGGCTTGGTGCTTTGGAGTAGAAAGACATGTATACCCAATTTGGATTCGGGGGAATGTGTGCTTTCCAAAAATATATGGTTTTCTGGGGTGAACATACTTTTTTTTATCTTTGTCCCCCCCCCCCAAAAGGATGTAAATGTATGGATTTTGCAGTATCTGTCATTACAGAACTAATAGCTCAAATGGGTTGTCATTTTGGGGCCCCTATATGCCACATACTTCGGTAAACCAATACATACTGGGCATCAAACTATTCAGTGGACTCCTGGCAGTCATAACTTTAAAGTGGTACCCAATGATGTGTGGGAGATATGATGCTGTAGATTGGAAGCTTTGAGTTTATTTTTAAAAAAATTCAATTTCTATAAAGAATTATAACTTTAGCAAAGAATTGCATCTTGGGAGTACAAATATATATTTACCCATTTTTGATTCTCCAGAATCTGTTCTTTCTCATAATGGGTAGTTTTCTAGGGTAAACCTACTGTTAGTGGAATGTTTGGCCTTGAAATCAGAAGTATGTCGTTTTGTGGAGCGGTGCTTTGGAAATTTGGCAGTGTACTGCTTAAAGATTTTGATCTATACATCTATCTATCTATAAGTGAGAAATCTCCATAAAACTATATATGTTTGGTATTTGCTCAGGAGACCTAGAACTTTCCAAATCTGCTGTGTTCTCGTATATAAAATAAATTGTTTCTGATATATGTGATTGTACTATGTGAGAAATGATTTTTTTTTCATTTTATTAGACACTTAGAAGCCTATATTTTTTTACAGAAGAGGAGCATATTTTGAGAGGTCCGTTGTCCCAAAAAAACCCCCAATGTTTTCCTGGGTAAACAAAAATACCCCCCCGGAAAGGCCCTTAAAGTGAAAGAGTACAAAATGTTCAATAATGGTCTGGCAATAAAAGTGGCAAATCAGGCAAATTGGCAGTGAAAGGGTTAAACAAAAAAGGGATTATTCGTCCATATATTGCAATATATTTAAGATGGCCAACTACGTCAAAGTCCTTTAGCGTCCAAACTTTAGGGGATTGCACACCCCCGATTCTGAGCATTATGATATTTCTTTTTATAATTTTTTTACTATTTAATTACATATTTCATTATGCTGAAAGATGCGCTGCTATATTGTATTAATGCCCCACTGCTCTTTTCTCTTTTAGAAGACTTGGAAACAAAAACAAAGGTGACTCAAGGTTGGTATTTTCCCTCAACCATATTATGTTGTTTTAACATGTGGGCCATGTTACCTTGTCCAGGGATCCTAAGGGGTATAAAGATGTACAATATATGGAGCTGCCTAGCTGGCTCCAGTCAAACTTGAGACCCCTGTAGTGATGTAGAGAGAAGATGGGATGGAACAAATCTCTTTGTACAAGGGGCATCAGTGGAGTTTTTCATATGCATATTGGGTGGCATTAGGTAAGTGCCAGGGGGCACAAAGTGTTATTTCATAGAGACATAGGAGGGGCCCTGTAAAGGTATGAGACCTGTTATTCAGAATGCTGGGACCTGGAGTTTTCCAGATAAGAGATCTTTCTGCAATTTGTTGAACAATATCTTGTCTACTAAAAAAATCATTAAAATATGAATCAACCCAAATAGGATTTTGTATCTTTCGTAAAGATTAATTATATCTTAGTTGGGATCAAGTACAAAGTGGTTTTATTATTACACAGAAAAAGGAAACTATTTTTAAAAAATTTGAATTATTTGATAATAATTGAGTTTATGGCAGCATCTATTTTGATATTTCTGGATAAGGAGTTTTCAGATAAAGGATTCTATACCTGTGCAAACCACCTTGTATTAAAGGACCAGTAGCATCAAAAACATTTGTTCGGTTCTGCGCTCCTCTTCAGAAAAAGGCGACACGGCGACGATCCATCGTGCTGCGCTCGATTCCTCCTCTCTGGCTATCTCCTATAAGGAAGGAAGGGAGGAGAAATCGAGCACCGCACAATGGATTCCCTTTTCTGAAGAGGAGCGAAAGCAGCGTTTCGGTAGGTTTTAAAGTTTCATTTGTCTTGGTGTTTTATCGTGGTATACTAATGAATTTTTAAAAATAAATTTTAACTACAGAACCCAATGCCTAATGATACAATTTATGGAGACATATGTACAGTTTAAAAAGCAAAATAAAATCATATCTTTATTTCTAGGTCAATGTTCAGTAAAACACAGTGGCATGGGAAACCTTATTTATTCTCATGTCAGTGGGTACAGCTATGATTTCTCTGATGTGCTTAACAAAAAGGGATCCTTTACACAGTTTTATCAGAATGATTAAGCACATTGGACTGGGCTGCTTTTACTTGGCCAAAATAAGCCAATCGTAGAGGATTAGATACCGGTTTATTGTCAGATGTTAGAAATTCCTTTATCCAAAGATAACTGTCCCAAGGCTTTTTTCAATAAAAAAGTCATTTTATTTAATTAAGCATAAAAACTCGGATACAAACAAACCCCACCAGGCCCACCCTACGCGTTTCGAACCCTCCGGCGCTTAGTCATAGGTGTATCACCTATGTACCAATTGATGTATAATATGTTGTCAGATGTTCCCCACCAGGGGTGATTTTATGCAAAACGGATTATGAATATTCTTATTGGGTTCAAGAGTAGATGAACAATAGTTACAAAATAAAATAGTTGGGACGGGGTGGGCTTATGTTCCCCTACTTAATAGTTTACTAGAGAATTGCCCAAATAACAATTTGTTCTTCCAGTAAACAAGGAAGATGGTTGGAACATAAGAAAAAATTAAATGCCTGGCAAAACAGGGCCTTCATAAGAATTTGGGGAACAACCAATTTGTTTGTAGCCACCATAATATGATGTGTGTATCATGGTGATCCCCAACCAGTGGCTTGTGAACAAAAAAGTTGCTCATTGACCCCTTGGATGTTGCTCCTAGTGGCCTCATAGTAGGATCTTATTTTTAAATTTGGCTGCATAAAACCCAAGTTTACTGCCAACCAGGGCCTACTGTAGGCTGCAAGTCCGCAAAGGGGCTGTCAAACAGTAAACCTAAGCCCTTACTTGGCACCTCCAAAAGCTTTTTTCATGCTTGTGTTGCTCTCTGACTCTTTTTACATTTGAATGTGGCTCACAAGTAAAATAGGTTGGAGACCCCTATTCTAAGGATTGTTTTGAATTGTTTTTAATCCTGTAAGTACAATGAAGCAAAATCAGCATCTTATATGAATTCTCAGGTAAGTAAGGAAAGTCAGACAATCTATTCTCTCTTTAAAGCCGAGACCTTTATTATTCTCTTCAGCAATTGGCTGATATGGTGACTGAGAGTACTTACAATGTGTACTAACCCTTCTGTTTATTAGAAATCAGATTGTTGGGTTCACTATCGGGAAATTATGCAGTTTTTAAGCCTATTTTTGATTAGTGAATTTCAGGTTGAATCCAATCCAGATATTATCTGTGAAGGCTCCATGCTTAAAACTTAAAAAGACATTAAAGGAATGTCACTCAATTGAATTGAATTTAGATGCAAGCTGCAGGCCCCAGTTAGTTTAAGAGTTGCAGTTTGGGTAGAATATAATGATTTTATACACCTAAGAAAGGGCTGTTAAATCCCATTTGTTTTAGCCAATTGAACATGTATGTATTGCTAGTTTAGGCAATCCAAGGTTGTTTCGGCATCAAGGCTAAGGAAGACTGCTGGAATTTGGGTTATGTTTATATTTATATATTGCTGTGCGTGTGTTGTCTCCAGCCTGCCTACCATAGATAAACCATGCTTGTTTGGTCTAGATTGATGAGCGTGGGCATTATGGGGTTTAACCTATTGGCCAGAATTTTTGAGATCTTAATTTGAGAGATCTATAGCTCTGTAATTTTTGCATTGATTTGGATCTTTGTCCTCTTTATGCAGCAGTGTAATATAAGATGCTAGCATAATGGGAGTTGTACCTGTAAGGAAGGACATTAAAAAGTGATGATAGATATGGGAGCAAGGCAGCAGGAAAAGTACCTGGACTTTATTGTTGCAGCAATTTCTCTCTCCGCAACACCTCTGCAATTCCCAATATATCTATGGAAGATATAGCTGCTTCAGTCACCTGTTTCCTTAGTTTTATAGCAATTAATGCATGTGGCCAATCACCCCCTCATAATATTTTTTTTAATCAATGAAAGGCCTTTTCAGTGTCTGCCAATAAAATTGCTCCAAGAGATTATTTTTCAAATGTGAAATAAATTTAGCCTTTGATTTATTTGCCGACTGGCAATGGAAATTAAATAGCCCCTGAGAACTACCTTGTAGGCTTTCCAGAGAGTAGCCACGTTATCCACTGAGCTCTTATTGGTGGTGAAATATTATTTTATAATATCTAGAACTTTCTTGCTGAGGCTATTTAAAAGAACCTCATTTAAATACCAATGAGCTGTTCTTTAGGGCTGCAATGTAATACTGATCTCTAATACCGCCATTGAATACTGGAAGCAGCTGTACACATGAGGAGACTAAAAAGTAATCTAGGCTAGTATAGAAGTCATGCCAAGCAGAATGAAAACTATAGGTTTTCTCAATGGGTTAGATGATGTATATTCCAAATTTCTCAGAGAACTAATTTTTGGATGAGTTGAAGAGTATTTTCCAATGTGTATAACTCAGTGGTTGTAGAACCTATTTGGGTTAAGCCCCACTTGACAGTTCAGCCTTTGATCAGGGTGATTACAAAAGTACATACTGTGTATAGGAAAGTTTTAATGTGTTATGGTTTGAAGGATATCTGGTATAGCAAATACATACTAACCCCAAATTTCACCTTAATTAACCTCCCCCCAAAGATGGCCACAGTGTGTTAACTACTACTATAACTATAATGCATAACGTAACAAAGATTGACAGCAATACAAAGCAGCCAACAGTCTGGGTGAAACCAAAAATGCATTGTCTTCTGGGCAATCCCAGATAGGGTTGTCTACTTTTAAGTCCCTCAATTAAGAATATGCATATACCAGATTGTTGGGTTTATGAATACTTATGCATAATCCATTCAAATAACCCATATTTTATATAATCTTATTCCACGAGGCTAAAGTTTGAGCTTGTCAATAGCAGCAATGATCCAGGACTTCAAACACAGGGGGTCACCATCTTGGAAAGTGTCTGTGACACTCACATGCTCAGTGGGCTCTGATTGGCTGTTGAGAAGCTAAGCTTAGGGCTCGTCGCTAATTATCCAGCAGAAAATGAGCTTCCCTGGCTGTAATATAAGCTGATGCTACAGGTTTGCTGATTATTCAATTCTGATGCTAATTGCACTGGTTTCTGTGCTGCCATGTAGTAATTATGTGTATTAATTACTAATCAGCCTTATATTGTGACATTTCTATTCTATGTGTACTGTATATTGTGAGTGGCTCCCTAAGCTCAGTTAGTGACAGCAGCACAGAGCATGTGCAGTGAATCCACAGAAAAGAAGATGGGGAGCTACTGGGGCATCTTTGGAGACACAGATCTTTACTGCTAAAGGGCTGTGGTTGCCTTGGGCTGGTACAGAAGCACAAAACATCATGTACAACATTTCTAACTACTTCTTTAATTAAGGTGTAGTTCTCCTTTGAAATGGGAAACAAATACATGCAGACTAGGAAGATACTCTGGGTGAATCATGGGAGTTTGATGTTCAAGACAACATCAGCAAAAAAACAACAACCAACACAGTGGTGCCTACAGATATTATTAACTAGTATTTCACCCTGAGCAGAGTCTAAATGATATTCTTTCTAATGTGTCCCTGAGACAACAAACAATATCCACATGGTTGGAACTGCTTGTTAATCCAAAATCTATGTTCAGAGGTATTCAAATAAGAGACTAGGGTTTACTTATGAGTGCAAATAGCAAGTGTCACAATGGACATAAAACAGAGTGCATTGACACTAAACCTAAAGGAAAGTACTGGTGAACACCAATGCACGTGATAAGGTAGTTAGAAGGGACAAGCTTGTTAGTGACATAGGATTGTTTACATAATTGTTTTTGACTTTTTCTCCTCTCTCATAGATGGGCGGCATTTTATTGATAGGCACCGAGCAGCTCTGATTGCCAACATGTCCCACATTGATCCAGTCCTGGATGATCTCCTGGGTGATAAGATCTTGACTCAGGAACAGTACGACACAGTGAGAAGCAAGAGCACTTCCCAGGAGAAGATGAGACAACTCTATGACTGTATAAAGACTTGGGGGAATGCTGATAAGGATGTATTCTACTTTACATTGTCTGTACACAACAAATCACTCATCAAGGAACTTTTACACAGCTGAGAGTTCAGATCTACAAAAGATTAGCCCTTGGATTTGATCATCACATCCATTTGCTTCTTCTCGCCACATTATGTAACATTGCTATTTAGGCTAAAATCATATGAAGCGGTGAAGATCTGGACTGGACAGGGTGAAGAGGGTGACGAGTCAGGACAGGAGCAGGCTGGGTAGGAAACAGGACAGAGAGGGTCATTAATCAGGAGCAGACAAGCAGGAGAGGACTGGAGAGCAGAAAAAGGAATGGATAGCAGAAGAGGACTGGATCAGAAATGGGAGGTAAAGGCAGAGCAAGATACAGAGTGAGACGAGGGAAGATATAAGACAGGGATCAAGGTACAAGGCAGAACAGGACAGGAAGCAGAAACAGGCAAGGCAAACAATCTAGGGTTAAAGCAAGGTACAAGGCAAGAAACAAGAATACAAAGCAGGAACAGGGAAAAAAGGCTGAAGCAGTAAACGAGAGCTAGGGGCAAGCCACAGTGCTCCGGAAGGCAAAGGTAGAAACAAGGGAGCTGGAAACCTAGCTAGGGGCGCTGCCACAGTACTAAGAAGGCCAATGCTCAGGGGCGTGGTCTGGTGCTTCATGTAGGAAGACGTATTAGAGAGTTGCTCTGGTTCCCGATCCCAAGCATCCTGTAAATATCAGCAACATCACCCAACAAAAACGGATTACAGAGACCTGAACTGGGAGCCCTTACCACGCAGATCCTTGATGGGGCAAAACCGGGCACAGAAGCTGCAGCTAAGCTGGAAAGATTTGGCCGAGATGCACGGCAAGGCCAAGATGGCGGCGATGGGCCTGACCCGACGACGATCCCCAGCTAGCAGAGCCCACACTTGCAGACCTACTTACCGAAATTAGGTCCTCCAACGAAGCCTGCACATCCCTCATATGCGCGAAGACCGAGGAGATAACAGTTAATCGCTCCATATTTAAACTAGACTTCCAAAAGCTGCGAGAGCGCACGGCTACGCTGGAACGCAGAGTAAGCTCAGTGGAGGATATGTGTTACCCAATGCCGGAGCGCATGCAGCAAATGGATAAGGCGATTCATGCCTGTGCAAGTAAATCCGACGATCTGGAAAACAGGCTCCGTCGCAACAATCTCCTGTTCATCGGGTTCCCAGAAAAAGCTGAAGGAGGCTCCCCTGAGAATTTTATCGAGTCCTGGCTGGTGGACAAATTTGGCAGGGAGGCCTTTTCAACTACCTTCGCAGTCGAGCGTGCACACCGGATACCATCCAAGGCCCCCATCCCAGGTGCGGCCCCAAGACCAGTCATCGCAAGATTGCTCAACGCCAGAGATTGCGATTCAGCGCTGTCTCATGCCAGGAAGTCGGACACGCTGACCTACAACAACATCAAGATCTCCATCTTCTGCGACTTTTCGGCTGAGGTTCAGCGACAGCGTGCCAGATTCATCGAATCCAATCGTCGCCTGAGGGAACTCGGTTACAAATATGCCATGCTGTATCCAGCCCGGTTTAGAGTGATCGTGGATAACAGCTCACATTTCTTTACCTCCCCTCAAGACCTCAGCGACTGGATTGACAACAAGAAAAAGTGCGATGCCTAAAAATCCGGCTGGTCCCAAAGCTGAGAATACATCGTCTTAGGGGCAGAGGCGACACTTCAACCAGTTAGTATAAATCTACCATGTTATTGCATAATGTTATCTTCCGCTAGACTTTCTGGGGCAAATTCACTAAGATTCACTAAGACTGATTGATACGGGATCGGGGGGACAGAGTGACTTTTTCTTTTTTTCTGTCTTTTTATTTTTTCATTTCCATTTTTTCCTCGGAACTGTGGTGCTGTCCATAAAGGTGGCCAGTGCGAAGTTTAGCACTAGGGAGAAGGCCGGCCACGTGCCACACGATCACCCCCCACGCAAATGTGTATGATAACTAGAATGGATGATTACGGGTTACAAATCTGCCAGGAGTTGGGGATCTGGTCAGGTGGGGAGGGGGAACGGCTTTATGTTCACAAGTCGAGAGGGGTTATTGTTTCACAAAAAAGGTTCAAATGTGATATTTTTGTCCAACAGATGCAACCAGGGATGAAAACAAACAAGATGCACGAATGTATAAATGGCATTAATTTTTTAAAAAGGGAAAATGACGCAATTACTTAGCTGGAATGTCAGAGGGCTTAATGATAGCATAAAACGCAGATTAGTTATGGATTTTGTTAAGAAAGCGGGGGCTAACATAACTATGCTACAAGAAACACATCTAATTGGCAGTAGGACACTAGCCCTGAAGAGACCCTGAGTGGGCTGGTACTACCATGCGGAATACTCCATCAGGAGTTGCGATTCTTATCTCCCGCAATACACCGTTCAGGGCAGTAACTATCAAAACTGACCCCAAAGGCAGATAGATATTCATACATGGTTACATCCAATCCCAAGAGGTAATTCTAGCCTGTATTTATATACCACATCCGTACCAGGATACATGCTTATTTTATTTTGAAAATATTTTATTAGATTTTCATGTTAAGCGATAACAGTATAGAAACAAATATTTTGCAGATGAAGACAGAAATGCTGAAATCGATACAATGACATAGTATTATTAAAGACTACATATCATTTAAAGAGACTGACAACAATGAATGGAAATTAAATAAAATTAACTAAACTAAACCAGTGGATGTGTACATATTGAAAGAAAGAAAGAAAGAAAAATGACCATTCGTCGACTGGAATGTCAGAAAGTGCATCTTACAACTGGAGAAATCGTCCTATTTGTTCAGCTGTGTTGGAGGTACAAGCTTCAAGATAAGGAGACCAAATCAGTTTAAAAGAGTCTGGAATTATTTTCTTTAGTTTTGGTTAATAAGGCTTCTTGCCAACTAAGTTGGTTCATAAAAGAAATAGCATCTGCCAACAAGGGGGGTTCACTTTGTAACCAAGAATTAAATAAAGCTTTCTTGGAAGCAGCTAGAAAAAAAACTATCAATAATTTATTTTCATGGGAAATTAAATTTGAGTTAGGAATTGAAAAAAAGTCAACATCACTTTTATGTAAAAAGACAAAGCACGGAGATAATTTAATCCTTATCTTCAATATATAACTCAAAAACCTAAAGATTTCTCTCCAATATAGATTTATCTTTGGACAGGACCATAGGTAATGGAAAAGTGACACATTAGTCTCGTGGCATTTAGGACAATATGAAATAGGGCTGTTAGAAGAATTTTTAGAAAACAATTTTCCATAGCCTAGGTGGGTAAGCTTAAAGTGTTGTATCCTCCAACTTTCTGCTAAAATGTATTTATTATAATCCCTAATAGATTTTACCAAATCTGAGGGAGTTATTTGACAATGCAAAAATTCAGACCATTTAGTAGAAGGTTTTGATAACGGGTGTGAATCTGTACTATAGACATTCCAAAAATTTTTAGAAAGAGATCTAATAGAGATCAAACCAGGGGATTCCAAAAACTCTTCCAAATCGTCTGCAAGCTTATGTTCAGCTAAAACCAGGTTTTTATTATTACGTAGCAGGGAAAGACCGCATTGACACGCTAAATAATAGTATCTATCAGAATCTTGAAGCTTGTATAGTTCTTTGAGTTTTGACCAGGGCTTTAAGGTTTTCTTAAACGGATCAAATATATCTTTTACCAAAACCAGTGACTTTCTCTTAATTGAAAATATAAAAGTATCAGTATTTTGAAAATCTAAAGGTTTAAGTAAGAGTTTGGCTGGCATGTAAGGGGTTACTGTATAGCTATACCTATGTCGAGTGAATAAATGTTTCCACACAAAAATAGAATCATGATAGATAGGATTCCTCTTAAAGTCATAAGGATCATTACCCCATTTGCTATGCAAGACAGATAATATATCAAAAAAGGGTTCTTGAAAGATCTCAATGTCAGGGTTTGTAAATTTATTTCTTTGAGAGATCCACTCGAGAAGGTATCTAGTAAGGGCTGATAAATTAAAAGCTCTGAAATCAGGAAGGTTTAATCCTCCAAACTTAACTGGATCTCTCAATTTATAGAGGGCAATTTTTGCCTTTTTACCGTTCCAAATAAATTTAGTTAAGGCTGAGTAAAGTTTCTTAATATCACAGTGCTTTACAAGCAAGGGGAGATTAATTAATGGATATATTAGTTTGGGAAATATCAAGGATTTAAAAAAAAGCGATCGTCCCTTAATATAAAGGGGAGAATTGGCCCATTTTTCACACATGGAAAAAACCTTTTGACAGGCTGGGGTAATATTCAAAGAATATAAATTATTGAGATCTGAAGGAATTATTAATCCTAAGTATTTAATTTGATTCTTTGGGTTTTTAAGTTGGAATTTCTTAAGTAGTGAATTGGAAAACGAACCATATATATTCATTATTTCCGATTTCTCAGCATTAATTTTGTAACCAGAAAAAGACTGAAAGTCTGGAAATAAATCAAAAACAACCTTTAGTGAAGGATTTTTTAAAATTAATGATAAATCATTAGCGATGTCTATTATTAATAGTAATTCCTTTAATTAACTTGGATTGTTCAAGGAAACGAATTAAAGGTTCTAATGCAATATTAAATAAAAGGGGCGACAAAGGACAGCCCTGTCTCGTCCCTTTAAATATTTCAAAAGGTGACGACCTAGCTCCCCCCAAAAGTACTTGAGTTCTGGGATTTTTGTAAAGATGTTTGATGTATTGGAAGAAGGGGCCCGTGATACCGAATTTTTTAAGGCAAAAAAATAGATGTTCCCAGGTAATATTATCAAACGCTTTTTCAGCATCAATACCAAGAATAGAAATAGGAATTTTGTGTTTTTTGGCGTAATATAAAATATGAATCAGAGCTCTAATATTTTTAACTCCTGATCTATTCTTAATAAAACCATTTTGGGCCTCTGAGATTATAGAGGGAAGAATTAAAGAAAGCCTATCAGCAAGGACCTTAGATTAGTATCTTGATATCTTGGTTTAATAGGGAAATAGGTCTATAGGAGGAAGGAAGGGATGGATCTTTGTCTTTTTTCGGGATAACTCTTAAGATTTGAAATTTCACTAGAAGGTAGACTTTTTCCAAAAAATAGTACATCATTAAATAAGTTTGTCAGAAAAGGTGATATTTTATCCTTCATAATTTTGTAAAAAGAGGGAATAAGGCCATCAGGGCCACCTGCCTTTGCTGTTTTCAGATTCTTAATAATAGTGGACACTTCCTCTGAGGTAATTGGACCATTTAGCTTTTGTAACTGAATTTTCGAAATCTGTGGGATTTTACAATTTTCAAAGAAATTCCTCATTTTTTCAGAATCTATACTTGGATTAGAGTATAAATTCTTATAATAATCCTTAAAAATGTCTACAATTTTATTGGGATCATTTGTTAGCTGGTTATGAATATCTTTAATCTTAATTTTTCCAGAGAAAACAACCCCAACCTTGACAGTCTACCCTCATAATTTAAGTCTTCCGTCCCTCTAACCAATTTAGTTGCACTTAGTCTCTGCACTCTCTCCAGCTCATTTATATCCCTCTTAAGGACTGGAGTCCAAAACTGAACTGCATACTCCAGATGAGGCCTCACCAAGGATCTTTATAGGTCCTTGGTGAGGCCTCATCTGGAGTATGCAGTTCAGTTTTGGACTCCAGTCCTTAAGAGGGATATAAATGAGCTGGAGAGAGTGCAGAGACTAAGTGCAACTAAACTGGTTAGAGGGAGGGAAGAGTTAAATTATGAGGGGAGACTGTCAAGGTTGGGGTTGTTTTCTCTGGAAAAAAGGCGCTTGCGAGGGGACATGATTACACTTTACAAGTACATTAGAGGACATTATAGACAAATAGCAGGGGACCTTTTTACCCATAAAGTGGATCACCGTACCAGAGGCCACCCCTTTAGACTAGAAGAAAAGAACTTTCATTTGAAGCAACGTAGAGGGTTCTTCACAGTCAGGACAGTGAGGTTGTGGAATGCACTGCCGAGTGATGTTGTGATGGCTGATTCCGTTATTGCCTTTAAGAATGGCTTGGATGATTTTTTGGACAGACATAATATCAAAGGCTATTGTGATACTAAACTCTATAGTTAGTATAGGTATGGGTATATAGAATTTTAATTAAAAGTAGGGAGGGGTGTGTGTATGGATGCTGGGTTTTCATTTGGAGGGGTTGAACTTGATGGACTTTGTCTTTTTTCAACCCAATTTAACTATGTAACTAACTATGTAATAAGTTTAGCCTGTCTATTTTCAGCCTTAGTAAGATTAAAGAGTAGGTTATTTGCTTTATTACACAGGTTATTGAGCCTAGCCTGCGAAAAAGATGTAAAAAATTTTTGTCTCACTTTGATCCAAATTTTAAGTTCATCCAAAATATTCTTATATTTTTGAGCATTTTCAAACAAAGGATGTTGTTTAAATCTAATGTAATAGACACTTTGTCTTTTACTCAATTCAAGAAAATTTTTATGAACTTTTTTAAAGAAATGAGATTTAAAAGAGGATATTTCCCCTCTAGCCACTGCCTTCCAAGTTTCCCAAAATAAGGAAGGGTCTTTCAAGTGTATTTTGTTTTCCTTGAAAAACAAATCCCATCTACTATGTAGCATCTTTATGAAGTCTGGATTATCCTTAAGAAAATCTGGAAAAGACCAAGAAACAAAACTTCTGGGAGCAGGTGAAGTGGAAACCACCAATGAAAGTAGGGCATGGTCTGAGATATTAATATTCCCTATATTTGTTTCACTAGTTCTATTAATCAGGTTATTGGAAATTAGAAAATAATCTATTCTTGTACCAACATGATGAGCAGATGAGAAAAAGGTGAAATCTTTTTCAGCAGGGTGAAAAAGTCTCCAAACATCATTAAGGTTAGTATCTCTGCAAAAATGATGTAGGAGCATAGACTTCTTACAAGGATTATTCAATTTCCAATCAGATCTGTCCAAAGAACTAAGAAATGACTCATTCAAATCCCCTGCTAGAATTAAATTGTTAGCAGGAAGCAGAGAAATTTGTTTTGTGAGCCAAATAAAATAATCAGACTTATTACTATTTGGAGCATATACAGAACATAAATGCCATACAACATCATTAATGAGTACTTCACTGTAAATAAATCTGCCAAGCTCATCCTCAACCGACTTTGTAATAGCAACATTCAATTTACGATGCAATAAAATAGCATTTTTTATTAATAGCAGGGGAAAAGGCAAGTTCGCTAACCCAATCTTTTTTCAACCAGGCATTCTCTGGACCAAGATGGGTTTCTTGTAAGAATGCTATGTCACATTTGGTGTTTTTTAAATTTCTGAGTATAGTCTTTCTCTTAGAAAAGTGATTCAACCCATTAACATTCCAGGAAACAAAGGACAAAGAATGTGATCTAGATGAAGACATCAACCTGAAAGATGAGCTTGAGCTGATTTAAGTAAAATAATACATATATAGTTACATCCACTGGTATAAACAAAACAGAGCAAACAATAGTGATCAGTAATAACATGTCAAATTGAAAGATAGTGACTTATAGAACCGAAGAACAAATTTGGTATACTAAGTAATAGGACACTTCCTTTTTTCCCTAAGGATGGAAAACTAACAACTCTCTCTCTATGAGACGAGTTAAACAGAGAATATAACACCCACTACAGGGTCATATTGAAAAAAAAGTATATTCCCTTTTAGAGTCAAGTATCAGGGATCATATCTTCTTCACTGGAATGTGGAAGACTGCCTGTTCTAGGAGGAAGTGGAGATCTCGACCTAGACCTAGATTTGGTCTGAACTTGAGAATGTTTTGAGTCCTTAGAAAATCTTGATTGTCGAGGGGTATTGTATCTCTTCCATCTTTGATCCTTTGGGGGAGAGCCACATTTTGAGTAAGATGGTGTTACCAAAGCAAGATTTCCACTATTCTTCTTTTTGAAATGTGAAACAAAAGTGTGCGCCTCTCTAGGATCACTAAAAACCCTGGCTCCAGAAGGCAGAAAAATCTTAAGTTTAGCAGGATACATCAAGGCAAAATTGATATGAAGATTAGCCAGTGATTGGCAAGTTTTGGAAAATTCCTTTCGTTTTTGAGACAGAAGCAATGAGTAGTCTTTAAATATCAAAATTTTATTTCCTTCAACATCAAGTGTATTCAATTTTTTGTAGGCTTGAAATAATCTATTTTTATCTGAGTAGTCCAGGTATTTGACAATTACTGCTCTTGGTCTCATGGGTTGGAGATCTTTAGGTGGACCAATCCTATGAAGTCTCTCTATTTTGAAACATTGACAATCCTGAGGAAGACCCAGTTTGATGGGAATTGTTTTGGAAATTAACATGCTTAAGGAATCATTCTGGAAAGATTCAGGAATGTTTATGAATCTGAGATTGTTTCCCCGAGATCAGGTCCAGGTCATCCACTTTCAACTTAAGCTCTTGATTTTGTTTCTCTAAAGAGTCCAACCTGGATGAAGAATCAATCATATCATCTTGGAGTTGAGAAACCACATCCTCGATCTTGCCAAATCTTTTGTCATGTGTAGAGAGCTTTTCTGAGATGCTAGTAATTTTGATCTGCAGTTTGTCAATGGCCTTACTAATTGTTGACTCTATAACTGGATTGATGAGTCTGGCTACTTCTGCAGCAATAAGAGAGTAGTCGTCAGATAAAGATGTTCTTGTAGGAGCAAAGTTGTGAGATAAGAAAATACTATTTGTATCCCTATCCTGTAGCTTTACATTTTTCTTGTTAGCCTTCTCATATGTTTTGCCATTAGCTTTAGAAGACATTGTGAAGGAAGGAGAATACGTTTTCATATATTAGAAAACCTGAGCAACAATCCCAATATTAATAAAGCTTTTATTACAAGTAAATTTTTCTTTCTTGTTTTATTCTTTGTCTCTGTTTTCCTTTCACAAAGAAGTAACCATTGATTTGTTGCAATGGTTACAATCCTCCTCAAGCATTTGCAACATTGTAAACAATAAAGGTGTAACAAAAGTCTCAGTAATGACAGCAATCACTAACAATGTTTAGTCTTAGTCCGCAAAGAGAGAACTGTTTTTTTGTGACAAATTCCTGTCACTAAAATTGAAACAATGTGACACAAAATAAGACTCAGCAGCTCTGACTAAGTTAGCTGATAACTCGGTGTCCCAGCAGGAAATCAGAGGCCACCATTTTGTTAGAAATATGTTGCTTAGAACTTGCCACAACTGACTCAAAATGTAGTATATAACCAGTATGCAGCAGAGCCCCCGGGTTAAGAGAACCGCAAGTTCACAGGTGAATCTCGAAAACAGCGTGGGCTTGACAAATGCAATGGCAGAATGTGAGGTAACTAAAGAGCTCAGCACATCAGGAACACCTCAGCAGTCATACGAAGCCAAATCACCAAAAACCTGCTTCCTCTCTGCTCCTCTGGCTCTCCCCACTCCGGGAACCAACACCAACAAATTTCAAATGAAGAGAACAGCTTCTATGTGCCGACTCTCGACCCTGGTAAGCAGGAGCTCTACCTCAGGCGCCGAACAGGAAGTCGGGATACATGCTTGATACAACTCATTGAATTTATAGCAAACTATCCACACGCAGAGGTAATTGCCATGGGAGACTTTAATGCACCCCTAGACTGTTCAATAGACTGTCTCAGAAGACGCTCTCAAGTTGTCATAGATAAGGATACGAACATTGAAGCCCTGACCGAATCTGCAGGTCTCACAGAGGCCTGGAGACATAGGCACCCAGACAAGCAGCAGTTCTCCTGCTATTCCATTTCCCATTCTGTGTTATCTCGCCTTGACCTAGCTTTCTTAAGCCGAGGCGCACTCATGGAGCTCCAGGAAGTGGGATACCTGGCTAGGGGGGTGTCCGATCATGCTCCTCTTGAAATTCGTTTGGGGATGGGAATAACACACTCCAGACCGCGCTGGTCCCTTAACCCAAACTGGCTAAATGTGCTAGACACGCTAATAATGCGGACATGGAGGACCCAAATAGGGGTGACTCAGGGTAAAGCGCTCCGAGTAAGGTAGGGACTACTAACTCAATACTAAACTAAGATATTATTGATAGGCATGAGTGATGATATGTTATATGCATAAATAATAATAATGTACACTGCTGAGAAATGTTCGATCCCCCCTAAGTGCTGGCCAGAACGTGGAATTTTAACTGTTGGAGATGTCTGGGAAGGGGATGAAATGAAACCATTTGCAGCTCTTAGAAAACAGAGCAACCTACCTGCTAACGAATGGTTAACTTACTACAGAGTAAAGGGATACCTAGGGAAGGCGCACAGGCTCTCCCACATCAACATCGCAGAGGACCCAGAGATAAGTCTAATTAAACAAGGCCCATCGAAATGTAAGATCTCAACCTTATACGTATAAGCTCATCACTACTACCCAGACGAACTCCACTAGTTTAAAAAGCAGGCTCCTATGGGAAAGAGATGTTGGGGACTTGACAGACACCCAATGGAAATTAGCACTCAAAACCCCCAGGTTGGTCTCAAAGGACTGTAGGCATGAACTCCTCCAGCTTTATTTAATACACAGGGCCTACTACACTAAAGACAAATTGCACAGAATGTTCCCAGACCAATCCCCTTTGTGCAACTGATGTAAGCCGGAGGTTGGATCCCTCATACACACTCTCTGGCAATGCTCAGCACTGCAACAGTTCTGGGAAGAAGTCTTGTGTCATACGAGCAAAGCCATAGACACATTGATACATGCAGACCCGGTACTATGCATTCTAGGGGTGACCACAGATCAGAGCATGGTGACAGAAAGAAACAGCTGTTAACTTAAGCACTATTCCATGCCAGAAGGCTTATAACTGCAAATTGGAAATCAGAAACCCCCCCAAGTATTGAGGCATGGGTGGGGGCAATGCAGGATGCATGTAAGTTAGAACTGCATATATATATATATATATATATATATATATATATATATAGGAGAAGAGGCACACTCCAGCACTTCACAAGGGTATGGTCTGGGTGGATGGCTAATAATGCGGACATGGAGGACCCAAATAGGGGTGACTCAGGGTAAAGCACTCCGAGTAAGGTAGGGACTACTAACTCAATACTAAACTAAGATATTATTGAAAGGCATGAGTGATGATGATATGTTATATGCATAAATAATAATAATGTACACTGCTGGCAAGGAGTGTGAGGAGGGCTGTCTTTAAATAGGGCAGGGTCAGCCCTGAATGGCTGACCCCAAACCACCAATCAGGCTGCTACTGGGTCCCCTGTGAAAAGAAACACAGCATTTCTTTCCTTCTATTGTGTACACATGGGCTTCTGTATCAGACTTCCTGCCTTCAGCTTAAAGGGATACTGTCATGGGAAAAAAATTTTTTTTCAAAATGAATCAGTTAATAGTGCTGCTCCAGCAGAATTCTGCATTGAAATCCATTTCTCAAAAGAGCAAACAGATTTTTTTATATTCAATTTTGAAATCTGACATGGGGCTAGACATTTTGTCCATTTCCTAGCTGCCCCATGTCATGTGACTTGTGCCTGCACTTCAGGAGAGAAATGCTTTCTGGCAGGCTGCTGTTTTTCCTTCTCAATGTAACTGAATGTGTCTCAGTGAGACATGGGTTTTTACTATTGAGTGTTGTTCTTAGATCTACCAGGCAGCTGTTATCTTGTGTTAGGGAGCTGCTATCTGGTTACCTTCCCATTGTTCTTTTGTTTGGCTGCTGGGGGGGGGAAAGGGAGGGGGTGATATTACTCTAACTTGCAGTACAGCAGTAAAGAGTGATTGAAGTTTATCAGAGCACAAGTCACATGACATGGGGCAGCTGGGAAATTGACAAAATGTCTAGCCCCATGTCAGATTTCAAAATTGAATATAAAAAAATCTGTTTGCTCTTTTGAGAAATGGATTTCAGTGCAGAATTCTGCTGGAGCAGCACTATTAACTGATTCATTTTGGAAAAATATTTTTTTCCCATGACAGTATCCCTTTAACCTCATTGCCCTGGGCAAGAGCATGCTCAGTTTGCTCCTCTTCCACCCCCCCTCCCTTCTCTTCTGTAATCTGAGCCCAGAGCAGGGAGAGACTCAGGCAGGAAGTGATGTCACACCACATTAATACTGCAGCTCCTATTCTAAACAAACAAGAGTTTCTAGAGCTTTTTACGCAGGTATGGTAAAACATTCTACAGAATAAATATAGCATTCTAGCTTGCACTATTGCAGCTAATCTATTGGCAATAAAATGCCTCCGTAGCTTTCCTTCTCCTTTAAGACATCGAGCCAGAAACCCAAAGGTCCGGCTCGAATCCCAACAAAGCCTTACAGGGTCACACTGGATTTCAGGACCACAACCGAAATATACCCCTTTCTCTTTCCTTCTCCTGCTAAAATGTCAGGTCCTTATCCTTTCCAGTACTTGACTGAGCCACTTTTTGTATTTACCCTTCAGTGTTCTACTCCATGTCCTACAACTGTACTTGTTCAGATACTGGTTATCATTGTGTCTGTTTAATTTCAATGTATTTGTAGCCATTTTATTCATTGGTGCTACCTGAATGGGCCGAATGTGTCAGTATTGGAATTTCTTTTTATTTTTTTTACAATAATTCTTTCACTTTGCATAATGTATTGTTTTCTGAACTCTCGTGCATATTCTTTATGTTTGTGTTTGCTGTATGGGCACTGTTTTGTACAAAAGTGTCTGCGGCGACAGAATTGGCAGTATATATTAACCCTTTAAGTGCCAGCAGAATTTGATGTTTTGGCAACGTGAAATGCCAGCCGTTTTTGAAACATTTTGTGCTCTCTCACTTTAGGGGCATTTTCTGAGGGGAAACCTATAGTTTACCTAGGAAAACTATATATTGTTTTTTTCGTGAGAACCTAAGATTTCTAAATCTGCCTGAGTTTTCATGTATTTCCACCTCTGCAAAAAGATTTATAGCGCTAAATACCAAAAAAACTGATATTTTTCATTGTATATGAATTTATACCAGCAAAATATTTTATTTTACGCATGAAAATCCAACTGATTTAGAAAGCCTCATGTCTCTTGAATGTGCCAATACCAGATATGTATAGTTTTAGGGAGATTTAGGACTTCTGTACAGCAAAAACTTCCAGCAGTATATTACCGAATTTTGAAAGCATGAAGGTGGAAAACTGCATACTTTAGATTCCAAGGCCAAAAAATCCTGAAACAGGTTTACCCCAGAAAACCATATATTTTTTGAAAACGACAAATTTTGCTGATCCCAAAATGGGTAACTATGTCTCTCTTCTCCTAACTACCAAACATCAAAGCTTGTCTGAATGTAGCGGTTTTTATAAAAATGTATCAAAATTCGAAAAAATCACTTCAAAGGTTTTATTTTGCTGCTCTTCATATACCACACTATATAGTATTCGGTACCAAGAAAAAGCACCCTGAATATGATTGTCAGGGGTCCAGTCTGATGCCCATTGTGCATAGGTTTACCAAACTATCTGGCATTTAGATGCCCCATAGCGCATACAAATAGTCCTGTGGGTAACTTCAGCTAATGAAAAATCAACACATTGCATTTTTTGTGGGGTAAAAACACAGAAATATATGTTTACCCCCCAAAACAATCTATTTTTGGAAATTACACATTCTACTGAATCTAAAATGGGTATCAATGCCTTTCTGCTCCAAACTACTGAGTAGCAAGGCTTTCCCAAAATTGGCGGTTTTGGTGAAATACCTGAAAATTGCCTCAAAGCTTCAACTTTCCAGCATCATATCGTCCATGTATCATTACCAGTATAAAGCATCCTAAATATGAATACCGGGGGTCTACTTAACAGTTTGATACCCAATATGCAAAGATTTACCAAACTATGTGGCATACAGAGACCCCCAAATCCAAATAGTGCATATGAATTCTCACGTATGACACTCTGGCTAAGTACTTGTAAGCGATCAGTGTGTATTATGTGCCACGAGACCCCCCCCTAACAGTATGGAGACCCTAGAAAACCATATATTTTCTGAAAGTACCCATTCTGACAAATCTAAAAAGAGTAAATACGTCCTTCTACTGCAAACTACCAAACTGCAAAGCTATGTAACATAACACTTTTTATCAAAAAGGTATTGTGCAGTGCAATTAGCGAATACACTATTCACTAAAGTGTGAATTGTCGTCTGTGAAGGCTTCGCCACACTTCACGCCACTTCATCAGATGCAGATTCGCTACCACTACGTTAATTCACTAAAATGTGAAGTTGCATCTCAGCAGCAGAATGCTGGCGAAGTTTCACTAGCGTTAATTTGTCAGTGCGAGCATTTCATAGCAAACTTTCGCTGGCGTTCAGTTCTGCCTAGCAAAACTTCGTTAATACTCTTATGCTTGGGTCAATTTGAATAGGGCAAGTACATATCGGCCTTTATTAGAGATGTTGGTGCAAATGCTTGAAGTGGCCACTTATTATTATTGCACATGTTTAAGGAAGAAAAATAAAGACAAAAGAGATCCTCTAATGTCCTAGACATGAGCCCACCCTAAAACAAATGTGGTATGCCCCATAAATAGTAAAAAAAAAAAAAAAAGGTTAACACAAAATCTTTAATAGTAAGAACTTTTGAAGGCAATCCCACTTTAAAATATGAAGAAAAAAAAAACTTGGTTGGCAGGAAGCAAAGTAAAAACAAAAGGGAAGAGTTCCAAAGAGTCTTTTAAGGTGGCCATACACGGGCAGATAAAGCTGCCGATATCTGTCGTTTGGACCATTTTGACAGCTTATCTGCCCGTGTATGGGGGCTTCCGACGGGTCTTCCCGATCGATATCTGGCCACGATATTGATCGGGAAGGTTTGATTTTTAAGCGACCCATCAGAGCCCCTTAGCGCATCGTAATTCGATCGTTCGGCCGTACGGCAGAACGTTCGAATTACCCCCGATATAGCCATGCCGTTAGTGGCATATCGGGGAAAGATCCGCTCGTTTGGCGATGTCGCCAAACGAGCGGATCTTTGAGTCTATGGCCACCCTTAGACTTATATGGTCTATGGTGTGAGGCCTGTGATTCCAATACCAAAGGTCAAATTTCTAGGTTCCTTGAAATGTAAATTGAATGCCTACTAGGTACTTCAACTTTCCCGAAAACAATGGGCTTTTACTTTATTTTCTTTTTTTGTCTTTACATCCACTGGTGTAGTTAGTTTTTGTTAGTTGTTTTTTATCTATTTTTTTGATGTTATTAATTTTTGAAACTTACATGCCATTGTATCTATTACAGCATAACCTCTGAGTCTGCATGGTATTTGCTGTCATATTGAATTCACTTGTTAATGTGGCAATTTAATGAAATGTTTTTTTTTAAAAAAACATGAAAAACACCAGCGTTTTTTTTAGAACTTTTATGAGTTTCTGGCATACAGGATATGATGTCACTGACATAAGACTGAGGATGATGTAGCGTCATCTTATCAGTTTTCAAGGTCTAAGCTTGCGAAGGAAACGCTAGCGAAAGAGGTACTGTTGTAAGATTCACAATTAAGTGAATTTGCAGAGTAATGATGCAAAAAATAACAGATCCGACAGCGTGTTTAGCAGTCAGAATGCTTAATCCCACAGTCAAGCTGTAAAATCAACAATTTTTTTAGGTAAAAAACAAGAGGCAAAATTATAAAATTAATGTAATAAAAGGTATTGTGAGTTTGTGTATGGATGCGTGTACAACTTTAAAAAAAAGTAAATGTGTGTGTACAAGTGTCCAAAAGCTTTATTAAAATGTGTGTGCATAAAGAAAGGCCATTAACTATTTCTATGTGCAGGAGGGTCCTTGGCAGAGCTGAGGGTCCCAGAATGCACAGAGCCAATGCAGCAGAAAGTGAGTGGGGAGGCATGGGGGTGGAAGACAGGTCCTGCATCCTTGTGATTGTGATAGTCCTCCTGTTGAAGCCTGTAGAACTTGACAATTTAAGTTGACAATAAAGTTGTGAGACCAATGTAGCAGAATAAATACAAGAGTCCTCTGCACTCAACCCATTATCAATATATTTAAGACAGTGACATTTTGTGCTACTGCTACTGAAAAATGCCTTCCCCTTTAAACAAAACAGGGATTGTTTGTCCATATATTGCAATATATTTAAACTGATCAATTTTCATCTGATTCATTAAGAATTCTATTGCTTCGTTATACATTTTACACAGGGACTAAGTTTTACCTGCAACTTACTTGCTGCTTTCAAAGTAAAACTATAACAAACAAGGGAAAGTTGTGCTCACCACTATTTTTTAAAACCATTAGGCGGGGGTGCAATGAGGCTGTGACCACAAAATACATATAGTCAAATACAAGAGTCCTCTGCACTCAACCCATTATCAATATATTTAAGACAGAGACATTTTGTGCTACTGCTACTGAAAAATGCCTTACCCTTTAAACAAAACAGGGACTACTACCAATGTAGCAGCCCACATGGCTTGTTGCCTCGGGTTAGGGGCCCATCTGAGCGAGGAAACCCTTTACTGTGGGGCATGTCGGTACAATGCGCTTGACAGTTAGAACATAGAACCTGCAAACACATAGTAGCTGCGTGCTTGGCATGTACAGGGTTAATGCTGAATGATATACACAGGTTTTGGAGCAATATATACTTGTACCCAGACAAGCCAGTCTGGTTTAGGGAATAGTGTGCTTATTTCAGGAAGAGAATGCTAAACCCCATTGACACCAGCATAACTCTATTGTAACAGAGCCCAGGGGATAACTGCCTGTAGTCCTGACCTGTCACCCACTGAAACAAAACAAGGGAACCCCCCCCCCCCACACACACACAGTTTGGAGCAGTTGAAATCAGGCAAGAACGCCAGTAACTGGGCTCCTCACTTCCCAAAAGGTTAGAGTGTTTGGAAAAGAACAGCTAGTGCTGTGGGAAACATGCCCCTTACCCTCAACATTCTAGATCTGTGTTGTACAGTGCATGAGAGGCCCCACCAAACTGGAGATGTGTAAAATGCAGGGTGTTTGTGCATACATAGATTGAAACCAGTGGCCCAGTGCCACTTAACACTATTAAAGGGGTGGGTCACTTTTAAAGGGATACTGTCATGGGAGAACAAGTTTTTTTCCAAAACACATCAGTTAATAGTGCTACTCCAGCAGAATTCTGCACTGAAATCAGTTTTTCAGATGTTTTATATTCAATTTTGAAATCTGACATGGAGCTAGACATATTGTCAGTTTCCCAGCTGCCCCCAGTCATGTGACTTGTGCCAGCACTTTAGGATGGAACTACATTCTGGCAGGCTGCTGTTTCTCCTACTCAATGTAACTGAATGTGGAGTGGGACCTGGATTTTACTATTGAGTGTTGTTCTTAGATCTACCAGGCAGCTGTTATCTTGTGTTAGGGAGCTGTTATCTGGTTACCTTCCCATTGTTCTGTTGTTGTTCTGTCTGCTGGGGGGAGGGGTGATATCACTCCAACTTGCATTACAGCAGTAAAGAGTGATTGAAGTTTATCAGAGCACAAATCACATGACTGGGGGCAGCTGGGAAACTGACACTATGTCTAGCCCCATGCCAGATTTCAAAATTGAATATAAAAAAAATGTGTTTGCTCTTTTGAAAGATGGATTTAAGTGCAGAATTCTGCTGGAGCAGCACTATTATCTAATGTGTTTTGAAACACAATATCCCTTTAAGTTAACTTTAAGGGGCAGATTTACTAAGGGTCGAATATCGAGGGTTAATTAACCCTCGATATTCGACTAGGAACTAAAATGGTTCGACTTCGAATATCGAAGTCGAACGATTTAGCGCTAATCCTACGATCGAACGATCGAAGGATTATTCGTTCGATTGAACGATTAAATCCTTCGAATCGAACGATTCGAAGGATTTTAATCCAACGATCAAAGGAATATCCTTCGATCAAAAAAACACAGGCAAGCCTATGGGGACCTTCCCCATAGGCTAACATTGAGTTCGGTAGCTTTTAGCTGCCGAACTAGGGGGTCGAAGTTTTTCTTAAAGAGACAGTACTTCGACTATCGAATGGTCGAATAGTCGAACGATTTTTAGTTCGAATCGTTTGATTCGTAGTCGTAGTCGAAGGTCGAAGTAGCCCATTCGATGGTCGAAGTAGCCAAAAAAAACACTTCGAAATTCGAAGTTTTTTTAATTCGAATCCTTCACTCGAGCTTTGTAAATGTGCCTCTTAGTATGTTATAGATTGGCTAATTCTAAGCAACTTTTTTATTGGTCTTAATTTTTTTTAATTGTTTTTTAATCATTTGCCTTCTTCTGTCCCTTTTCAGCTTTCACATGGGGGTCACTGACCCCACCTAAAAACAAATGGTCTGTATGGCTACAAATGTAATTGCTACTTTTTATTTTTCCTCTTTCTGTTCAGGCCTCTCCTATTCATATTCCAGTCTCTTATTCAAATCAGTGCATGGTTGCTAGGGGAATTTGGACCCTAGCCACCTGATTGTTGAAATTACAAACTGGAGAGCTGCTGAATAAAAAGCTAAATAAGTCAAAAACCACAAATAATAAAAAATGAAAACCAATAGCAAATTGTCTCAGAATATCTCTCATACTAAACGTTAACTCAAAGGTGAACAACCCCTTTAAAACTGAATAAATAGATAGGCTGTGCAAAATAAACAATATTTCTAATATAGTTAGTTAGCCAAACATGTAGGGGCAGATTTATCATAGGTTGAGGTGAATTTTCTAATTGAAAAAATCTGATTTCCGAGCTATCTTTGTTTACTTCGACTAGTAAATATTCAAAATTCAATTTCAATTTGCAAAAAATTTGAAAATTTGAATATCGAAATTTATCATGTACTGTCTCTTTAAAAATTTGACTTCTAAAACCTGCCGAATTGTTATTTTAGCCTATGGGGGACCTCCTAGAACCTATTTGGAGTCAATTGATGGACTTTGAAAAATGTAAGGTTTTTTTTGGGGAAAACTTCAAATTGAATTTGGCCAAATACAGACCTACTTGATTGAAAATGGACCTATTCAACCCAAAAAAACCTTCGCCTTAATTTTGGTTGGTCTATTTGAATTTTTTTCAATTCAACCCTTGATAAATATGCCCCGTAATGTATAAGGGCTGGAGTGAGTGGATGTGTAACATAATAGCCAGAACACTACTTCCTGCTTTTCAGCTCTCTTGCTTTCCACTGATTGGTTACCAGGAAGTAACCAATCAGTAACTTGAGGGGGAGCCACATGGATCATATCTGTTGCTTTTGATTCTGAGCTGAATGCGGAGGATCAATTACAAACTCACTGAACAGTTATGTCCCATGTGGCCCCCCTAACTCAGAGTTAGAGAGCTGAAAAGCAGGAAGTAGTATTCTGGCTATTATGTTACACATCCACTCACTCCAGCCTTTATACATTACATTTTTGGCTAACTAAAACATTTTTTATTTTGCACAGCCTATTTATTTACCAGTTTTTATTTTTACACTGAACTGTTCCTTTAAAATACCATTTACTTGTATAAACCTGCTATACTGCCCACATCAATGTCACTCAGAACCATTTTGAGTCAGGCTGAAATGAGGTGTATGCTATGCAAGGGCATCCTTTCTTGCAAATATATGGGTTCAAATCAGTGGCCTAAATTCATTGAACCCCTTCGGTATCCCGGTTACTTCTTTAAAAAGACTGAATTCCAAAGATGCCACTTTGATTCCATAACTCCTTCCCAGAAGCCCTTTTGGGCCAGACTGCTATTGGGCGCATACAATCCAGGGCATCCCTCTATGCAAATATCTATATCTGTGGTCCAAAGTTATTTAACCCCTTCAGCAACCCCAGTGGCGGAACTACCGGGCGAGCAGGGGGTGCGAGTGGGCCAGGGCCCGCACCCCCTCAGGGTCCCCCGGCAGTCCGCGCGCCGCCTAGCGGCGCATTTTCCCGGGCCAGTTGGTGTACGGAGGGGGGCGGGGGCCCGAGCTGCGCATCCTGCGCCAGGTCCCGCCCCCCTCTAGTTACGCTTCTGAGCAACCCCATTGGTTATTCAAAAAGGCAGAATTGCAGAGATGTCTATTTTCACACCACTTTTTCTTCCCAGAACTGTGTTGGGCCAGGCCGGAATGGGTTGCATTCAACAGGAGGCATACCTGCCTGCAAATAAATAGCTTGAATCAGTGGTCCAAAGGTGTTTAACTCCTCCGGACCCCCTATTATATAGCACAATTCCAAAGATGTCTAATTTGATGCCAACTTTCCTTCCCAGAACTCTTTTGGGCCTGTAAGGAATGGGGTGCATCCCATGTGGGGCATCCCTGCCTGCAAATATTAAGTTTTAAATCAGTGGCACCAATTCATTTAACCCCTTCTGTACAGCTGTTGCTTATACAAAAATTCAGAAATGCAACAATGCCCGTTTTGATGCCACTTTTCCTGCACAGAACTAGGGGCAAGCTTACTAACATTGGAGATAAATATCTCCACAGAGTGCGATCAGCAATTAGATTTAAACAGTCGCCTACAAGTTAGAGAACAAAAGCAAAGATCTGATTGGTTGCTATGGGCAACATCTCGGGAAATCTGTGGAGATATTTATCTTCAATGTCAGTAAACATGTCGGCCAGGTTGGAATGGGGTGCAAGCAATGCAGGGAATCCCTGCCTGCAGGGTAGGATTTACATAGCAGGTACCTATAGGCCCGCTGCCGTTTGTTACCCCCATCCCCTCCCCTTTATTCGCACAAATTGACATCATCGGGACAGGAGCAATGGGGATTGGTGCACAGAAAATTGTAAAAACTATTGTATCTCTTGCACATCCCCAGTGTTTCTGAACCAAAGTGAGTGTGCTTGGGCAGCATGCCACCCCCTACAATTCTGCAGCCCTAGGCCCGGGCCTTGATGGCCTCTCCACAAATCCAGGCCTGCCTGCTAGTATTTTGTTTAAAATGTGTGGCCCATTTAACCCTGTCATGTAACCATGTCTGCACCTCTATCATTTTTTGAAAAATGTGGAATTGCAATGATGCCCACGTTGATGCCACGTTTCCTGGAATGAGATGGATTTTATCTCTGCTCATACATACTTTGAAATTCCAAAAGTCCTAAAGTCATTTAACTCTTTAAAACATTATTCACCAGACTGAATAAGACACTAATGCCACTTTGGTGCCACATTTCAGGCCCAAAACCATTTCAGGCCAGGCCAAAACAAGCTGAAGTTTACGTTGAGCAGCCCTGTCTATAAATGTATACTTTTTAATCTGTGGCCCAAGGTCAATTCATTCATTAAAGGAGACATATAGGATAAATTTTAAAAAAAACTAATTGTGTAGGCAATTATAAGTAATATATGGTGTTGCTTTTACATGGGGCTAAACATTAATATTATCTTTAAAACTAGCCCCTTTATTGGAGTTCCCTATAGATGTTCTCTGGTCCCTGTCTGTGTTTCACATGAGGGGTGGGCGTGTCCTAACGGTCCCTGCCAGAAGCACAGTAGGAGGGGGACAGCCAATCACAGCCCTGCAGTCACACAAGCACAGACAGGCTTCAGTTCCCTATCAGGTCCTGCTAGCTGCTGATTGGTTCCTGTCCTACAGTGCAGTGAGCTGAGTGCACAGCCTGGGAATTCAGGGAGCAGCAAGTGGAAGAGAAGGGAGGGATTATTAGGGTTTTTGCAGAAATATTCAATAAATCAGCCTGAAACACTACATTTTTAAGCACAATTCTTCTATATCTAAATGAGTATAATGCACTGGTATGTTCTTGTTCTTTACACAAAATGTCTCCTTTAATGACTTATTTACTGACTGAATAAGAAATGAACGTCAGAGGGACACACACAGAGACAGTAGCTTTAAATACGTTTCTGTGAGGGGTTTAGCTGGCCTTTAACGCACAGGCACGAGCAGTCTAGAAACCTATTAGTATCAGCCTATTATTTAAATAGAAATCAGAGCTGAGTGGGTTGACCCGAAATACAGCAAATTCACCTCACGAAATCTCTGGTACATGGCCGCAAAGCAAATGCTCAAGGCTCCCGCTGTCCCCTCAGCTTTCATATCCAGGGGCTGAGCCTGCAGCTGTCACTGCTAAGCGGAGGGACATGACTGGGCTACTACCTCACGGATCCCTGTCACACACACTCCCGCGCTTTCCTCGTCCAGCTGTCAGTGAGAGCTCTACAAGTGACAGCTCGGCCCGCCCCTCGGAAGTGGGCGTTCCCGGGAGACGTGACGTCAGTGGCAGCTGAGACAAGATGGCGCAGGAGAACGTCTTCTTGTTTGTGCCCAACCTGATTGGTGAGTGAGGAGGGATGTGTGTGACTGGGGAGCTGCCATATGGGCAGAGGAGTATGATGTGCTGTATCTATCGCTAAAGGGCTGAGCTTGATGAGGCAGCTGTATGTGGCTCCTCTGAGGTAAATCAGGGAGTTGTTGGAACCCCCAGAGCAGGTTGGGCCCATTGAGAGTCATGGCCAGTACTTGGCATTGTATTGGTATAGTCTTGTGTAGTGCTAGGGCAGGTCTCTTACTCACAGCAGCTTGTTTATCCAGAGCCCTTCAGCTGGTTTATTGTACCCCACACACAAGGATGAGAAGGAAGGAGTAATGACAGGGACATAAAGGAGACATTTGTGTAAAAAATAAGAATGTACCAGTGCATTTACTCATTTAGATATAGAAGAATTGTGCTTAAAAAAGTAGTGTTTCAGGCTGATTTATTATATATTTTTGCAAAACCCCTAATAATCCCTCCCTTCTCTTCCACTTGCTGCTCCCTGAATTCCCAGGCTGTGCACTCAGCTCACTGCACTGTAGGACAGGAACCAATCAGCAGCTAGCAGGACCTGATAGGGAACTGAAGCCTGTCTGTGCTTGTGTGACTGCAGGGCTGTGATTGGCTGTCCCCCTCCTACTGTGCTTCTGGCAGGGACCGTTAGGACACGCCCACCCCTCATGTGAAACACAGACAGGGACCAGAGAACATCTATAGGGAGCTCCAATAAAGGGGCTATTTTTAAAGATAATATTAATGTTTAGCCCCAAGTAAAAGCAACACCATATATTACTTATAATTGCCTACACAATTAGGTTTTCTTTTTTATTTATCCTATTTGTTTTCTTTAAAAAGTGTGATACTAGCTAGTCTGTTATGGCTCCTGATAAATACCTTGCCAAGGATCTGCTGGATATCTATTAGGTAGGTTTTCAAAGAAACCACATCTGCCTAATTATGTGTTCCTCTCCTGAGCCGTTCTGATCCATTCACTCCTTTGGTGACCTCACTAAACATGTATATCGTTATGTGTATAACCAGATATGTATTGTCTCTCCCCCCTCAGGTTACGCTCGCATCGTCTTTGCATTCGTTGCTTTTTACTTCATGCCGACCTCCCCCATTATGGCCTCTACCTTCTACCTTCTGAGCGGCTTGCTGGACGCCTTCGATGGACACGCTGCTCGGCTGCTGAATCAGGGTGAGTGTGGGGGTTGGAGACACAATGAGAAGACGGTGCCATAGCTGCTCTTTAGGGAACGACTGGCCCATCTGCATAGTCTCTGCTATTTTTCAGCTGGAGAGCTGGTTTTTGGAATAAAGAATATTCCACAGCAAACAGGGTGAGAGGGAACACACCACTAGCCTAGTGATATAGGAATAGAGAGTGGTGTTGCCTTACATTTCTATTAGGGATGCACTGAATCCAGGATTCGGTTCGGGATTCAGCCAAATCCTTGTGCCTGCCTGAACCGAATCTAATTTGCATTTGTAAATTAGGGGCAGGCAGGGAAATCACATGACTTTCGTCACAAAAGAAGAATTTTTTCCACTTTTTCCTTACTTACTGCCCGTAATTTGCATATGCAAATTAGGATTCAGTATTCAACAGAATCTTTCACGAAGGATTCAGGGATTCGGCCGAATCCCAAATAGTGGATTCAGTGCATCCCTAATTTCTAGGAATGCACCGAATCCAGGATTCGGTTCGGGATTCGGCCAGGATTTGGCCTTTTTCAGCAGGATTCAGCTGAATCCTTCTGCCTGGCCGAACCGAATCCTAATTTACATATGCAAATTAGTGGCGGGGAGGGAAATCGCATAACTTTTTGTAACAAAACAAGGAAGTAAAAAAATGTGTTCCCCTTCCCACCCCTAATTTCGGTAATTTCGGTATTCAGCCGAATCTTTCAAGAAGGATTCGGGGGTTCGGCCGAATTGAAAGCAGTGGATTCGGTGCATCCCTAATTTCTATAAAGACTATTTCTCTCTTAGGTACAAAGTTTGGAGCCATGCTGGATATGCTGACAGATCGATGTGCCACCATGTGCCTACTTGTCAACTTGTCCCTTCTCTACCCTTCCTACACATTACTCTTTCAGCTTAGCATGAGCCTGGACATCGCCAGCCACTGGCTGCACCTTCACAGGTAACATTTCCCCACCCAATAGACACGAGCTGTAGGATAAGCACTGCCCACTCCTGTGTATGGCTACATACCCACTGTGTACTGTAATCTCTCCATTAACCAGCTCCCACACTAACACTATATAATGTGTATATGTAACACGGGGCCATTCCCAGGCTCATACATTCCATGGTCGGAGCTTCATCTTCATTGTATTAAAAGGGAGATCAGCAGTGCAGAAAAGTAAAAACAAACACTGCTTAATAGCAAACTTCAAAACCATTGAATCTATGTTTATGTATATGAGAAAGCTGCTTTGAATTATATAGTTTGGATGGAGTTTCCCTTTAAGGTTCTTTTCCCTTTAACTTTAATTACCAAGTGACAGGTTGCTTGTACCTCTGCCTGTAATTTAAAGGAGACATATAGGATAAACAAAAAAAAAACCCTAATTTTGTATGCAGTTATGAATAATATGTGGTATTGGTTTCTGTCATGATTTTTATGATGTAGTTTTTATTTCTAATTTACATTGTTTACAATGCAAATAATAATAAAAATATAAAAAAAAGTTATATATTTTTTTTTCATTTCTAACCCAAGTGTATCTTTTAGTTGTAATACTGGTGTGTAGGTGCATCTCAGGTCATTTTGCCTGGTCATGTGATTTCAGAAAGAGCCAGCACTTTAGGATGGAACTGCTTTCTGGCAGCCTGTTGTTTCTCCTACTCAATGTAATGGAAAGTGTCTCAGTGGGACCTGGATTTTACTATTGAGTGCTGTTCTAATATCTACCAAGCAGCTGCTATCTTGTGTTAGGGAGATTTTATCTGGTTGCCTTCCCATTGTTCTGTTGTTAGGCTGCTGGGGGAAAGGGAGGGGGTGATATCACTCCAACTTGCAGTACAGCAGTAAAGAGTGACTGCAGTTTATCAGAGCACAAGTCACATGACTGGGTGCAGCTGGGAAACTGACAATATGTCTAGCCCCATGTCAGATTTCAAAATTAAATATAAAAGAAATCTGTTTGTTCTTTTGAGAAACTGATTTCAGTGCAGAATTCTGCTGGAGCAGCACTATTAACTGATGTGTTTTGATTTTTTTTCCCCATGACAGTATTCCTTTAAAAATAGCCCCTTTATTGGAGCTCCCTATAGATGTTCTCTGGTCCCTGTCTGTGTTTCAAATGAGGGGTGGGCGTGTCCTAACGGTCCCTGCCAGAAGCACAGTAGGAGGGGGACAGCCAATCACAGCCCTGCAGTCACACAAGCACAGACAGGCTTCAGTTCCCTATCAGGTCCTGCTAGCTGCTGATTGGTTCCTGTCCTACAGTGCAGTGAGCTGAGTGCACAGCCTGGGAATTCAGGGAGCAGCAAGTGGAAGAGAAGGGAGGGATTATTAGGGTTTTTGCAGAAATATTCAATAAATCAGCCTGAAACACAACTGGTTACACACATCCCTTTTATATCTAAAAGAGTTTAATGCAATGGTGCATTCTTTTTTTTTTTGCACAAAATTTCTCCTTTATGTGTAAGATCATTGTAACATATTAATTGTTCTTCAATCAGTTCCATTCTAAAGGGCAGTGAGAGCCATAAAACCATCAACCTGGCTGGGAACCCAGTGCTCCGTCTCTACTACACCTCAAGGGTAAGTGTTTGAGTCCTGCCCTCCCTTTGTGCAGTGACACATTAACCTGTATTATTTTGGGTCTTTGGTTATGTGACACACTGCTGCTCACTGTGGCTCTTTGTCTCTCGTAGCCGGTGCTGTTCTTCATGTGCGCTGGGAATGAGTTGTTCTACTGCATGCTGTATCTCCTGCACTTCACAGAGGGACCTTCAGGTGAGCACTGGCTTTGATCTCGCTACTTGGGTCATTGAGGGTCTTCAGAGGGATGGGAACAAGCAGTGAGGAGTATCCAGCTGGCCAGAGTTTGGTATTTCTAGGGCAGTATATATTAACCTATATAATAGATCCAAACTGGTCAGAGAGAAAGTCATGTTGATGCTGGCTGTATCACTTCCAATCTCCCAGCTCATTAAAGGAAAACTTTACCCACAAAATGAATATTTAAGCAACAGTTTATATCATATCAAAGAATCTTACCAAACTGGAATATATATTTAAGTAAATATTGACCTTTTACATCTCTTGCCTTGAGCCACCGTTTTGTGATGGTCTGGGTGCTGCTTCAGAGATCACCTGACCAGAAATACTGCAGCTCTAACTGTAACAGGAAGAGATCACCTGACCAGAAATACTGCAGCTCTAACAGGAAGAGATCACTTGACCAGAAATACTGCAGCTCTAACTGGAACAGGAAGAGATCACCTGACCAGAAAAACTGCAGCTCTAACTGTAACAGGAAGAGATCACCTGACCAGAAAAACTGCAGCTCTAACTGTAACAGGAAGAGATCACCTGACCAGAAATACTGCAGCTCTAACTGTAACAGGAAGAGATCACCTGACCAGAAATACTGCAGCTCTAACTGGAACAGGAAGAGATCCCCTGACCAGAAAAACTGCAGCTCTAACTGTAACAGGAAGAGATCACCTGACCAGAAATACTGCAGCTCTAACTGGAACAGGAAGAGATCACCTGACCAGAAATACTGCAGCTCTAACTGTAACAGGAAGAGATCACCTGACCAGAAATACTGCAGTTCTAACTGGAACAGGAAGTGATCGCCTGACCATGAATACTGAAGCTCTAATTGTAACAGGAAGAGATCGCCTGAACAGAAATACTGCAGCTCTAACTGTAACAGGAAGAGATCACCTGACCAGAAATACTGCAGCTCTAATTGTAACAGGAAGAATTGTTGAAGCAAAAGACACAACTCTGTCTGTTAATTGGCTCATGTGACCTAACATGTTTGGTTTGTGTGCACCGTGAATTCTATGATCCCAGGGGGCGGCCCTTATTTTTTAAAATGGCAATTTTTTATATAAGATTACCCAATGGTACATACTACTAAGAGGTATATTATTATGAAAATGGTTTATTTACAATGAACAGAGTTTTCATGTGAGTTGTTATGCAATATATTTTTATAGAGACCCACATTGTTCGGGAGGTATAGTTTTCCTTTAACTGACTTCTCTCTCCACAGTCATCCTGGGTCCCATTGGTGGCATTGGTTTGTTTCGTCTCATCGTCTGGCTCTGCTGCCCAATCTCTCTCCTCAAGTCTCTCATCAGCCTCATCCATCTGGTCACTGCTTCCAGCAACATCGCCTCCCTGGATTGTGCTGAACGATCCAAAAAGAAATAGGGGGGCATCTCCTTGTCATATATGTGACCATAGCAATACTGTAATCCGTTATTATTCTTGAATGGGGCAATATTTAGGAATTCTACCCTCAGCAGGACACACTCTAATGTTTAAGTTCCACAAAATCCCAGACCAACTGTAGGTCTCAAGATCTGACTCAGGGCCAAAGCTTCTAGCTCTTGGATTTATAATGGAGACGACTACTGCATTGTGGCATCACACCCCCTTATGTTGCCCCCTTTTATAGGGTGGTTTATTTTGGCACAACTACGTTATTTGCTGAACTAGGTTCTAATGGAAGCAGTTAAGGGTCACGAGACAAATCAGGGAATGAGGGAAAAGCACTAATTGTTCCACTGTAAAACATTTTTTATTCTCGTTAAAAATTGAAATGTGATTTTTTTATTTGATGTTATTTATTCATTATTTGGTTCATTTACTGATTTTTTTTTTATTATATATAATACTTAGGGCACAAGTGTTGCTCAACTGCCAAGAAAAGATGGTGGCACTGGTGGGTAAGGATAACTACAGCAGGTATTGGGGCAGTTCAGTAGTTACATGATATTTTATGTTCTTATTCAGTATCTCCTGTTCTTAGAATGAACCAATATACTGTCAGCTGGTCTGCACGGCCTCATTAGATTGCATTATGTTATCTCCGTTTACTTTCAAGGACCAGTAATCCCAACTAAAATGTATGCCTTGCATTTTACAGTAGTCATTGCTGATCTGTCGTGTATTTACTGCCCAGCCCTTTAGTCTTAGAGCTGCTGCCCAACAGATTTTGCAATGTCTGCAACGGATTATTTATTCCAGTCTGATATTCAAGCCACCGCCTGGTTGCTAGCAGTGGTGACCCTGGCAATCAGATAATGATTTCAGTGCCAAATTGGAGCAGTAGGAACCAATTAGAAAAAACTAAATGATGAGGACCAGTAGCAAATCACAGTCTCTGTCACATATCAAGGGCTACGGAACATGTGGGATCTGGAACCTTGCCTCTCCAGCTGTTAAGGAACTACAAGTCCCACAATGCATTTGCCTTTAGACTCCTTCATTAGACTCCTTCATTGCATTGTGGGACTTGTAGTTCCTTAACAGCTGGAGAGCCAAGGTTGCAGATCCCTGTGTAGCCTTTCCATCACTGCAACTTAGTAGCACCACAAACAGAGTGCAGAGAATGGCAGCCCGTATCCCTTAGTAGGGAACAGCCCACTCCATTTTGATTGTTGCTAAATGCGCCATATGCATCAACAGGAACTTGCCTTGAGGGTTGAAATCCAGAATCGTTTTTCGTCGGATCGTCGCCCGGCGACAAGTCGGATGGAGTCGCACATGTCAAAATAATTGAACTGAATGAAAAGTCGGAGGTAACAACTACATGGTCCGACTGTCGGATGAAGATGCTGCTTTCTGTGTCCACATCTGGGATATAATGTTGTTTTTACCTGTGACTTTTCATTCAGTCCAATTAGAATCTTGACGGCTGCATCTCCATTTGACTCGTCGAGTCCGCTTTGTCGCCGGGCAACGATCTGACGAAAACCGCCTGTGAAGTTCTGCCCTTAAAGGGCCAGCAACTTCTGATGGGACCACACCTGTAAGGGACGTGTACCAGAGTGTAATCCTATACCCTTGTATCACTGTAAATACATTTGAAGTTGTAGCATTATATCTGTTTACACTTTTCTTATTCAATTCATGCAGCTGGACAGTTAAAGCAATATTAACGTATTACAACACGGATCCTGTAATGAGATGCACATTCTGAACTTTTCAAAAGTATTATATTCTGAAATGAGAACAGAAATGGAAATTTCCATGCTTTTATTTCCTTTTGTGGCTGTACCAAATCAGTATGTGGAGCAGGAGGGCAGACTGACAGGTGTGAAACACTGGCATTTGTAATAGGTTGTTTCTTTCCCTTAGAAATCTACTGGGAGCTATTTAGATATAACTTGCTGATGTGAATAATAGATTATTTACTGTAATTTATCTGTGCAATGTGTATCCTCATATATGTGCCTGTGCAGAGCACAGTATATATTCACATACATGTTATTTTCATGTAGTCTACCACAAGCTATTATCAGTTGAATGTGTTCCCTTTCAGATCAGCCTGAGTGTTAATATCATTGATCCTTTAATAGTCGGTGGTTGTAATTGGGTGGTTACCAACTGGTTGCTTTATCTTATTTGTTTTTGGATCTGCTCCTCTTTGTACCTCCTATGGTTCTAATCCAAATACCTCTGCAATAATAAACCTATTATAAACATGTTTGGAGTCATGCATGTTGTTCAACTCCCCCTCCCCCCATTCCACATAGGGGCTACCAACTAGCCAATCACAGCCCTTATTTGGCACCTGGTAACATTTTATGCATGCATTTCTCCCTAACTCCTTCTACATCTGGTTGTGGCTCGCAGATAAAAAAAGGTTGGGGACCCTGGACTAGAGGAACAGGGGTACTCTTGTTATTTTGATTACACTACATCCCAGCTGACTAAATATACTAAGGGGCAGATTTATCAAGGGTCGAATTTTTAATTCATGGGAGTTTCTTAAACTCTCAAACTCTAAATTCGACCAATCGGATCGACCCGAATCGAATTTGAGTTTTAAAAAAGCGCTTGAATGTCAGGAAGGCTGCAAACAACTCCAAATTGATTCCAGAACGTCTCCCATTGACTACAAAAGCAATTTGCCAGGTTTTAGGTGGCGAATAGTCAAATTCGAGTTCCAAAAGTATAATAAATCTCGAAAATCTAATTTTTTAAAAAACTCAAATAGAATTTTAACAATTCCCTAGTCGAATTTGGCCATAAAAAAAACTCAAATTCGAATTTTCAATTCAACCCTTGATAAATCTGCCCAGTGGTGTAATTAATTTACTTTGTTTTCCACCCAATCCCCACACATAATATGCACTTACAAAATGAAAATAAATAAATGCATATAGAAGTCTTATCTGACCATATCCTTCTCATAGAACACTTTGCAAAATAGACAACACCCAACAGGAATTTTCTTAAAAAGCCTTTATTTGAAGGGCTTTACTCAGACGAAATACAGCAACGTTTCAGGCTTACATTAAGCCTTTCCTCAAGCTTCTCATAGTAATATTCAGTGACTTAGAGAATCCGGACTCCATGCCTAAGATCCAGACTTTTTGAGTTCTTTAGAGGGACAAAAGAACTGAAAAAGGCTTTTTATCTGGGAAAAAAAGAACTGTTGGTTGTGTGGGCATGGAGTCCGGATTCTCTAAGTGACTGAATATCACTATGAGAATGATATGGACAGATAAGACTTCTATATGCAGTTATTTATTTTAATTTTGTAAGTGCATAGTGTGTGGGGATCGGGTGGAAACGAAGTAAATGAATTGCTACACTTAGAAAAGGTTCCCTGCTGTTGCTCTTTTATTTTATTTATTTTTTAGATATTCATATGTGTGGAGAAGGAGTACTCCAACAATAAAGTGGCAGAGTGGGGAAGTGACTATAAATTAAAGTGTTGATAGGAATTAACCACTGTTTCCGGGCGCACCACAAGTTACTAAATATACTGGTGACTAAATATACTGCTCTTTAAAATCAACTACAGTTTGTATTATAATCACACAATTTTAATCTCCAATGAGGGTGGTGATTACGTGAGCCCAGACAATGAAAGTGATGCTTCACACCCTGGGTCTAACACAGATTCATAAATAAATATATTCTAGAGTGCTGAGCTGCAGTCCTTTTCAGCGAGAGCCAGTAATATAACAGGCCTACCTATTGCTTGACAGATGGTACTGCTGCAAACCTTAACAGGCAAAATGGCAACTCAGCTATGATAAAAAATCTTGAACATATACCCTTAAAATACATATCAATATATTTTTTTACTTTTTTGTTTTAAACATTTGATGTTACCAGTCAGTCATATTTAAATAATGAGCTGTAAAATTCCGGTCAGATAAAGTGTACGTGGTCTTTTGTCCGATGCATCTCGGCCGACCTTGAAAAATAAGCAGAGCTCACTGTGCACTCACTAGCTTAAAGGAGAGATTTTAGGAGAAAAACAAGTATGTGCAATGACATTATACTCCTGTAAATTTAGAAAGAAAGTGCTTTAAAAAGTAGTGTTTCAGGCTTATTTATTGAATATTATTACAAAAACCCTAATAATCCCTCCCTTCTCTTCCACTTGCTGCTCCATGAATTCCCAGGCTGTGCACTCAGCTCACTGCACTGTAGGACAGGAACCAATCAGCAGCTAGCAGGACCTGATAGGGAACTGAAGCCTGTCTGTGCTTGTGTGACTGCAGGGCTGTGATTGGCTGCTCCCCCCACTCCTACTATGCTCCTCTATGGGGAGCTCAAATAAAATGGCTAATTTTGAAGACAATATACATTTTTGGCCAAAAGTAAAACCACCACCATATACTACAGTGGAACCTCAATTTTACATCCCTTGTTTTAAGTTTTCCCTCATTTTACATTGTTGTTTTGTGGTCCCTCCTATATATAATACATTGCCCTGATTTTACATTTTCCTGGATTTTACACCATTTTCTTCTGGTCCCCTGAAAAATGTGGGGGTTCTACTGTATATATTACCTACAAAATTTGTTGTTTTTTTTATCCTATTTATCTCCTTTAAAAGGAATTGTTAAGTGTAAAATTAAAAACTGGATAAATAAATAGGCTGTGCAAAATAAAAAAACATTTTCAATATAGTTAGCCAAACATGTATAAAGGCTGGAGTAACTGGATGTGTAACATAATAGCCAGAACACTACTTCCTGCTTTTCAGCTCTCTTCCACTGATTGGTTACTGCCTAGAAACCAATCAGTGACTTGGGGGGGCTACATGGGTCATAACTGTTGCTTTTGAATCTGAGCTGAATGCTGAGGATCAATTACAAACTCACTGAACAGTTATGTCCCATGTGGCCCCCCTTATAGTCACTGACTAACTCAGAGTTAGAGAGCTGAAAAGCAGGAAGTAGTGTTCTGGCTATTATGTTACACATCCACTCACTCCAGCCTTTATATATTACATTTTTGGCTTATTAACTACATTAGAAACATGTTTTATTTTGCACAGCCTATTTACCCAGTTTTTATACTGAGCTGTTTCTTTAAGAGAGCATACCCTTAGAAACTGTAAATATAATTATATACTGTAGCTCCTTGTGGAACTAAAGGAACATTATTCACGTTACCCTCTCAAATCTCTCTCTAAACCATGGCTCTCTTTTCAGAGCGAAATCTCCTCTGTATTATTCACATGTGAAAGGTTTCCCTCGCTTGTGAACCTGTGATTGGTGTTTGAATAAGTGAGTCTTTCGAAAGAAACTGGTCCCACATTCATTGCAGGTGAACGGTTTCTCCCTTGCGTGGATTGCCTCGTGCTTGTGAAGGCTGGTTTTTCGGGAGAACCTTTTCCCACAATCTGAACACATGAAAGGTTTTTCCCCCGTATGAACTGTCTGGTGTTTGTGAAGACTGCTTTTCAAAGAGAAACCTTTCCCACATTCATTGCATGCAAATGGTTTCTCCCCGGTGTGTACTCTAAGGTGTGAGCGGAGCGTAGTCTTTTCAGAGAAACCTTTCCCGCATTCTGTACATGTAAATGGTTTCTCCCCTGTGTGAATCCTATAATGAGTGTTGAGGTGAATCTTTTTAGAGAAGGATTTCCCACATTCTGTGCACGGAAATGGTTTCTCCCCAGTGTGAGTTCTATGGTGGGTGAAGAGGTGAATCTTTTGTGAGAAGCCTTTCCCACATTCTGTACAGGTGAAGGGTTTCTCTCCTGTGTGGATCTGCTGATGTATCTGGAAGTGATATTTCTTCCTGAAGTGCTTCCCACACTGAGAGCAGACAAATGGCTTCTTCTCCGTACAGCTTCTCATGCTGGTAGAATTCACATTCCAGGTACAAGAGCAGAGGTGTGTGAGGATCGGACTATTCCCTGAAATGTTTCTTCCACATTTATAACAGAGAAAATGTGAAGAGGCCAAGAATGCTGGGCAGCTCTTAGATGTTATTTTGGACTTAAGGTCCGAGTTGGTCTGTGCTTTGTGCTGTTTTAGCCACAACAACAAGGCAGTATTTGGTAACTGTTCCCTGCTTGTATCCAAAGAATCAGAATCCATGGCAGTTGGGCTTTGGAGTGGGCTTAACCAAGGCCTGGCAGTTTCAGACTCCTCACTGTTTAAGCAGATCTCCTCTTCCATGAAGGAAAGTGCTGCATTGTTATTTGCATTCTGATAATGATCACAGTCTGGATCTTCTCTCTTAATCTCAAATATCTCAGGCTCAGATCTGGGAGAAAATGAAGCACTGGCAGCCTTAATGGGGTTCACGTGATCTTTAGAGCCTCCCTTTTCATTTTGGAGGTCCAGTTCTTGACACACAGTCTCTAGATATTCCCCATCAGTTGGTTGAATTAATTTACTGCTCATTGTACTCTGAGAGCCCGGGTCTTGTGTCTCAGTCTTTATCTGTAATATCTCCACGCCTTCTTTTTATTTATGGCTTCCACGTGAGCTTGCGGATCCTGTAAAGCAATTTCATCCTGTGATTTCCTTGGCTGACTGAAGGCGGCAGATCCATGTTGGTAATGGGCAGGACTCATCTGTTCCTGAGCCACATTCACTGGCTAGCAGAAGGGCTTATGGTCCATCAGACAGACCTGTCATGGCAGAAAGTAAAGCATTCTTATTAAAATCTATGTTTAATTAAAGACATAAAGGGGCTTTCTTACTCGCTGCCTAAAAACAATTGTCTGTCACATTCAATGGGGATTAAAGACGTCACTTCCTGCAGAACTCAGCCAATATGTTACATAAAGGGAAAGTGTTCCTGGAAGACAAGCGCTGCAGTAGTCAGTAAGACCTCAGTTTTACACAAGCAGACACTGGGGCAGCAGCAGCGAGTGGTATCTCATATTGAATGGCCAGAGAAACAGGAGGTTGGTAAAACACTCACCTGTGTGAGGGATAAAGGTGCTGCCATCTTCCCTTTGCTGCGGGAGCGCGCACACCGCTAGGCTTTAGCCACTTCCGGCTCCTGGGAACCCAGCCAGTGGCGTCACTATGTCATGTGACCGTTGCGCTTTTAGAGAAAGCGAGAGGGCGGGGAGGGGCCCGTGCTGGGTCTGACTCACCACCTGCCAATCAGACAGGCTTGTACCGCCCACTCTGTCCCTGTGCTCTCCTCCCACTGGTACAGCTGTGCGCGCTCCCGATGGGAACGGGGGAAATGGCGGCAATCTGTCCTTATATACAGGTGAGTGATGCACTGAGGGGCAGGAGCAATCAAGTACTGAGTGGGGGCGTGTCAGTACTTATTGGGTGTGGCACCTGGAGCCCAGGGGCGGCTTGATCTGGAAATGATCCGTCACATCATGTCTGATACCCACAGCATCTTCTTCCTACAGGAGCACCAACATTTACTCTTCTACCGATCTCTGTGATCCTCCTAACCACCCAAATGCACCTCCTGTCCCCTATAGACAGCCCATGTGCATAGCTTATATACTGGTCTGTATATACACTGAGTGACTTGTCTCTCTAGCATCAGCCATTCCTCCCTCTCCCCTTATTCATAGACCCCTCCCCTTGTTCATAGACCCCTCCCCTTATGTCCCCTATAGACAGCCCATGTGCATAGCTTATATACTGGTCTGTATATACACTGAGTGACTTGTCCCTCTAGTATCAGCCATTCCCCTCTCTCCCATTATTCATAGACTCCTCCCCTTGTTCATAGACCCCTCCCCTTATGTCCCCTATAGACAGCCCATGTGCATAGCTTATATACTGATCTGTATATACACTGACTGACTTGTCCCTCTAGCATCAGCCATTCCTCCCTCTCCCCTTATTCATAGACCCCTCCCCTTATTCATAGACTCCTCCCCTTGTTCATAGACCCCTCCCCTTATGTCCCCTATAGACAGCCCATGTGCATAGCTTATATACTGATCTGTATATACACTGACTGACTTGTCCCTCTAGCATCAGCCATTCCTCCCTCTCCCCTTATTCATAGACCCCTCCCCTTATTCATAGACTCCTCCCCTTGTTCATAGACCCGTCCCCTATAGACAGCCCATGTGCATAGCTTATATACTGATCTGTATATACACTGAGTGACTTGTCTCTCTAGCATCAGCCATTCCTCCCTCTCCCCTTATTCATAGACCCCTCCCCTTATGTCCCCTATAGACAGCCCATGTGCATAGCTTATATACTGGTCTGTATATACACTGAGTGACTTGTCCCTCTAGTATCAGCCATTCCCCTCTCTCCCATTATTCATAGACTCCTCCCCTTGTTCATAGACCCCTCCCCTTGTTCATAGACCCCTCCCCTTATGTCCCCTATAGACAGCCCATGTGCATAGCTTATATACTGGTCTGTATATACACTGAGTGACTTGTCTCTCTACCATCAGCCATTCCTCCCTCTCCCCTTATTCATAGACTCCTCCCCTTGTTCATAGACCCCTCCCCTTATGTCCCCTATAGACAGCCCATGTGCATAGCTTATATACTGGTCTGTATATACACTGAGTGACTTGTCTCTCTAGCATCAGCCATTCCTCCCTCTCCCCTTATTCATAGACCCCTCCCCTTGTTCAGACCCCTCCCCTTATGTCCCCTATAGACAGCCCATGTGCATAGCTTATATACTGGTCTGTATATAAACTGAGTGACTTGTCTCTCTAGTATCAGCCATTCCCCTCTCTCCCATTATTCATAGACCCTTCCCCTTGTTCATAGACCCCTCCCCTTATGTCCCCTATAGACAGCCCATGTGCATAGCTTATATACTGATCTGTATATGCACTGAGTGACTTGTCCCTCTAGCATCAGCCATTCCTCTCTCTCCCCTTGTTAATAGACCCCTCCCCTTGTTTATAGACCCCTCTCCTTGTTCATAGACCCCTCCCCTTGTTCACAGACCCCTCCCCTTATGTCCCCTATAGACAGCCCATGTGCATAGCTTATATACTGGTCTGTATATACACTGAGTGACTTGTCTCTCTAGTATCAGCCATTCCTCCCTCTCCCCTTGTTCATAGACCCCTCCCCTTGTTCATAGACCCCTCCCCTTATGTCCCCTATAGACAGCCCATGTGCATAGCTTATATACTGGTCTGTATATACACTGAGTGACTTGTCTCTCTAGTATCAGCCATTCCTCCCTCTCCTCATCTGTGGGACTCCTCCCCTTGTACATAGACCCCTCCCCTTATGCTCCCCTATAGACAGCCCATGTGCATAGCTTATATACTGGTCTGTATATACACTGACTGACTTGTCCCTCTAGTATCAGCCATTCCCCTCTCTCCCATTATTCATAGACTCCTCCCCTTGTTCATAGACCCCTCCTTTTATGTCCCCTATAGACAGCCCATGTGCATAGCTTATATACTGATCTGTATATACACTGAGTGACTTGTCCCTCTAGTATCAGCCATTCCTCTCTCTCTCCTTATTCATAGACCCCTCCCCTTGTTCATAGACTCCTCCCCTTATTCATAGACACCTCCCCTGGTTCATAGACCCCTCCCCTTATGTCCCCTATAGACAGCCCATGTGCATAGCTTATATACTGGTCTGTATATACACTGAGTGACTTGTCTCTCTAGCATCAGCCATTCCTCCCTCTCTCCCCTTATTCATAGACACCTCCCTTGGTTCATAGACTCCTCCCCTTATGTCCCCTATAGACAGCCCATGTGCATAGCTTATATAATTAAACCTGTATGCAATACATTATTGTCAGCAGTATATGTAAATGCAGAGTCTACTTGAGGCCACAGTATTGCTGCAGAACAGACTGTATGGAAATGACTTTACCTTCGGCTCTCGCTGTGCTGCAGGTTTTCCCATAGGATTTATAGAAGAGATGCTGAATATGATCCTGGTTTTCCAACCTCCAGTGGCAAGAACAAGAAGAAACAGTGCTAGGAAAAAGCAGGAGGAGCATTGATGGTCTCCAGACCCATGGGCAGACATGTGGCAGGTAACACAATTTATATTGAACCCAGTCCAGAATGACACTGATGGTGTATTGTTCCTTACTGTACTTGTGTAATACCCACATGAGACTCACATAGGAGACTGAAGATCAGGTAGTGCCATTGGAACCTAGACAGCTGCTGGTTACTAAGGCGACTACTACTAGTAGTAACCATTATGTCAGGGCAATTGTTATGGGCAGCGTGCCAGTTACACACATACACACACACACACACATATATATATATATATATATATATATATATAGTAGGAAGATTAGTAGGGATATGTCATCCATATTTAACAGTTTTTTTCTTGGAGATCATTTGATATACTTCAATTGAGGCAGATTTTGCTTAAACTGGCAAAGGTGAGAGGTGACTTCTACTGTAGCAACTCAAACCCCTGCACCAAGAAAATAAGCCACACGCTAATCTATAGACATAAATGTTACCTACATTAGGAACCATCTGGGCATTTGTACAGTTATGGAATTCATATATATTATGGGATATATACCATGAATTAAAACAGCATGTATATGCCTTCTAAATCCAAGCCGAAGGCCGCTTTGAAACTCAGGATTCAGACAAATGTTTTCCAGATGATTCAGTATTTGTCTAAATCCAAAAACAAACAGAAAAAATGGAGTGGCACATCCCTAGCTAATGTTATTTTTGATGGGCGAGGCAGCAAAATGACTTGCTTGCTTACTAGTGACTATAAAGGAGACAAAGTGTGTACAACAAGAATATGCCAGGGTATTGTACTAATTTATTAAATATAGGATGAATGTGCTTAAAAAATGTGTTTTGGGCTGATTTATTGAAAAATTTCCCCAGAACCCCACCCATCTGTTCCACTTGCTGCTCCCTGAATTCCCAGGCTGTGCACTCAGCTCACTGCACTGTAGGACAGGAACCAATCAGCAGCTAGCAGGACCTGATAGGGAACTGAAGCCTGTCTGTGCTTGTGTGACTGCAGGGCTGTGATTGGCTGTCCCCCTCCTACTGTGCTTCTGGCAGGGACTGTTAGGACACGCCCACCCCTCATTTGAAACACAGACAGGGACCAGAGAACATCTATAGGGAGCTCCAATAAAGGGGCTATTTTTCAAAATAATAGCGCAACGTAAAACCAGCACCATATATTATTCATTATTGCCTACAAGATAAGGTGGGTTCTCACCAATCCTTTATTTCTTTTTTAATGTACTTATCAGATATCCTGTTTTCTGCCATGACAGGCCTGTTCTTTTGTTGGAGCCCAAGCTCTGATGTGAATGATAACTGAGCTTCATCTCTTCACAAAGAGGATCCCTCCCTGCACGTTACCAGCATGAATCTGCACATAGAGAAGGGGAGGTCAGAGGGAAGAGAAAGAAACACAAGCAATTGTCCAATCACTATAAACGATGAAATGCCGTCATTTTCTGCGGCTGATACGAAAGAGTCCAAATCGGGCACGTTGCAAGCGAAGACAGAGAAGGGTCGGCCGGGCTCTGAAGATCACCTGAAGAAAAGCTCAGTATTAAACCTTAGTGACGGGAGGACTCAAGTACTTGCACCAGGAGAAATGAAGCTGGAGAGTGAAGTGCTGTACCCTAAAGAACATCATTCCTCAGCAAACACGCAAAGGCCAGCAGCTGAACCAGAAATATTCCCAATAATGTCCGGAAAGGATCATCCGCATTCAGAAGAATATTTGGACGCAATGGAAAACACCGGAGTCACGTTCATCGATGAGAATGGTCTAGAGATCATACCTCCGGGGGTTAAAATAAACGACTTGAAAATCTTACAGATAAAGATTGAGAAAGATGACCCTGAGGACTCCTGGTCAATGGATCAAAGCTCGTCGGGTTCAGAGGACAGCGATTCCCCCGAGACTGTGAAAACGCCCAAGGAACCTTTTGTTTGCACTTACTGCGGCAAGGAGTTCAATAAAAAGTTTAATTTCCAAATCCATCAGCTGGTGCACACGGGGGAGAAACCATTCACATGTTCAGAGTGCGGGAAAAGCTTCTCACAAAAGCGAATCCTTCAAACCCACCTCAAGGTTCACACGGGGGAGAAACCTTTCACCTGTACAGAATGCGGCAAATGCTTTGCTCAAAAGATTCACCTTCACACCCATCTGAAGGTTCACACGGGGGAGAAGCCTCACAAGTGCCCAGACTGTGGCAAATGTTTCTCTGTAAAGAGCAACCTCCGCAAACACCAGATCGTTCACACGGGGACAAAGCCGTTCACCTGTACGGAATGTGGCAAATGCTTCTCCGAAAAGGGCAGCCTTCACAGACACCTGAAGGTCCACACCGGGGAGAAACCGTTTAAATGTACAGAATGTGGGAAGGGCTTCACCCGCAAGATTCACCTTACAAAGCACCACAAACTGCACGCGGGGGTCTAACAACGAGCACAGAACCCACGGGGGTGACCAAGGCCACTCATACAATATCCCTTAGTTTGCCCTGTGGTTCCATTAGGAGGATTGTCTAGTGTATGGCCACCTTCATTCCTATCACAGGGGTGTTGGCTAACAAATCCAGCACTTTACAGAGGCAAATACAAAACGTATGACAGAGTTAATGTTGCAAAAACAAACAAAATTTGCAAGATTTAAAGGAAAAGTAAACCCTCAGAATTTTTTCTTTTGCCGATCTTTATCACAGTTCCTCCACTGGATAATCAAATCAAGACACAATTATAGATCAGCGCCACAGGTTATGGAAAGAAACAAATAACAGCGCGATATTGTTAATATTCAGTGCAGTTGGCAAAGTATTACAACACTAGTCTGTGTCTTGAACCAGATTTTTTGTGTGTGTTCTAAAGTTCTAAAGTATAGTGATTTCTGCAAAGTGCTATCTCCAAAATAAAATTATAATTAAGTCAAACAAGGTGCCTGTAATGCTTGCTTCAAATAGTAAAATCAATTAAAGGAGACATTGAATGTACCAGTGCATTATACTCATTTAGATATAGAAGAATTGTGCTTAAAAAAGTAGTGTTTCAGGCTGATTTATTGAATATTTCTGCATAAACCCCTAATAATCCCTCCCTTCTCTTCCACTTGCTGCTCCCTGAATTCCCAGGCTGTGCACTCAGCTCACTGCACTGTAGGACAGGAACCAATCAGCAGCTAGCAGGACCTGATAGGGAACTGAAGCCTGTCTGTGTTTGTGTGACTGCAGGGCTGTGATTGGCTGTCCCCCTCCTACTCTGCTTCTGGCAGGGACCGTTAGGACACGCCCACCCCTCATGTGAAACACAGACAGGGACCAGAGAACATCTATAGGGAGCTCCAATAAAGGGGCTATTTTTAAAGATAATATTAATGTTTAGCCCCATGTAAAAGCAACACCATATATTACTTATAATTGACTACACAATTAGGGTTTTTTCATTTATCCTATATGTCTCCTTTAAAGAAAAAGGAAAGGCCAAATGTTAGGCAACCCAAGTGATTGTATTGACTTACCTGCAACCCCGGGCCGGTGCTATCAGCAGAAAACTGCACCGGCCCGGGGTTATACCAGTGAGCACCACAGAGCGATCCTCTCCCGTCTTTCTCTTTACTTTGCACGGCTGCTCATGCACATTCGAAAAGCCGAACTTTAACTAAAAAGTCGGTTATTCTGTTCAACTGCACATGCATTTGCCCCGGGAAATTTGAATAAATAGACGCCGCTCCCTGGTATAACTCTGTGGTATAACGCCGGGCTGGTGCAGTTTTCTGTAGGGATGCACCAAATCCACTATCCTAATTTGCATATGCAAATTAGGGGTGGGAAGTGGAAAACATTTTTTACTTCCTTGTTTTCTGACAAAAAGTCATGTGTTTTCCCCTCCACCCCTAATTTGCATATGCAAATTAGGATTTGGTTCAGCCAGGCACAATGATTCGGCTGAATCCGAATCCTGCTGAAAAAGGCTGAATCCTGGATTTGGTGTGTTCCTAGTTTTCTGCTGATAGGAGCACCGGCCCAGGCTTCAGGTAAGTCAATACAATCACTTGGGGTGCCTAACATTTGGCGCCCCCAAGTGCAAGATGACTTTCCTTCTCCTAGTGCTCTCTTCAAATAGTAAAATGAATTAAAATAAAGTGCAATCGTGTTTTCTTCAATCAGTAAAACTCAGCACTCTCTGGTGGGATTGGCAACTTACAAGATTCCTGATTTCAAAACAGCATATCAATATCAACTCCTTTTTCTGTAAAGACATTAAAAAGCAGGGACAGCGCCCATAGTGTATATATTTGCCTTTAGTTTTTAAAAGGTTTTAAAACGTATTGCACTTCTGAGCGCATATCAAACAATCCAGTCTTATTGTTCAGATCATGGAGGTGAACGTTTGCAATAGAAAGAGATCTGGGCTCTGCCAGCGTCTCCCTCTCCCGTGTGTTCCACTTGCTGTAAATTCATCTTGTAAATTGGAGAAGCCACATGCTGAGTTTTATTGGTTGATGAAAACACCATTGCACCTTATTTTAATTCATTTTACTATTTGAAGAGAGCTCTACAAGCACCTTGTTTGACTTAATTATAATTTTATTTTGGAGACAGCACTTTGTAGAAATCACCATAGCACTTTAGAACATAGATGAAAAATCTGTACATAGACTTTCTATGGTTCAAGACACACACAGATTAGTGTTGTAACAATTGGTGACTGCACTGAATATTAACAATATTGCACTGATATTTGTTTTTTCCAATAGCATCTGCCACTGATCTATAGTTGTATCTTTACTTTACAGTGGCAGGTTCATTGCAGATTCAAAGCAAAGCCAACTTTTCATGATTAGTATTTCCATGCAAGTCAACAATCTGGCGCCTGAGACATCACAGCTGACATTCTGGGATAACTCAGTTAGTTGCCACCTGTTATTCTGTCGATCTGCAACTTAGTCGCTACTCACCATTGAATGGAAAAGGCAACCCAACTTTTCTTAGTCCACACGGAGACCTCGTTGACGTTGCACATTTGCTGTAGATCCGCTGGGTCAGGGAAAGATTTCTTGAGTCCTAATTTCCCTTTGGAGTCCAATAACAAGGGTTGAATTTCGAGTTTCAAAAAAAAAACAATTGACGAAGACCAATTGAAATTTATTACAAAATTGAATTTTTTAAAAAGGGTTGAATTTCGAATTTCAAAAAAAAATAAAAAAACAATTGACCAATTGAAATTTATTAAAAAATTAAATTTTTTTAAAAAGGGATGAATAGGATCGAGCTGCAAATTCGAATCAAATTCGATTTTTCAAAAGTTCACCAAATGACTTCAAATTGATTGTAGGAGGTCCCCCATAGGCTAAAACACCAATACGGCAGGTTTTAGATGGCAAATAGTCGCATTCAAATTCTTAAAGGGACAGTACATGATAAATTTCAATTTTTTTTTTTGAATTTGGACTATTCCCTAGTCGAATTACACTAAAATAAACTTGAAGTTTGAATTTAAAAATTGGAATTTCCAATTCGACCCTTGATAAATCTGCCCCTAAATAGTTTAACTTTTTTCTTCACTCTTCTATGTTATGCCATGATCTCATGAAGTGAGCTTTAAACTAGATATTACTGGGCCCTGCAGCAAATATTTTTTGAGGCCCCAAAAATGTCTGCTTCCTCTGTAGTTACACCCCTGCAAGAAGATATTCATGTATAAATATCACAACAAATGAATCCAGAAATTCTGGGCTTCGGTGATTTCACTGGCTACAGATTTTTGGCCCAACCATATGATTGTTGATATGTGTAGGTGTTGCTCCCCCGTAGGCACCACTTTGGCCAATCTGATTGATCTCCCAGGCCTTGGAATGCACCGAATTTAGGTTTCTGCCTTTTTCAGCAGGATTTGGATTTGGCCGAAACCTTGGGCCTGGCCGAACTATTTCCATATCCAAATTAGGGTCGGGAAGGGAAATCCTGTGACTTTTCATCACAAAACAAGGAAATAAACAATTTTTCTTCCTCTTTTTCGGTTTGGTATTTGGCCAAATCTTTCCAAAAGGTTTCAGGGATTTAGCTGAATCCCAAATAGCGGACTCGGTGCATCACTAATTAGACCATATGAACTGGATGGGTTTCCATTAACCCTACGAGCGCAGTTTGGCTCTGTACTTGTAATATAAATAGACACGACAGAAGGAACCTGCTTTTCTTTTTCTACCTTCATGGGATTATACAATCTGGTATGTGGCTGCTATTGAATGTGTTTTATGATGTTTGTCATTTGTATATTCTTCAATAAACAAACTTGAACAAGTCTTGGGCGGGAGTAATACCCACAAACTTATACACGTATTAACCCTTTACACAGAGAAAGATAGTCTGTGGTTTCCTATCAGGTTGGCTACCATCCTACAGCGGAAAGTGCTTGGAGGCACCACCTGTCCATCACAGTTTGGGAAATCCAGCAGGAAAGATAAAAGAAGGGCATCTGGGAAATTGTCATTACTTCTGTACAAAAAGCAACATTTAAAGGAGAAGGAAAGGTACCAAAGCAGTTTATTGCCAATAGATTAGCCACAATTGTACAAGCTATAACACTATATTTATTCTGCAGAATGCTTTACCATACCTGAGTAACAGCTCTAGACGCTCTCTGTTTGTTTAGGATAGCAACTGCCATATTCACTTGTGACATCACATCCGGCCTGAGTTTCCCTGCTTAGTTATAGCTCTGGGCTCAGATTACAGCAGGCAGGAGAGAGGAGCAAACTGAGCATGCTCAAGCCCAGGGCAAGGAGGTTTAAGCTGAAAACAGTTAGTCTGATACAGAAGCCCATGAGTACACAATAGAAGGAAAGAAATTTGCTGTTTCTTTTGACAGAGGACTCAGAGCAACATTACTTTGAGGGTTTAATGGTGTATTTATATAGACCTTTCTCATAAAGCTTAATTAGTTTTAGCCTTTTCTTCTCCTTTAAAGGGAAATTTCTTCTGTGCTTAAAGGTGCATAGTGCAATGACAAAAACGTGTTCTATACACCATGTAGAGTTCCAATTTTAACAGGACGGTGTCATTATGCCTATATAAATCCTAGTGTTACTCATGTTTTCTGCCTCCTGCCAGCTTCACCGCCGAATTGGACACCGGCGCACCCAAATTGGACGCCAACCCCTCTCGACCTCTGACCCCTCCCGACCCCCCCCCCCGGTCCTTGGAAAAAAATTGGCTCTATTTGGTCCCTGGGCCAAAAAAGGTTGGTAACCCCTGCTCTGGTGAAAAACCGGTGTCATGCACAGAATGTGGGAAATGTTTCAGTGAAAAGAACAAACTATACATCACATTAATTGGCAGATTTATCAAGGGTTGAATTGAAATTTCAAATTTATTTATGGTCAAAACTGTCCGACTAGGGAGTTATTTAAATTCGATTCAAGTTTTTTAAAAAATTACATTTTCGAGATTGATCATACTCTGGCCCATTAAGAACTCGAATTCGACTATTTGCCACTTAAAACCTGCCGAATTGTTGTCAATGGAGAGGTCCAGGGATCAATTTGGAGTTGTTTGCAGCCTTCTTCGAGTTGTTAAAATTTGATTCGAGTTTTCGGGTCGTTTTAAGTCATCCGAGTTTAAAAAATTTGATTTTATTACTACATTTCGAATTTAGGGGAGTTTAGGGGAGTTTTTAAGATCTTATATGAATTCAAAATTCAATCTTTGATAAATGTGCCTCTAAATGTCACACTGGCGAGAAAGTAACTATAACATTTATATAGGGGTGAAATCATTCAAATGTACACAATGTGGAAAGGAGAATATCCAGTCACCAGAGAGGGAAAAACTTCTATAAAATAAGTTCTGAGCTTTGCAAGAATGAACAAGTCTACACAAAGAAGAAACCTTTCATACACCGCCCCCATGGCTACACAGCAGCTTGTTTATATAAACTATAGTAGTACTTATCTGTTATCTACTGTGTATCCTGTGCTTGAATGGCTGCCCCCATGGCTACACAGCAGCTTGTTTATATAAACTATAGTAGTACTTATCTGTTATCTACTGTGTATCCTGTGCTTGAATGGCTGCCCCCATGGCTACGCAGCAGCTTGTTTATATAAACTATAGTAGTACTTATCTGTTATCTACTGTGTATCCTGTGCTTGAATGGCTGCCCCCATGGCTACACAGCAGCTTGTTTATATAAACTATAGTAGTACTTATCTGTTATCTACTGTGTATCCTGTGCTTGAATGGCTGCCCCCATGGCTACACAACAGCTTGTTTATATAAACTATAGTAGTACTTATCTGTTATCTACTGTGTATCCTGTGCTTGAATGGCTGCCCCCATGGCTACACAGCAGCTTGTTTATATAAACTATAGTAGTACTTATCTGTTATCTACTGTGTATCCTGTGCTTGAATGGCTGCCCCCATGGCTACACAGCAGCTTGTTTATATAAACTATAGTAGTACTTATCTGTTATCTACTGTGTATCCTGTGCTTGAATGGCTGCCCCCATGGCTACGCAGCAGCTTGTTTATATAAACTATAGTAGTACTTATCTGTTATCTACTGTGTATCCTGTGCTTGAATGGCTGCCCCCATGGCTACACAACAGCTTGTTTATATAAACTATAGTAGTACTTATCTGTTATCTACTGTGTATCCTGTGCTTGAATGGCTGCCCCCCATGGCTACACAGCAGCTTGTTTATATAAACTATAGTAGTACTTATCTGTTATCTACTGTGTATCCTGTGCTTGAATGGCTGCCCCCATGGCTACACAGCAGCTTGTTTATATAAACTATAGTAGTACTTATCTGTTATTTACTGTGTATCCTGTGCTTGAATGGCTGCCCCCATGGCTACACAGCAGCTTGTTTATATAAACTATAGTAGTACTTATCTGTTATTTACTGTGTATCCTGTGCTTGAATGGCTGCCCCCATGGCTACACAGCAGCTTGTTTATATAAACTATAGTAGTACATATCTGTTATCTACTGTGTATCCTGTGCTAGAATGGCTGCCCCCATGGCTACACAGCAGCTTGTTTATATAAACTATAGTAGTACTTATCTGTTATCTACTGTGTATCCTGTGCTTGAATGGCTGCCCCCATGGCTACACAGTAGCTTGTTTATATAAACTATAGTAGTACTTATCTGTTATCTACTGTGTATCCTGTGCTTGAATGGCTGCCCCCATGGCTACACAGCAGCTTGTTTATATAAACTATAGTAGTACTTATCTGTTATCTACTGTGTATCCTGTGCTTGAATGGCTGCCCCCATGGCTACACAGCAGCTTGTTTATATAAACTATAGTAGTACTTATCTGTTATCTACTGTGTATCCTGTGCTTGAATGGCTGCCCCCATGGCTACACAGCAGCTTGTTTATATAAACTATAGTAGTACTTATCTGTTATCTACTGTGTATCCTGTGCTTGAATGGCTGCCCCATGGCTACACAGCAGCTTGTTTATATAAACTATAGTAGTACTTATCTGTTATCTACTGTGTATCCTGTGCTTGAATAGCTGCCCCCATGGCTACACAGCAGCTTGTTTATATAAACTATAGTAGTACTTATCTGTTATCTACTGTGTATCCTGTGCTTGAATGGCTGCCCCCATGGCTACACAGTAAGCTTGTTTATATAAACTATAGTAGTACTTATCTGTTATCTACTGTGTATCCTGTGCTTGAATGGCTGCCCCATGGCTACACAGCATCTTGTTTATATAAACTATAGTAGTACTTATCTGTTATCCTACTGTGTATCCTGTTGCTTGAATGGCTGCCCCATGGCTACACAGCAGCTTGTTTATATAAACTATAGTAGTACTTATCTGTTATCTACTGTGTATCCTGTGCTTGAATGGCTGCCCCCATGGCTACACAACAGCTTGTTTATATAAACTATAGTAGTACTTATCTGTTATCTACTGTGTATCCTGTGCTTGAATGGCTGCCCCCATGGCTACACAGCAGCTTGTTTATATAAACTATAGTAGTGTTTCTAAGCAAACACATCAGTTGTACCAGTGCAACACAACAGGTCATTATATTTGTATTACTTTAGAAGACTTACATTTATGGGTGTGACTGTTCCCTTAACTACATGTAATGTGTGGGTCTTTGTTGAGAAACAACAGAATACAGTTGCTGGTGACAGAATGGCTGTTTATAAATGAAGTCATGACAATATCACGTGTTACTGGTCAGTTAAAAGACAAAGTTGAGGTTTCTCAGCTCACTATTCCCATAAGAGAGATCCTGTATGAGCCACTGTTACTGCAGGGAATTCTCATTTGTCTTCCCTGGTTTATACAATATCATACACTGATCTGACCCCATCCTGACACTCACAAAGATGTATGAAGTGATTGGCTGCAGCCTCCATGGAGCTCCTCCCTATGTAACGCCTTGTCATCCCTCTCACAGCTCATTGGCTGAATCATATCATTCAGTGACGCCCTCTCTTTTTTTGTCCCCGCCCCTAGCTGTGCGCGCGCGCGTGCCAGGACCGGAAGAGGAAGTGTGTTGGCCCTGGATACGGTGGAAGATGGTGGCGCTATTATTTCTGTCATAGGTGAGCACTGAGGGAAGGGGATTATTGGTGTGAGGCGCTGGATAGAAACGCTTTCTGCCAGTTACTGAGTGAGACGCCCTGATTGAACTGTCGTAGTGGTGTCTGAATCTGTCTTTGTGCTTTTGGGGTTCTGTCCTCTGGTACCGGCACCTGTCACTTCTGTGGCTTTCCTGAACTCTCTCACCAACCATTGGCTGCCTCTTACTGACGGCTTTTTATTATTGTCTCTCTCAGCCATTCATCCCTCTCTCCTTGTTCATAGACCCTTCCCCTTGTTCATAGACCCCTCCCCTTATGTCCCCTATAGACAGCCCATGTGCATAGCTTATATACTGGTCTGTATATACACTGGGTGACTTGTCCCTCTACCATCAGCCATTCCTCCCTCTCCTGATCTGTGGGACTCCATAGACCCGTCCCCTTGTTCATAGACCCGTCCCCTTATTCATAGACCCCTCCCCTTATTCATAGACCCTCCCCTTGTTCATAGACCCCTCCCCTTGTTCATAGACCCCTCTCCTTGTTCATAGACCCCTCCCCTTGTTCATAGACCCCTCCCCTTGTTCATAGACCCCTCCCCTTGTTCATAGACCCCTCCCCTTGTTCATAGACCCCTCTCCTTGTTCATAGACCCCTCCCCTTGTTCATAGACGCCTCCCTTGTTCATAGACCCCTCCCCTTGTTCATAGACCCCTCCCCTTGTTCATAGACCCCCTCCCCTTGTTCATAGACCCCTCTCCTTGTTCATAGACCCCTCCCCTTGTTCATAGACCCCTCCCCTTGTTCATAAGACCCCTCCCCTTGTTCATAGACCCCTCCCCTTGTTATAGACCCTCTCCTTGTTCATAGACCCTCCCCTTGTTCATAGACCCCTCTCTTGTTCATAGACCCCTCCCTTGTTCATAGACCCTATAGACCCTCCCTTGTTCATAGACCCCTCCCCTTGTTCATAGACCCTCCCTTGTTCATCCCTCCTTGTTCATAGACCCCTCCCCTTGTTCATAGACCCCTCCCTTGTTCATAGACTCCTTGTTCATGAACCCCTCCCTTGTTCATAGACCCCTCCCCTTGTTCATAGACCCCTCCCCTTGTTCATAGACCCCTCCCTTGTTCATAGACCCTCCCATAGACCCTCCCTTGTTATAGACCCCCCCCTTTGTTCATAGACCCTCCCCTTGTTCAATAGACCCCTCCCCTTGTTTCATAGACTCCCCTCCTTGTTCATAGACCCTCCCCTTGTTCATAGACCCCTCCCCTTGTTCATAGACCCCTCTCCCTTGTTCATAGGAACCCCTTCCCCTTGTTCTAGACCCCTCTCCTTGTTCATAGACCCCTCCCCTTGTTCATAGACCCCTCTCTTTCATTAGACCCCTCTCCTTGTTCATAGACCCCTCCCTTGTTCATAGACCCCTCCCCTTGTTTCATAGACCCCTCCCCTTGTTCATAGACCCCTCCCCTTGTTCATAGACCCCTCCCCCTTGTTCATAGACCCTCCCCTTGTCATAGACCCCTCCCCTTGTTCATAGACCCCTCCCCTTGTTCATAGACCCCTCCCCTTGTTCATAGACCCCTCCCCTTGTTCATAGACCCCTCCCCTTGTTCATAGACCCCTCCCCTTGTTCATAGACCCCTCTCCTTGTTCATAGACTCCTCTCCTTATTCATAGACCCCTCCCCTTGTTCATAGACTCCTCCCCTATGCTGGCTATATACATTGAGATGCTCTCACTAAGCCAGTAAATATTATGCCTGACGTGGCTTATCTCGTGGTGCCGTTCTACAGAGACCCAGTGGGTAAGAACTAAATCACTGCACCAGTGCAGTCCTGACCCGACAAGGTTTGGCAGACCTACAGGATAGATATCTATGATGCTGTCAGGAGGCGCCAATACACTGACCAATAAGACTCAGGGTTTGAGTAGCACTGTCCATCCTATATTGTATGATCACGTGCCTATGACTAGAGTTAGTTACGTGGATATGGTTACACTAGTAGACCTAGCTGTTTCCTCTACCCTGATAAATACATGTATGTCTGTGGATGCACATACAGGTGTGTTTATTGAATAGGTCTTTATAGTTTCATTTTTCCTTTGAACATGTAGTGATTTTGGGATGGTCTGTGTTCCCTTTTTACCCTCCAAACTTAGTAAAGCACCTCTCATTGCATCATATTGTATGTAGGGGGCAACAGAAAGCAATTAGGGGCTTTTTGGGAGATGATGTGTTGGATAACCTTTCAGTGGAATCAGATTGTGCTGCAACATACCCAACAAATGACTAGTTAGTTTGTAGGAAGTAGAAGCATTTACTTGACATTTATCTACATCAGCCCTGCCTATGTGATGGTCAGAACTTTATTTACTCCGGTCCCCCGTATTTATAATACTGTGACCAGTGTTTGATCGTTTGCTCACTGGCACAGGACCAAAGCATCTAATCATGTGTCAAACTGGAGGTTGGGACAGACCTTGGCACCAGCAATGTAAGAGAAGTCTGATAAACACAGGCCCCGATCTGGACAAACTGATGGAGCATGTACGAGGGCCCATTCTATTGTTCTGATCATTTGTATGAAGAAACAGAAGGGATTGTAAATTCTGAATCTGCTGAATTCCCAGACTGACCAATATCTTAGTACATGGATATCAGTCAGGATCGGCAGGCCACCATACACATAACTGAGTTATCCAGTAAAAATGCTAAAGCAATCATGCAGTTATTATATATGTGAGACATGAGATAATTATATAGGCATTATTATAGCTCCGAGCTGTAGCAGAATGAATGAACTGCCATGTAGTGTAAACACAAATTCCTAACTTGATTACTGAGCAGTCTGCCTGTGTGTATGTGAGTATATACATGTAACTTGTTCTGCTGTGTAGCATGTGCTTATCTTATTTACAGTAAAAAAAAAAAAATATATATATATATATACTTCTTGGTATATTAAGAGTACCTTCCTCTGCTATGGCAAGCAGTGTTTGTACCTGTGTCATGGGTACAAGACTGTATATAAGCATTGACTTGGTATATACAGTATATACAAAAATAACAAGTCAATACATGAGGAGTTGGGTAAGTGATTTTCCAGTGTGGTGCTGTCTGCCTACTCAAGAGATTGGGACCAACCATCTCCAATTACAGGATACGCTGCTTTCTGTCTTAAAGTAGAACTAAAACCTAAAAATGAATATGACTAACAATGCCATATTTTATATAGTGAACTTATTGCCACGAGGCTAAAGTTTGAGCTTGTCAATAGCAGCAATGATCCAGGACTTCAAACTTGTCACAGGGGTCACCATCTTGGAAAGTGTCTGTGACACTCACATGCTCAGTGGGCTCTGATTGGCTGTTGAGAAGCTAAGCTTAGGGCTCGTCACTAATTATCCAGCAGAAAATGAGCTTCCCTGGCTGTAATATAAGCTGATGCTACAGGTTTGCTGATTATTCAATTCTGATGCTAATTGCACTGGTTTCTGTGCTGCCATGTAGTAATTATGTGTATTAATTACTAATCAGCCTTATATTGTGACATTTCTATTCTATGTGTACTGTATATTGTGAGTGGCTCCCTAAGCTCAGTAAGTGACAGCAGCACAGAGCATGTGCAGTGAATCAGCAGAAAAGAAGATGGGGAGCTACTGGGGCATCTTTGGAGACACAGATCTTTACTGCTAAAGGGCTGTGGTTGCCTTGGGCTGGTACAGAAGCACAAAACATCATGTACAACATTTCTTCTTTGGTTAAGCTTTAGAGGGGGGCTGTCCCTCTGATGGATCATAATTACTACTGATATGCACTGAAAGGGTCAGAGAACCTTTTGTTCCTATACAGAGTGAGAGTCCCTTTACTTAACCAACATGAGCCCACAATTGCCAATTGCCACTGATTAAGACAAGGGCTTCAGAGAAGAAACCTGACCATGAAACCTCCTACTATAATCACACCAGAAATGGTTTCTGTGAATAGCTCCTCAAAGGCTGGACCTGGATTCATTCAGATAGAGGAAAGAGAACCGGAACATCATCTGGATAAAAAGACAAATGCTACAGTTTCTTTACTAAAAGGTCATCTGACAACAGAGAAAGAAGAAAATGATTGTGTAGAAGATCATCTGAACTCTAGGTCAAGGCACGAGATTCCGATGAATCCCTGGGACCCAGCCAAGGAACCGTTGTACATCGCGTGTACTCCTGGGGCTGAAACACAATTTATAAAACTGATTCTGGATTATGACAGAAATCTCAAAGGAGAGAAGCCTTTGTTTAGAATGCTGGAGATGTTTCTCTCAAAAGAGCTCAGTTATCAGACACAGGGGAGAAAACAGAACGTGGGAAAAGGTTTAGTGGAGAAAAGCAGATACTTCACACCAGAGGAATAATGCTACAAGGACCTACAACGTTTTCAGAAATGTATCATTGAGAAACTGCATGCGAGTGAGTGTGGAAAAAGCTTTGTGTATAAGAGGAGTCTTGGAAAGCAGTATAAGGAGGAGAAAGCTTCCTTATGTCATTTATGTCCATATGGTCCTCCGTGTGCACTCTAAGGTGTATGTTACATAGTTACATAGTTAAATTGGGTTGAAAAAAGACAAAGTCCATCAAGTTCAACCCCTCCAAATGAAAACCCAGCCCCATACACACACCCCTCTCTACTTTTAATTAAATTCTATATACCCATATCTATACTAACTATAGAGCTTAGTATCACAATAGAGCTTAGTGTCTGATAACATACATATGGAAGGTTTCTCTCCTTATAAGCAGCGAGTCTATGTGTGTGTTTTACCCTAAAGAATGTGGCTGTTGCCTGATGTAGGGGCGCCGCTTGCCCGGTAAAAATGATGCTTTTTGCCAATGTTATTCATAGGAAAAAGGAAAGAAATACTGGAAGGCCGGGATTTTTTTTCGAGAAAAGGTGGCTGATATTGCAAAGGATACAACAATCTCAGGGTTATCCCGATGGTGTTTCTTTGCGAACCACTTGGATTGTACATTTCTTTACACACAGTTTATCAGCATGTCACATCACGGTATCAATGGTTTAGCCCTTGTCTCCTCTCACATACCCGATTGCTATCTCCATGGAGTCTGTGTTGCCGGTATTCATAGGGTTAAAGGACCAGTAAAACAAAATAATGGAAGAATAGTGTTCACCTTACCCTTCCCACAATCAAGCTGTGTTTGCTTCAGAGGTCCCAATTATAATTTCTATAAATAAGCTTCTGTGTAGCCATGGGGGGCAGCCAATCAAACTGAATAGAGATTTTAATTTTTGGGTTTAGTTCCGACACAGAAATAAACAAGGGCCACTCCCTACAGAACTGTAGAATGGAAACCTTTCTTGTATAAAGTACATTTGTTGCAGAGATATAGTCTGTTGATGTTGCACAAATAGGGGTGTATGTATAATGTAGATATGCAAAGACTTCAGAATGTCATCTCCAGGGGGCAGATAAAGGTACACAGCTTCTATTTAATTTAATATTTCCACAGATTTCAGCTTTAATATCTTGAGATTTAAGCCCCAGTTAGTCATGTGACTTTGGGCAGGTTTGACATTTCCATTGGACAACGGCTACAGTGATCCATTGATGCAGTAATATGATCCAATCATGGGCCCCCCAGCCCAGTTTGGCGCAGTGCATGAGTGGCTATATCGGGCAGAGTTCTGCTTATTTGGTGACATAGCCAAACAACCAGATCTCAAGCTGTATGGCTAGCCATAGAGACCAGGCAGTTAATAAAGAATGAAAGCATTCTGTCACAGTGGCACAAATCTTATATGATCCTCATTGTACACAGCAGTCCTGCTCTGCTTTATGGCAGCTGAGATTCTAGCTATCTGTATAACAGAGCATTCTGTCCCAGTGGCTGCACAGATCATATCAGATCCCCAATGTAAGCAGCAGTCCTGTCCTGCTTTATGGCAGCTGAGATTCTAGCTATCTGTATAACAGAACATTCTGTCCCAGTGGCTGCACAGATCCTATCTGATCCCCATTGTAAGCAGCAGTCCTGTCCTGCTTTATGGCAGCTGAGATTCTAGCTATCTGTATAACAGAACATTCTGTCCCAGTGGCTGCACAGATCCTATCTGATCACCATTGGAAGCAGCAGTCCTGTCCTGCTTTATGGCAGCTGAGATTCTAGCTATCTGTATAACAGAACATTCTGTCCCAGTGACTGCACAGATCCTATCTGATCACCATTGTAAGCAGCAGTCCTGCCCTGCTTTATGGCAGCTGAGATTCTAGCTATCTGTATAACAGAACATTCTGTCCCAGTGGCTGCACAGATCCTATCTGATCCCCATTGTAAGCAGCAGTCCTGTCCTGCTTTATGGCAGCTGAGATTCTAGCTATCTGTATAACAGAACATTCTGTCCCAGTAACTGCACAGATCCTATCTGATCCCCATTGTAAGCAGCAGTCCTGCCCTGCTTTATGGCAGCTGAGATTCTAGCTATCTGTATAACAGAACATTCTGTCCCAGTGGCTGCACAGTTCCTATCTGATCCCCATTGTAAGCAGCAGTCCTGTCCTGCTTTATGGCAGCTGAGATTCTAGCTATCTGTATAACAGAACATTCTGTCCCAGTAACTGCACAGATCCTATCTGATCCCCATTGTAAGCAGCAGTCCTGTCCTGCTTTATGGCAGCTGAGATTCTAGCTATCTGTATAACAGAACATTCTGTCCCAGTGGCTGCACAGATCCTATCTGATCCCCATTGTAAGCAGCAGTCCTGCCCTGCTTTATGGCAGCTGAGATTCTAGCTATCTGTATAACAGAGCATTCTGTCCCAGTGGCTGCACAGATCCTATCTGATCCCCATTGTAAGCAGCAGTCCTGTCCTGCTTTATGGCTAAGGCGCTAGCTGACACAAGCCCTCACTGTAATAATTTCATGGGTGGGAAAAATATATATTTATCATTGTTCTGACAAATTACTTGTCAGGCGGCGTGACCTGCTGTTACAAGTTACCAGGTATTATACTTTTCTACCTTGACAGGCCTGCACCTCTGATGGATCCTAAACTGATACATCGAGAATTTGAAGGAAGGAACCACCCATCCCCAGAGACAGAGGACTGACCAATGCCTATTACCAACATGGATCCATACTCTTCACAATTAAGACAATTAAAATGGAAACCATCAGACTGTAAAGATCTCGCGACTACAATAAAGAAGGAAACTGAAGTTGATCCAGACATATTAAAGATAAAGTTAGAGGATTCTGAAGATGAAGTGTGCGGGATGCAAAGTGCAACAGATACACTTACTGGTGGAGAGTCCCTGAAAGAACGAGATCAAGGGAATGGAACATTGGACAATAGTGGTCATCTGATCAGAATGAAGACTGAAATGCATTCATCCTCACTTTCTGATTCTGAACCAGAAATAATACAGATAAAAATTGAGAAAGATGACTCTGACTCTGAAGATAATGTGAGTGCAGTGGGCAATACAGCATTTATGCACCAAAATGGGGAGACTGACTTAAAGTGTGAGTCAAGCACAAGACATGTGGAAAGCTCTAAATCCTGTTTTATCTGTTGTAAATGTGGAGAAAGTTTTGCTCTGAGCAGTGATCACATGCACATCTGTGCAAAAATGGGGGAGAGACTGTTCACTTGCTCCGAATGTGGCAAAAGCTTCTCCACCAAGGGAAGTCTTCACAGACACAAGACAGTTCACACGGGGGAGAAGCCTTTTGCATGTGTTAAATGTGGGGAAAGGTTCTCTCGAAAAAGCTATCTTTATAACCACCAGAGAGCCCACACAGGAGAGAAGCCATTTAACTGCAAAGAATGTGGGAAAAACTTCTCCAGAAAAGGAAGTCTTCAGAGACACCAGATTGTTCACACTGGTGAGAAACGTTTCACGTGTACAGAATGCGGGAAAGACTTCTCTGAAAAGACCACGCTCCACATTCACCTTAGGGTGCACACAGGGGAGAAACCATTCAGATGCACTGACTGCGGCAAAACCTTCTCTCAAAAGTCCAACCTTTACACCCACTATAAAGTTCATACGGGGGTGAAGCAGTATTCATGTACAACATGTGGGAAAAGCTTTGCTGAGAAGACCACACTGAACACACACCTTAGAGTACACACAGGGGAGAAACCATTCACATGCACGGACTGTGGGAAGAGCTTCTCTCAAAGAGGTTCCCTTAACACTCACCGGAATATTCACTTAGGGGCAAAGTCATTGTCGAGTGAAGAACGTGGAGAAATGTTATCCCCAAAGAACATTATTCACAATTAGCAGAAAGTTCACACTGGTTAGAACCGAATACTGTATGTTCATCATGTTTAATATTTTAGCCTAGAGTCCTGCATTGGGTCAGGTACCTGTAGAATACCCGCAAAGTGGTCAGGTTTTGGGCAAAAAGTCCCAGAATCGTTGGCCGTGTGGGCAGTCCACTGGTAACCTGGCTGGGTACCCAACCAAGGTGCGGGCTTGATCCCACCCACCCACCCACCCTTGTGCTTCTTCCAGTTTTTTTTGGGAAAAAAAACAACTTCTGGTTTCACGTGTCCCCCTGGTCAGAAGGTTAGTTGGCCTATTGCGGGTCAGGTCGAGTAACAGGAACATGGGGGTCAAATTGTGGGTTGCGGGTACGGGTTTCAAAAAATGCACTCTAGCTTCGCCTTCAAGGGTGGAAGAAGCTAGAGAACCTTTTACCGGGTCAGAATAGAAAATTCACAGCAATTAATGATTCAGTAATGCATGCCTACAATATACTTGTTGAATAATGACTTGAGCAAAACTCATTTATCAATGACGTGATGACTTGAATAGCAGGACTAAAAGAGTCAAGAGAAGATGATAGAATGACCAGTGATTGATACGGAGAGGATCTTTGCTTACAAAGGCTCTTCTATTGTTCACATTGCTTCCATGTTGCCCATAAAGACCAATTACAACCTTATTGCTGCCCTCCATGATCATTCATAGGTCATTGTCACATTAAATTTGGTATGATAATACCCTTTCTTGCCAATGCGGGGAGGTCCATGTAGAGATATTAAACTATTTAAGAGTCTTAAGAGATCGTGTTTTCTATAGAGACTGTTTATTTTTGTGTTGCAGGTTTGGGAGAAATCATTGTTTAATTTTTATTTCATCTCCCCTTTCATACAGTTATAAGCTGGTGGGGATCATGGTCAGATTAGTTTGGGGTGGGACAAATAGAACCACATCAAGTATTAATTTTGGTTTGGCTTCTAACAGAGGAGACTTATGAACTATTGCACTGAGATATGTATGTAAATCTGGCTAAACCTGTACCAATATTATTGACTATGGTATGTGTATGGCGACCTGTCTATCCTGACCTATATCTTGGGATGTCATCAGCTCTTATGTGATGTTGACCAGATCATCAGTAGATGAGGACATAAAGGGGCTAAAGCTCTTGGCCCAAAATGACTTTGTTGGGTAATGTAATAATCAGAACAAGTTTTCTCTTTGGTACAATCACAATCTATCACTGGAGGAACATACCAGATCAGGAGACTTCAAACAGTGGAGGGTCAATCCATTGAAATATACCTGTCGGGAAGCTGAAGTCCCCATCATCTTCTAGTCTGGGTTGGTCCCAGGCACCATATCTGAGAGAAAGTGTGCAGAACTGTGGAGGGAATATGAGAATACGAACAAAAATGGGATATAGTGTGATTTGCTTTTTACGAATGAACTGAGGGCCTTTCTGTATAGATCATGTAGGGGGAAAGCCTCAAGGCTGCACATATAATTCATGCAGTTTGCTCCTGTGGCAACCAATAAGCAGACAGCTTGTTGTGTTTGAAAGAAAACATCCAGTTGCTATGGGTTACAAGACCCTGAGAAAACATTGTTCCTCTTATTACATTACCCCAGCAGAGAGAGTCTGAGAACCATTTCCAAATCATTTTGGGTCACAAGTTTAATCCCTTTCCTTATTGTGGTTATTGTATGTGCTGCTGTTTCATGTCTCTCTGTACATACAGGACCCTGTGTTATTTATATATTTCTTTTCAAACATGCTACCATGTTGGTCATGACTTTGTCGTTGCTAATCCCTAGAACCTCAAGGTTTCACCGAATAATATGACTTGTGAGCAGTGATCCCCAACCAGTAGCTTGCGGGCAAAATGTTGCTCACAAACCCCTTTAATGTTGCTCCCATAGTCCTCAAAACAGGTGATTATTTTTGAATTCCAGGCAAGTTTTGGTTGTATAAAAACCAGATGTACTGTCAACTAGATCCTCCTGTAGTCTGTCAGTCCTCATAGGGGCTACCAAATAGCCAATTACAGCCCTTATTTGGCACCCCAGGAAGTTTTTGCATGCCTGTGTTGCTCACCAACTCTTTTTTCAATGTGGCTCATGGGTAACAAAGGTTGGGGACCCCTGTTCTAGAGGAATCTATCAAAGATATTATATTAGACCTGCGCGTAGTAAGTTGTATGGCAGATCCTGCTTGTTATAAAGCCAACCAACCTCCGAAAACAACAAGGTATGTGTTAAAATAAATACCTGTGGTTGGTTTTGTATAGTAGTATTAAAGGTGACATATATGATGAATGAAAAAACCCTAATTTTGTAGGCAATATATGGTGTTGCTTTTACATGGTACTAAAAATTACAGTAATATTATCTTTAAAAATAGCCCCTTTATTGGAGCTCCCTATAGATGTTCTCTGGTCCCTGTCTGTGTTTCAAATGAGGGGTGGGCGTGTCCTAACGGTCCCTGCCAGAAGCCCAGTAGGAGGGGGACATCAATTGAAAGAGATGTTGATCGTTCCCATCAGTCCCTGCCCCAGTGGAATGTACAATCTAAATTAGGATCGGCTTTGCAACAAGTGAAGGAACCTGTCTATGTGATTTTAGAAAGTGGGAGGAAACCAGAGGACCAGAAGAACATCTAAATCCATTGCAAACTTGTGCCCTTAGTGCAGCTGAGCTTAGTTTAGACTTCCTTTAGCAAACAATATGCATATAATACACAAGAGCCATGAATATCCTGTCATCTCGATCCTTATAAACGGTGCTTAAAGGGATACTGTCATGATTTTTCAAAATGAATCAGTTAATAGTGCTGCTCCAGCAGAATTCTGCACTGAAATCCATTTCCAAACAGATTTTTTTATATTCAGTTTTGAAATCTGACATGGGGCTAGACATATTGTCAATTTCCCAGCTGCCACCAGTCATGTGACTTGTGCTCTGATAAACTTCAATCACTCTTTACTGCTGTACTGCAAGTTGGAGTGATATCACCCCCCTCCCCCCCCCCAGCAGCCAAACAAAAGAACAATGGGAAGGTAACCAGATAACAGCTCCCTAACACAAGATAACAGCTGCCTGGTAGATCTAAGAACAACACTCAATAGTAAAATCCAGGTCCCACTGAGACACATTCAGATACATTGAGAAGGAAAAACAGCCGCCTGCCAGAAAGCATTTCTCTCCTAAAGTGCAGGCACAAGTCACATGACTGGGGGCAGCTGGGAAATTGACAAAATGTCTAGCCCCATGTCAGATTTCAAAATTGAATATAAAAAAATCTGTTTGCTCTTTTGGGAAATGGATTTCAGTGCAGAATTCTGCTGGAGTAGCACTATTAACTGATGTGTTTTGAAAAAAAACATGTTTTCCGATGACAGGATCCCTTTAATGATGTCATTGGTTATAATCGGAGTTTAGTGATGTCATTTCTGTCACATGACTCACTGAAACTTGTGTAAATATAATAAAGTACCCCCTGTTGCAAAACATGAGGATATTAGAAGTTACCACGGAGTTCCGTGACCAAATAAAAACATGAGGCCTTCCTATATATTTTATGACCAATCAACTAAGCGATCTTCTTAATCTTCATAAATACCTGTAATGAGTGAATGGGTCCTTTCCAAGTAAAGGGGGAGTCTTGGTTATCATTTTTTATTATTTGTGATTTGAGTTATTTAGCTTTTTTATTCAATAGCTCTCAAGTTTGCCGTTTCAGAAATCTGATTGCTAGGGTCCACATTCCCCTAGCAACCATGCACTGATTTGAATAAGAGACTGGAATATGAATAGGAGAGGCCTGAATAGAAAGTCTAGTTATAAAAAGTAGAAATAATAATACATTTGTAGCCTCACTGAGCATTTGTTTTTTAAGCCAGTGACCCCCATTTGAACGTTGGGAAGAGTTTCAAAAACTATAAAAAACAAAACAAAAATGAAGGCCAATTGAAAACTTGCATATAATACTATAACATACTAAAAGTTACTACCCTTTAAAGGTGAACTAAAGCCTAACTAAAGAAGTAGGTAGGAATGTTGTACATTGTGTTTTGTGCTTCAGTACCAGCCCAAGGCAACCACAGCCCTTTAGCAGTAAAGATCTGTGTCTCCAAAGATGCCCCAGTAGCTCCCCATCTTCTTTTCTGCTGATTCACTTCACATGCTCTGTGCTGCTGTCACTTACTGAGCTTAGGAACCGACACATGATATGTGACGACCTCTAAGCTTATACATTAAAGGAGAAGGAAAGCTATAGATTTATTTTGTTGCCAATAGATTAGCTGCAATAATGCAAGCTAGAATGCTATATTCATTCTGTAGAATGCTTTGCCATACCTGAGTAAATAGCTCTGTTTGTTTAAGATAGCAGTTGCCATATTCGCTTGATGTGACATCACTTCCTGCCTGAGTCTCTCCCTGCTCACTCATAGCTCTGGGCTCAGATTAGAGCAGGAAGGGGAGAGGGGGAGAGGAGCAAACTGAGCATGCTCAAGCCCAAGCCCTGGAGGTTTAAGCTGAAAACAGGAAGTCTGATACAGAAGCCCATGAGTACACAATAGAAGGAAAGAAATACTGTGTTTCTTTTGACTCAGATCAGCATTACTTGGGGTTTACTGGTATATTTAGGTTGACCTTTCTGATAAGGCTTACTTACTTTTAACCTTTCATTCTCCTTTAAGCATTACTATGGGCATTTTTTAATGGCAAAACCTGGCAAGAAAAATTGCCCATCACTACTGGGGTTCTCTTACTTGATTGACTCTGTGCATTCACTGTGCATGCTGGGCAACCACATAAGGCTTTATGGTAAACTCGCTATGTTGCATTGCAATGCAAACTTGCTGCTTAGCCGGCTCTCACAAATTACCAGATATTGTTATTTCTGCCTTGACAGGATTGCCATTCTTATGGATTTTAATAACTTGTGATATGCAGTGAATACAGTTAAAGAGCAGAGGTGCTCCAGTCTGATCGATGCCAATATGGATCGGCACTCGCTACTGGTCGGAACAAGCACCTTAGAACAGAATCAAGAGAATGACGTGTTTGTCCCAAAAGATCGTCTGCCCACAGTGAAGACTGAAAGTGATTCATTCTCTGACGATGAAGTCCCTGAGAGTGAAATCTTACAGATAAAGATAAAAAGTGAAGATACAGATTCGGAAAATGATCTAGATGCTACGGACAGTGGCGATACTCCAACTGATGAGGAGTCCCTGGAGTTTCTACCTACAGACATGGAACCGGAGAATAAAAAGCATTTGACCGCCGAAAATCCCGAAATAGGTTCACTTTCTCCCGAAGCAGATGATCCAGAAATAATTCAGGTAAAGGTAGAGGAAACAGAGTCGATAACCTATGTGGACTCGATGGATAGTGCAACTATTGGTGAGAACCGCTTAAATGCGCAACTAAATGGGGTCTCAGAAACTTCCAGACATTGGCGCCAGAACTCAGCACTGACAGAATCCAGTTATTACCCAGATACTTTAGATACTGGTAGGGAACCGTTACAAAGTGCCGCAGGGTTTCGTGGGCTAGCACCGCACACACCACAGGCCGATTCAGGGTTTTCCTGCCATAAATGTAGGAAAAGCTTCGCTACTAGTAGTGATCTTATCTCTCACCAATGCCATAGCCGCCGGTCTAGCAAAGCAGAAGAAAAACCTTTTATATGTTTAGAATGTGGGGAGAGGTTCTCACGAAAGAGTATCCTTCAGAGTCACCAGAGGGTCCACACTGGGGAAAAACCTTTTACTTGTAAGGTGTGTGGGAAAAGCTTCTCAGAGAAGAGGAGCCTTCACAGACACCAGACCATTCACACAGGCGACAAACCTTTCAAGTGCACAGAGTGTGGCAAAGCCTTTGCTGAGAAGACCACGCTCCACAATCACCTTAGAGTACACACGGGGGAGAAACCATTCACATGTTCAGAATGCGGAAGGAAGTTCTCTCAGAAGACTAACCTTTATTCCCACCATAAGGTCCACACAGGGGTGAAACAGTTTTTCTGTACAATATGCGCCAAAGGCTTTTCTGAAAAGACTGCACTCACCATACACCTTAGGGGGCACACGGGGGAGAGACCCTACACTTGCACAGAGTGTGGCAAAGGCTTCGCTCAGAAGTGTACACTCACAGCTCACCAGAACATTCATCTAGGGAAGAAACCTTTCAAGTGCACAGAATGTGGGAAGACCTTCTCTAAGAAATGCTCCCTCACCACTCACTGGAATATTCATTTGGGGGTCAAACCATTCATATGTGCAGTATGTGGCAAAAGCTTTTCTCAGAGAAGCATCCTTCACAACCACATGGCAGTTCACACAGGAGCCAAACCATTTACATGTTCAGAATGTGGCAAAAGCTTTTCCCTAAAGAATGACTTTCAGAGGCACCTGATCATTCATACAGGGGAAAAGCCGTTCACTTGTACACAGTGCGGGGAAAGCTTCTCTCGAAAAAGTACGCTCAACACACACTGGAACACTCACACGGGGGAGAAACCCTTCACATGTTCACAGTGCGGGGAAAGGTTCTCGCGAAACAGCTCTCTCAAAGCACACTGGAAAATTCACACAGGGGAGAAACCATTTACATGTCCACAGTGCGGGGAAAGCTTCTCTCGTAAAAGCTCTCTCAATGCTCACTGGATACTTCACACAGGGGAGAAGCCTTTCACATGTAGAGAATGTGGCAAAAACTTCTCGGTACGAAACAGCCTTCACAAACACATGAGAGTTCACCAGACAATCCACATTGGCTAGAAGGTTTTTAGGGTAGGAATAGGGTTGGATTGTCTCCAATTAAGGAAAGGGAAAGGTTTAAGCACAGGGGTGTCCCAAAATATGAGCAACCCCCAGTGACAATAAAAGACAATTGCAACATGGTGTTCTTACTGAAGTACCCCGGGCCAGTGCACTTTTCAGCAAACAGGATCCTTGGCCTGAGATCTTCGGTAAACCATTTTAATGCTATAATTATACCTTTCCTTCTCCTTAAATATTAAACTGGAGGGGAGACCAAGGAGAAAACAAGGACCACCGTTTCTTCTCTAGGGATACTAGCAACCTTGTATTTCATGCAAGCCTCATTTATTGGTGAGTGAGACCTTTATTTAAAACTTGAATAATGTTAAAGGGGAACTGAGCTTCATCTTATATAAATAAGGAACTTTTTAAATCAGTCCAATCCTGCACCATTTCTGAAATTATTTCCCCCTCTGAGCAATCTGCTTATCTCTCTTTGCCTAGGCAATGTATTAAGGTGATGGCCGGTGAAGAGATTGGTCACCCGCCATAAAAAATGCACAACTGATTGTGAAGAAAATACTTTCCTCTTGTATAACCTTGCCGAGTTTCTGGCACTTCCGGGTTGCACGATGCTTCTTCGTCCTTATTCGGAGCACTGTGTGACTTCATCGTGCTGTGGCATGACGTTCAAGTATCTAAAGGGCTCTTTGCCTGATGTTTGTTGCCCAACATAAAAGCTCCTTACATAGTTCATGGGAGTGTTTTCTAGTCTGATATTTGGTCTTGCCTGTCCCTGACCTTGCCATTATGCTGCCTGAACTGACCTCCTGCCTGTGTTTGACTATTTTTCGGATTCTGACTTGGTGGTTCGCTTCTGATCTGTGTATAACCTTGGCCTGGGAGCTCAACCTCGTGCCTGCTCTCTGTTTTGGTACTATTTTGCCCGATTGGTTGAACCGGCCTGTTCTTGCCTATACTGCCTGCTCCCTCCATCCCTTTTGTACACGTTCAGTTCCTGTGTTTGCCCAGAACTTTCTCCCTGGTTCTCCCACAATAGGACATGGCAGCATCTGAGTAGCGGAGGGCTTTGCCTGAAGCCAAAGATGGCTGCTATAGGCAGAAGAGTGGGACGTGAGCGGAACCTTGGAGTCTGTTCTGGGTTTGGGATACCCTACATTACGCTGCAGGGGCCAAATCTCCTGAAAATGCTCCTCCACGGGCTATAACTGAAATCACTGGTGGTAAAACCTACGTATTGCTTTGTTCTTCTGAAGTCACCAGAAGCATTTTTGGGAAAATTTGCCACCTGCAGTTGTGCATTTTTATCACAGCCATGGCCCTTAGTACTAACTGTCTTTCATAAAGACTGGCTCCAACACAAAGCTGCAATAACTGTGTTTCAAAATAACCAGCTCCAATATAAAGCTGCGATAACTTCCTTTCAAAATAACCAGCTCCGATATAAAGCTGCAATAACTTCCTTTCAAAATAACCAGCTCCAACATAAAGCTGCGATAACTTCCTTTCAAAATAACCAGCTCCGATATAAAGCTGCGATAACTTCCTTTCAAAATAACCAGCTCCGATATAAAGCTGTGATAACTTCCTTTCAAAATAACCAGCTCCGATATAAAGCTGCGATAACTTATATTCAAGATAACCAGCTCCGACATAAAGCTGTGATAACTTCCTTTCAAAATAACCAGCTCCAACATTAAGCTCCGATAACTGTCTTTCAAAATGACAGACTCTGGCACAAACCTGCATGTAGAGAGACATTGCTGAGAGGGTGAGTTAAGAGTAAGTTGATCGTTTGAGATCCTGTATAAAAGTCTTAAATAATTATATATAGAAAGAGTCTTATTTACATGAGATGAAGCTTATATTTTCATTTTTGTGACCGTTCCCCTAACTGCCATGGTATTATAGGCTACTATCGGTTTGGGGGTCAGTGTTCGTATAAAAACTAGGGATGCACCAGGTGCGTGCTTTTCAAATTCAGACAAATAATCTCAGGAGTTTGCTGAAAACAAAACACTTCCCTGATATGAATCTTTGCAAAACAATGTGCAAAAATCAGAATTCAGTGCGTCCCTTTAATAAAGCCTTTATACAGCCATATCTTGTATCAGTGTTGCCATCGTCTGTTACCGAGTAGTTGTGTTTGCCATAAGTGATCGTGTCTTTCCTTTAAATGCACGAGACTATTTAGGACATTTATTAGGGTTTAGCTCTTTGATCTGGGAAGACATTTGCCCATACGTGTAGCAGTTCCGTTTTTTTAGGACATACATGTATTTATTGAGATTTTATTGAAGTGCCATTGACATTCGGAGTGTTAAAGGGGAAATGGTCCCTAAAAATAATTTTTATTACAAGCAGGCAGCAGTATTTTCAGATAATTTGGAGTGCGCATTTGTTTTATTGTGTGTTATTTGAATGTACCTTTCTCTTGTGCCATTCTCTGGATTGCTGTTGTACTGTTACCAAGGTGCCGGTGTTCAGTAACCATACCTACCTGCCGATGGTACGAATGAAAGGGCGGGGAGTTAATTGGAACATTTGTTTTAGTAAATAACAGCATTCATATCAATTTTACCTATTTCTGCTCCCTAAAGTCACTGGCCTGTGCAACAATGTTAAAGAGAATGAGAAAGGCCAATAATTCAGATTCCACCAACAATTGGGTTGAGTGGCCCCTATTACACTTGCCTAACATACGGCAAAGCAATTCCACACCCCCATTCATTAGTAGCATGACGTATGCTCTTCTGTGTTTGTTATTGTGCATTTATATGTTACATTGTATTTATTACTCTAACCTATAAACCCTCCCCTTTTTGTCTTCTGTACCCCGGAATCTCTTAATAAAGAATGTTTAACAACAAGAAAGACCCTTTTAGGAACTCTCATGGAATATCAGGAATCAGAGACCACTTGAGGTGAAAGACTCTGTGGATTCTGAACTTACTTAGTCAAAACTTCAAACAAAGATCACAGGATTAATAGACTTATAAAAAGGGAGTTACCGTGGGAGAGCATAGAGCTATCACTCCACAGCACAGAAAAACAAAGAACTGCTCTTACAGCCAAGCAGGTGGCTCTGCCCCAAGGCCAGGGTACAGTAACCAAGGCTAGCTTCAGAACAGAATCCATCCAAGTCCGGGGGAATCTACATACACATTATTTTATTCTCCTTTAATAAAACATGGCTTTCGGGGGTATTGTATCTAGGTGGGAGTACTGGGGCAGTTGGTTAACTCATAGAGTAGAACAAGGGGGAAGCCACTAGGGTAGATGGGGTATAGATTGGGGAGCCAGGGTAGATTGGTGATACATGATGTAGAGATATGGGGGCGCTAGGGGTAGGCAGCAGACTCGCCAGCCTAAACCATTTTGAGAAAATGGAGGGGTGCAATCCCAAAATGTTTATCAGGGTGTATAGCAGTTTTATTTTTTCATGTTAACTTTCATTTAATAAAGCACATACTGTTATGTGGGACACCGGGGAAAAAAAACAGTGGGCCCCGACTATCCAGACCTAATCCCCCACCTGCCATCACTCCCCAACTGTCCTCCCTCCCCCGATTGCACCAACGGTAGGGGTGGGGTGCCCAGAGGGGGTGTGGGGGACCCTGGTGTAGGAGCCCTGGTGGGCTTAGCACACTCCAGTCCAACCCTGCCATTATAAACTGTCTGTTCCTGCACTCGTATCCCGTACCTCCCAACTGTCCCATTTTTCCCAGGACAGTCCTGATTTTGACAGCTCAACCCGCAGTCCCAGAGTTTCTCTTTGGTCTCCTGCACTGAACAGCAAGAAAAAGATACAAATTTTCTAAAATTAACTTAGAGACAAATAGGATAAATGAAAAAACCCTCATTTTGGGCAATTATAAGTAATATATGGTGTTGCTTTTACATGGGGCTAAACATTAATATTATCTTTAAAAATAGCCCCTTTATTGGAGCTCCCTATAGATGTTCTCTGGTCCCTGTCTGTGTTTCACATGAGGGGTGGGCGTGTCCCTGCCAGAAGCACAGTAGGAGGGGGACAGCCAATCACAGCCCTGCAGTCACACAAGCACAGACAGGCTTCAGTTCCCTATCAGGTCCTGCTAGCTGCTGATTGGTTCCTGTCCTACAGTGCAGTGAGCTGAGTGCACAGCCTGGGAATTCAGGGAGCAGCAAGTGGAAGAGAAGGGAGGGATTATTAGGGGATTTGCAGAAATATTCAATAAATCAGCCTGAAACACTACTTTTTTAAGCACAATTCTTCTATATCTAAATGAGTATAATGCACTGGTACATTCTTATTTTTTACACAATATGTCTCCTTTAAAGAGCTGGATTTCAGCATAGAAAATGGCATTTATTGATATTTTTTGAAGAAACAGGTAACTGTGATGGGTATATTAGGGGTTTATTTGTTATGTGGGCCTCTTTATCAAATTTTGGTTTGGAATCCAGAGTTCCCCTTTAAAGGGCAATTCACCTTCATTATCAAAACTGTAGTAAAGCCTTACCCAAAACCCCCCAGAAATGTGTCAAACTTCCATATCTGCCACATTTTGTAAAATGGATGTATTTAGGGGGTGTGGCCATACAATAGGCGTGGTCAAAATATTTACCCTCTTTCTATTTCCCAAATGTTTGGCAGTATGGCCTTAACCCTAATGCTCCTGTCTAGGGCTGCCACCTGGTCGGTATTTTACAGGCCTGGCCGGTAAATATGATGGTTGATCCCAATGTTATTAATAGGGAATAAAGATAAATATATAGGAAGGTCAGTGATCCCAATGTTATTAATAGGGAATAAAGATAAATATATAGGAAGGTCAGTGATCCCAATGTTATTAATAGGGAATAAAGATAAATATATAGGAAGGTCAGTGATCCTAATGTTATTAATAGGGAATAAAGATAAATATATAGGAAGGCCAGTGATCCCAATGTTATTAATAGGGAATAAAGATAAATATATAGGAAGGTCAGTGATCCCAATGTTATTAACCCTTTAAGTGCCACAGAACGTAGAATCTACGTTCTGTGGATCAAAGGACCAAAGTGCCACAGATCGTAGATTCTACGTTCTGCAGCACTTCCGGGTTTGCGAGCGGAGGAGCGGCTGTTAGAGCCGCTCGCTCCGCTCCTTCACGATCCCCTGCCCCTAGACAACGAGCAGAGCAGGGGATCGTGTGGCCCCTGGGGCGCGATCGCCCAGGGGCCCCAAAGCAGCAGCAGGGACGCGTTTCCTATGCGTCCTGCTGCTGCCTGCGCCGCACTTCCGCCCAGCTCCGCCCCCACATGGCTGATGATCGTTGGAGCTGGAGATCTGCTGCGTGGGACCCTTTCTGATCGATCTGCAGCATCTACCCCAGGTAAGTGTAACATTTACACACACAAAAACACACAAACACACCAACACACACTTATTACAGTAATATACACTTACATTCACACTTACACACACTCACACATAGATTTTTGGGGATTGGGGGGTCACACACACTCACAGCACCCATGTACACTTGCACACGCGCACATGCGCAAATAACATGCAATTTACCCGTTGTGCACACGCATATGTACATATATGGCTTTGTGGCTTTTTTTTTTTTTTCTTATCGCATCGTCTCTTTTTGGGCTAAAAAAAATGTTTTATTGCCGTTCCGAATAGCGTATTCGCTAACCGTACTGTGCAATAGCTTTTGTATGTTATTTTGGTGGTTATATTGCAATTTTGGGTATTTTGGTGCATTTTTAGCCATTTTATTGAATTTTTAGCCATTTTATTGCATTTTCAGCTCTGCATTTGTGTTGTTCACTTGTTTCTGCCCGTATAATCGATTTGGCCCAGCTAAAATATTCAAACGGTAATTCTGGTGGCCGATTACACTAGTGTGAAAAAAAAAAGCATTGATTTTTGTGGTTTTATTAGTTTTTGGTGATTTATTTGCATTTCACACTGTTCTGTGTTATTTTGTTTTGCCTATGTAAATTTTATCTACTATATATCCATTTGGGGGTCTCTGTGCGCCACATAGTTTGGTATATCTATGCATATTGGGCATCAAAGTGTTCAGTAGACCCCTGTCATTCATATTTAGGATGTTTTATGCTGATACGTTACGAAATGTGGGGCACATAATGGGGTAAAATTCAAGCTTTGTGACGATTTTCAGAAATTTGATAAAAACCGTTATGTTCAGCATTGCTTTGCAGTTTGGCAGTTTGCTGTAGAAACACTTATTTACCCATTTTGGATTCGTCAGAATGTGTACTTTCTGAAAATATATGGTTTTCTGGGGTCTCTGTACTGTTAGGGGGGTCTAATGTCGCATAATACACACACCAGGTGCTTATATTGCAGCAGCCAGCGCGTCAGCTGTGAAAATGTCTATACATATTGTCATTTGGGGGTCTCTGTGCGCAACATAGTTTGGTATATCTATGCATATTGGGCATCAAAGTGTTCAGTAGACCCCTGGCGCTCATATTTAGGATGTTTTATGCTGATAAGCTACGAAATGTGGGGCATATAATGGGGTAGAATTCAAGCTTTGTGACGATTTTCAGAAATTTGATAAAAACCGTTATGTTCAGCATTGCTTTGCAGTTTGGCAGTTTGCAGTAGAAACACTTATTTACCCATATTGGATTCGTCAAAATGTGTACTTTCTGAAAATATATGGTTTTCTGGGTCTCTGTACTGTTAGGTGGTCTAATGTCGCATAATACACACACTGGGTGGTTATATTGCAGCAGCCAGCGCGTCAGCCGTGAAAATGTCTATACATATTGTCATTTGGGGGTCTCTGTGCGCCACATAGTTTGGTATATCTATGCATATTGGGCATCAAAGTGTTCAGTAGACCCCATGCGCTCATATTTAGGATGTTTTATGCTGATAAGTTACGAAATGTGGGGCATATAATGGGGTAAAATTCAAGCTTTGTGACGATGTTCAGAAATTTGATAAAAACCGTTACGTTCAGCATTGCTTTGCAGTTTGACAGTTTGCAGTAGGAACACATATTTACCCATATTGGATTCGTCAAAATGTGTACTTTCTGAAAATATATGGTTTTCTGGGGTCTCTGTACTGTTAGGGGGGTCTAATGTCGCATATTACACACACCAGGTGCTTGTATTGCAGCAGCCAGCGCGCATCAGCCGTGAAAATGTATACACTATTGTCATTTGGGGGTCTCTGTGCGCCACATAGTTTGGTATATCTATGCATATTGGGCATCAAAGTGTTTAGTAGACCCCTGGCGTTCATATTCAGGATGTTTTATGCTGATAAGTTACGAAATGTGGGGCATATAATGGGGTAAAATTCAAGCTTTGTGACGATTTTCAGAAATTTGATAAAAACCGTTACGTTCAGCATTGCTTTGCAGTTTGACAGTATGCAGTAGGAACACATATTTACCCATATTGGATTCGTCAGAATGTGTACTTTCCGAAAATATATGGTTTTCTGGGGTCTCTGTACTGTTAGGGGGTCTAATGTCGCATATTAGACACACCGGGTGCTTATATTGCAGCAGCCAGCGCGCGTCAGCCGTGAAAATGTATACACTATTGTCATTTGGGGGTCTCTGTGCGCCACATAGTTTGGTATAATCTATGCATATTGGGCATCAAAGTGTTCAGTAGACCCCTGGCGTTCATATTCAGGATGTTTTATGCTGATAAGTTACGAAATGTGGGGCATATAATGGGGTAAAATTCAAGCTTTGTGACGATTTTCAGAAATTTGATAAAAACCGTTATGTTCAGCATTGCTTTGCAGTTTGGCAGTTTTGCAGTAGAAACACTTATTTACCCATATTGGATTCGTCAGAATGTGTACTTTCTGAAAATATATGGTTTTCTGGGGTCTCTGTACTGTTAGGTGGTCTAATGTCGCATAATACACACACACCGGGTGGTTATATTGCTGCAGCCAGCGTGTCAGCCGTGAAAATGTCTATACATATTGTCATTTGTGGGTCTCTGTGCGCCACATAGTTTGGTATATCTATGCATTTTGGGCATCAAAGTGTTCAGTAGACCCCTGGCGCTCATATTTAGGATGTTTTATGCTGATAAGTTACGAAATGTGGGCATATAATGGGATAAATTTCAAGCTTTGTGACGATTTCAGAAATTTGATAAAAACTGTTACGTTCAGCATTGCTTTGCAGTTTGACAGTTTGCAGTAGGAACACATATTTACCCATTTTGGATTCGTCAGAATGTGTACTTTCTGAAAATATATGGTTTTCTGGGGTCTCTGTACTGTTAGGGGTCTAATGTCGCATATTACACACACCGGGTGCTTATATTGCAGCAGCCAGCGTGCGTCAGCCGTGAAAATGTATATACACTATTGTCATTTGGGGGTCTCTGTGCGCCACATAGTTTGGTATATTCTATGCATATTGGGCATCAAAGTGTTCAGTAGACCCCTGGCGTTCATATTCAGGATGTTTTATGCTGATAAGTTACGAAATGTGGGGCATATAATGGGGTAAAATTCAAGCTTTGTGACGATTTTCAGAAAATTTGATTAAAAAACCGTTACGTTCAGCATTGCTTTGCAGTTTGACAAGTTTGCAGTAGGAACACATATTTACCCATATTGGATTCGTCAGAATGTGTACTTTCTGAAAATATATGGTTTTCTGGGGTCTCTGTACTGTTAGGTGGTCTAATGTCGCATAATACACACACCGGTGGTTATATTGCAGCAGCCAGCGCGTCAGCCGTGAAAATGTCTATACATATTGTCATTTGGGGTCTCTGTGCCCCACATAGTTTGGTATATCTATGCACATTGGGCATCAAACTGTTTAGTAGACCCCATGTTTATATTTAGGATGCTTTATGCTGGTAATGATACATGGACAATACGGATGCTGGAAAGTTGAAGCTTTGAGGCAATTTTCAAAATATTTTACCAAAACCGCCAAATTTTGGCAAAGCCTTGCGACTCAGTAGTTGGGCAGAAAGGCATGGGTACCCATTTTAGATTCTGTATAATGTGTACTTTCCAAAAATATATGGGTTTGGGGGTAAACATATATTTCTGTGTTTTTACCCCACAAAAATGCAGTCAATGTGTTGATTTTTCATTAGCTGAAGTTACCCACAGGACTATTTGTATGCGCTAACTTCATTTTGGGCCTCTAACTGCCATATACTTTGGTAAACCTATGCACAGTGGGCACCAAAACTGTTTGGAAGACCCTGGCAATCATATTTAGGGTGTTTTTTTTTGGTGCGTAACGATACGTGGGTGATATGGTGCTGAGAAGTTGAAGCTTTGAGGCAATTTTCAGATATTTCACCAAAACCGACAATTGTGGGAAAGCCTTGCGACTCAGTAGTTTGGAGCAGAAAGGCATGGGTACCCATTTTAGATTCGGTAGAATGTGTACTTTCCAAAATATATGGGTTTGGGGGTAAACATATATTTCTGTGTTTTTACCCCACAAAAATGCAGTCAATGTGTTGATTTTTCATTAGATGAAGTTACCCACAGGACTATTTGTATGCGCTAACTTCATTTTGAGGCCTCTAACTGCCAGATACTTTGGTAAACCTATGAACAATGGCCACCAAACTGTTTGGAGGAACCCTGGCAATCATATTTAGGGTGTTTTTCTTGTGCGTAACGATACATGGGTGATATGGTGCTGAGAAGTTGAAGCTTTGAGGCAATTTTCAGATATTTCACCAAAACCGACAATTGTGGGAAAAGCCTTGCGACTCAGTAGTTTGGAACAGAAAGGCATGGGTACCCATTTTAGATTCTGTAGAATGTGAACTTTCCAAAAAATATATGGGTTTGGGGGTAAAACATATATTTCTGTGTTTTTACCCCACAAAAATGCAGTCAATGTGTTGATTTCTCATTAGATGAAGTTACTCACGGGACTGTTTGTATGCGCTAACTTCATTTTGGGGCCTCTAAATGCCAGAATACTTTGGTAAACTTATGAACAATGGCCACCAAAATGTTCAGAGGAACCCTGGCAATCATATTTAGGGTGCTTTTTCTTAGTACGTAATGATACATGGGTGATATGGTGCTGGGAAGTTGAAGTTTTGAGGCAATTTTCAGATATTTCACCAAAACCGACAATTTTGGGAAAGCCTTGCGACTCAGTAGTTTGGAGCAGAAAGGCATGGGTACCCATTTTTAGATTCTGTAGAATGTGTTCTTTCCAAAAATATATGGGTTTGGGGGGTAAACATATATTTCTGTGTTTTTACCCCACAAAAATGCAGTCAATGTGTTGATTTCTCAGTAGCTGAAGTAAAGTCCTGAACAATTTGGATGCGCTAACTTCATATTTGTGTCTCTAAATGCCAGATACTTTGGTAAACCTATGCATAATGGATATCAAACTGTTCAGTGGACCCCTGGCATCATATTTCAGGTGCTTTTTCTTGGTACGTAATATAGTTTGGGATATGCGGAGCAGCAAAATAAAACCTTTGAAATGATTTTTTCAAAATTTTGAATTTTATTTTGAAAAACCGCTATGTTCAGACAAGCTTTTCTGTTTGGTAGTTGGGAGTAGAGAGACATAGTTACCCATTTTGTAATCGGCAGAATGTGTACTTTTCAAAAATGTATGGTTTTCTGGGGTAAACCTATGGTTTCAGGATTTTTTGCCTTGGAATCTAAAAGCATGCCGTTTTCTGCCTTAGTGCTTTCAAAATTCAGTAATATACTGCCGGGAGTTTTTGCTGTACAGAAATCCTAAATCTCCCTAAAACTATACATATCTGGTATTGGCACGATCGAGAGACATAAGGCTTTCCAAATCAGTTGGATTTTCATCTGTAAAATGAAATATTTTTCTGGTATAAATTGATATACAATGAAAAAATGGTAATTTTTCATTTTTTTTTGTTTATTAGCACTATAAATTTTTTTGCACAGGTGGAAATACATGAAACTCAGGCAGATTTAGAAAAGCTCAGTTTCTACCGAAAAAAACAATGTATATGTTTTCCTAGGTAAACTATAGGTTTCCCCTCAGAAATGCCCCTAAAGTGAGAGAGCACAAAATGCTTAAAAACGGCTGGCATTTCGCGTAACCAAAATGTGAAATTCTGCTGCACTTAAAAGGGTTAATAGGGAATAAAGATAAATATATAGGAAGGTCAGTGATCCCAATGTTATTAATAGGGAATAAAGATAAATATATAGGAAGGCCAGTGATCCCAATGTTATTAATAGGAATAAAGATAAATATATAGGAAGGTCAGTGATATGATCCCAATGTTATTAATAGGAATAAAGATAAATATATAGGAAGGCCAGTGATCCCAATGTTATTAATAGGGAATAAAGATAAATATATAGGAAGGTCAGTGATCCCAATGTTATTAATAGGGAATAAAGATAAATATATAGGAAGGTCAGTGATCCCAATGTTATTAATAGGGAATAAAGATAAATATATAGGAAGGTCAGTGATCCAATGTTATTAATAGGGAATAAAGATAAAATATATAGGAAGGTCAGTGATCCCAATGTTATTAATAGGAATAAAGATAAATATATAGGAAGGTCAGTGATCCCAATGTTATTAATAGGGAATAAAGATAAATATTTAGGAAGGTCAGTGATCCAATGTTATTAATAGGGAATAAGATAAATATTTAGGAAGGTCAGTGATCCCAATGTTATTAATAGGGAATAAAGATAAATATATAGGAAGATCAGTGATCCCAATGTTATTAATAGGGAATAAAGATAAATATATAGGAAGGTCAGTGATCCCAATGTTATTAATAGGGAATAAAGATAAATATATAGGAAGGTCAGTGATCCCAATGTTATTAATTAGGGAATAAAGATAAATATATAGGAAAGGTCAGTGATCCCAATGTTATTAATAGGGAATAAAGATAAATATATAGGAAGGTCAGTGATCCCAATGTTATTAATAGGGAATAAAGATAAATATATAGGAAGGTCAGTGATCCCAATGTTATTAATAGGGAATAAAGATAAATATATAGGAAGGTCAGTGATCCCAATGTTATTAATAGGGAATAAAGATAAATATATAGGAAGGTCACATATATCAGCGCCCGTTGGTTTCACATGAGGAGATATATTTAGCACATGACTGGACACGGGCAGATAGTGAATGAATGAGGTCACATGACTGGACACGGGGCAGATAGTGAGTGAATGAGGTCACATGACTGGGCAGAGAGGGCAGCGCATTAGGCACGTGGGTGGAACTGGCCCTATTACTGCACCACCCGCTTTAGGGACAATAATCAGAGTCCTCCCTGGTCTGGGGAATAACACAAACTGAGGAACGTTCAATCTGCTGATCAACTCAGGAAGCGCAGCCAAACGATCAGCTGACACACGGTCACATGATTGGCGTAGCCATAGTAACACTGCATCAGTCTCCGCAAATACACGACTCCTCCCATTGTTATAAGGCCACGCCCTAGAGCCTAACGATACGCCTACTCAGCTCTATAGCCGCACCCTTTTTTATTCTACTTTACTTCCATTGACTACAAGGTTGCCTTCCAGCCTCTGAGTCTCCGCCCGTTCTGTTATTGGACCCGCCTACTAGCCGGCAGTACGCGCGCCCCAGGCCGGAAGCGGAAGCCCGTTCTGATGCGCAAAGCCGGGAATGTGGCGGCACTCTTACATTCTTTATAGGTAATTGCTCTGTGCGGGGTAGTGTTTTGCCGAATGCGATTGATTAAAGGCGACAGTCCTTGCAGGAATATGCGGTAGGCTGAGCATTTGGGTTACATCTGCCTTTAACTCATCCTTGGGGGTCTTCTGCCGCCACCAACTGAACTGTGAGATCTCCAGACTGCTCAGCCTACACCCCTTGTGCATAGACTCCTCCCCTTGTGCATAGACTCCTCCTCTTATACATAGACCCCTCCCCTTATTTATACATCCTCCCCTTAGGTATACACCCCTCCCCTTATGCATATACCTCATCCCCTTATTCATAGACCCTCCCCTTATACATAGACCCTTCCCTTATTCATAGACCCCTTCCCTTGTTCATAGACCCCTCCCCTCATGCATAGACCCTCCTCCTATTCATAGACACCTCCCCTTGTGCATAGACTCCTCCCCTTATACATAGACCCTCCTCTTATTCATAGACCTTCCCCTTATGCATAGACTCCTCCCCTTATACATAGACCCTCCCCTTATTCATAGGCCCTCCCCTTATGCATAGACCCCTCCCCTTATGCATAGACCCTCCTCTTATTCATAGACCCCTCCCCTTATTTATACACCCTCCCCTTGTGCATAGACTCCTCCCCTTATTCATAGACCCCTCCCCTTATTTATACATCCTCCCCTTATTCATCGACCCCTCCCCTTATTAATACATTCTCCCCTTGTGCATAGACTCCTCCCCTTATCCATCGACCCCTCCCCTTATTAATACATCCTCCCCTTGTGCATAGACTCCTCTCCTTATTCATCGACCCCTCCCCTTATTTATAAATCCTCCCCTTGTGCATAGACTCCTCCCCTTATTCATAGACCCCTCCCCTTATTTATACATCCTCCCCTTGTGCATAGACTCCTCTCCTTATTCAAAGACTGAGACTGCAACAAGTGAATTGTGTTGATAAGTGGCTGCATGCTGGGCATCTGTATGTACTGAGGTAGATTGGAAGCATTCAAGCCAGGTATAAGGCACAGGAATTGGGGAAAGCAGGAGGGTTTGGGGAGGGTTGGGGCAGTACAGGAATATGTGTCTGTTGATCTGTCGGGGGATGTAGGACAAATGTACATTGGTACCTAGAGGGCTTTATGCACAGTTGTGGGTCTTTAAACCAGTCTGCTGAGTGTAAGGTCAGAGTGATGTATAATAATAATAATAATAATAATCCAGCGTTCTGTATACATTTGTCACCATCACTCGTTTAGTCTCAGCATTCCTACGTCCAGCCCTGTGCATATGTGTTCACCCCCTTTTCTTCATTTATTGTCGTACAACATGCAATTAAAATGGATCTCATTGGTTTTCACTTTTTGCACTTTAACAACACACTTGACACTTTTTACTGTTTAAAATATTTTTATTGTGAAACAAGTTAATAAAAAAACAAACAAAAAACAGGCACTTGTGTAAGTATTTACCCCCCCCCCCTACATCAACAAGTCTCTACCGGCTGCTGCCCCCACTGTGCTTCTTTTTTCTCATTGGGCCTGTGCTTCTGTGCCGGGATCTTATTGGCTTATAAATGTGTGCCAGGCTATTGGCTTACTGGGGCAGAAATAACAGGCAAACATGGTGATTGTGTTTGTGGAATTTCTGTTCTATTTAGAGCCGTGTCTGTAGGACACAATGGCTCCAGGTTGTGTTCTTGTTGTTGGTAAAGAGTTTGACAACCTTGGTTTAGATGCTGAGAAGATGGTTTATACATGTAACTGTATTACTGGTGTATGGGTTTGTTATAGTAGGGCTAGAGGAGAGGCAGCTAACTATGGTGGAACTGGGAAGGGGGGTCATAATTTAAAGGGATCCTGTCATCAGAAAACATGTTTTTTTCAAAATGAATCAGTTAATAGTGCTACTCCAGCAGAATTCTGCACTGAAATCCATTTCTCAAAAGAGCAAACAGATTTTTTTTATATTCAATTTTGAAATCTGACATGGGGCTAGACATTTTGTCAATTTCCCAGCTGCCCCTGGTCATGTGACTTGTGCCTGCACTTTAGGAGAGAAATGCTTTCTGGCAGGCTGCTGTTTTTCCTACTCAATGTAACTGAATGTGTCTCAGTGGGACATGGGATTTTACTATTGAGTGTTGTTCTTAGATCTACCAGGCAGCTGTTATCTTGTGTTAGGGAGCTGCTATCTTGTTACCTTCCCATTGTTCTTTTGTTTGGCTGCTGGGGGGGAAAGGCTGGGGGGTGATATCACTCCTACTTGCAGTACAGCAGTAAAGAGTGATTGAAGTTTATCAGAGCACAAATCACATGACTTGGGGCAGCTGGGAAATTGACAAAATGTCTAGCCCCATGTCAGATTTCAAAATTGAATATAAAAAAATCTGTTTGCTCTTTTGGGAAATGGATTTCAGTGCAGAATTCTGCTGGAGCAGCACTATTAACTGATTCATTTTGAAAAAAAATGTTTTTTCCCATGACAGTATCCCTTTAAAATAAAAATAAAGGTATGATATATTTTGCTCCTGCCCTGGTTTACTAGTTCATAAAAAGTTGAGCAGTTGTGGGTAAGTAAGCTGGGGGGATTGGGGTGGCATGTGGGGTGTTGGGGGTCAATAGCAGAAGAGGGGGATGCTGTAGAGTGATTGGCTGGGGGGTAGTTGTGGCTCGGGTGTTGTCAGTGGTACAAGAGGAAGGTAAGTGGTACTTTCCTGGGGTCTGGTGTGTAGAGAAATAAAGTCCTGGCAAGGGGTATATTGAGAAAGTGAGTGAGTTTGTGTTGGGTGTATATAAGGTCAAGTGGAACCTTGGTAACACAAAGTAATCTCACTGGGGGAAGCACTTCACTGTGTACAGCTAACTTCCTGTACAAGTTCTAGGTCTGCCTCTTTCAGCCATGACAGGGCTGTCTTATCTCATAGATCCTAGGCCCTTCCAATACCCAGTGAATGCGGATCAGCGAGCCTCCTTTCCCCATGCAGATAGATGAGCCCTGTCTGTTACCAACATGGAGTCCCATTCCTCTCTGTGCGAGGCGAGGAAGTTAGAGGAGAAACCAGGACATAAAGTTCTGAACTCCGTTGATCATCTGATCCCAATAATGAGGGAAATGAAATCAGATTCCTTGGCTGGTTTCCTGGGGCCACAGCAGAAATATTACAAATAAGAAGAACTGGACTTAAAAGATCGTTGAGATGAAAAGGACAGGGTAGCAGATACATAGAGACTGAAATGACTCGAAATAGTCTAGGTTTCCTATTTCCACCCTGGATCTGAAGTTCTGCTAAAACCACAGAATGACTGTTACAATTCTAAATTATTTGAATTGAGTTAAAACTGAAACTTGTCTCAAAGGGCATACGTCAAGGAAACGTTCCAAGGAATGTCCAGGAACCTTTCATTCTGGAAATGAGATGTTCAAGCTTTAAATGCCCCTCAACTATCAACAATCAAGGGCTGACCAGTCAGATGTTTCCCTTGCTGTGTCCCCCATCTCAGCTCAGCTGCCTTTTCTGCCTGAAAGTTGTCCTGTAATAAATCCAGTACTTACTAATGCTTCTTGTGAGCAGGTGCTTATTTTTGAACTCCAGGCTTGGAGACAAGTTTTGAAGGCACAAAGACCATGTACAGTGCCAAACAGAGCCTTCTTCAGGCTGCCAGTCCACATGGTGCTGCCAAATATACAATCGATATCCTTGTTTGGCTCTCCCTATGAGTTGTTTTCATGATTGTGTGGCTCCCCAACTCTTTTTACATTTGAATGTCTCACTGGTAAAAAAAAAAAAAAAGGTTGGGGATCCCTGTTGTAGAGGGTATTGGGGTTGGACTGTGGCCTGAGAGAATTTCTGGAGACCTTCTGGCATAAAAGTGAGCTGTGCTCGACTAGTAAAAAACTGCTTCTTCCCTCCAGAAGCCAACATGATGATTATGGAGCGTAACTTATGTGGTGTGGCTTTGTGGTTGCAGTGGATTCAGTCATGGGGACGGACACAACATTTCTGTCTCACTTCTAGAAGGACTACTCAAGTGAAGGCTGTATGTATTAATGGCAAAATATTGGGAGTGCCAATAGTTAGACACCCCAAGTGATTATATATAATTACCTGAAACCCCAGGCCAGTGCTCCTATCAGCAGAAAACTGCACCGGTCCAGGGGTTTGAGGTAATTATACTGTATATTATCACTTGGGGTGCCTAATTATTAGCACCCCCAAGTAAATAGGTCCTTCTCCTTTAAGCTGCACCGCCATTTACGGCTCCCTGTTTGCTACTCACTATTTCTAGATCTCTATTATTCACTGTTATAGCTGGAAGATTTGTGTAACGGAAGATTCTCTTACAATAACACCTGGTTCTTATGACCTGCCATGACTGGGCTGGTGGGTTTCTTTGTGTTTCACCTGGGGGTCTTAACAGGATTGTACAGAACTGGCTAAGCTATTCGTGCCTGACTGCCTATTCTTATTACTTCTATTATTCCATAACGTATTACTCTGTGCTGGGAGTAAAGTGCACTCATGGCCTGCTTGATGCCTTATCTCCAGCCCAGCTTGTGTTCTCACTCGTCTTCACTGCTTCTTCCTCCTGTGCATGGGGTTTATTTCCCAGCTAGTTGTATATACTGTATTGTCTTGATTGTGTATGGCTCTGATGCATCTGGTTGGATTTGGATCCCTAGTATGTGGGAAAGATTTTGGAATCGTCTTTCTACCCTCCTTAATAATGAGTATCACCAGCAGTTTTGTATTCCACAGGCCCTAAAGTACTTCACGTGGTTTTAAGATGCAGAAAAGTGTTATTTGTGGACATTTTCTATTTGATGATGTTTATTAGATACCTTAGTCAGGTCTTGTTCAGGCTTTTTGTGTTCAGGCCTCCTGTTGTGGTTCAGTTTCAATTTCAATTCCATCCTGGAAACATCCCGGGGGTATTTAGCAGTGAAAATGATCTTTTAAAAGTCTGGGCTTCCCGATAAGAGCTAGGGTAATAAACAATTATTGTCCTTCAGCCTGAGCCGCATCATGTACTGCCTCAAACTCCTGCCACTGGCAGTTTGGGAACTTTAAACATATTCTATATATTTTTTCGCTATTACAACTGATCACCCAAGGGGTAGCTAAAAGCAGACATAGCTGAACACATGCCAGATTTGAAGTCCATGCATAAAAGGTCTGTGCAAATGGAAATACACAGTTATTGTTTCTATGCACACGTTCTAGGCAAAAGCAAAGAGGGCAGGGCTGGCCAGTAGTTGCTTTAAAATGTTATTTGCGCTGATAACATCCATACAGGTAATGATGAGCTACTATGACAAGTTACCAGATATTCCCCTTTCTCCCTTGACAGGGCTGCTCCTCTAGTGCTTTCCGGATACAAACTGACTGTGGACAAACGATCCTTCTGTCCCAATACAGACTGACGAACACCACAACATGGATCCACCCTCATTGGTGAAAAATGAACCACTGAACCACAAATATCACCTGAGCACAACAGAGAGTGAAATGGGTTCATCGTCTGGACCAGGTTTCCCAGAGGCTGAAGAAGAAATAGTTCAGGTAAAGATAGAGAAGAGGGACTCTGACTCCGACAGTGGGCTGAACTCTCTGCCTGGAGAAGTGAAAGTGGAGAAGTTCGAGTCGGACGTTGACTATAATCCAGATACAAGTGAGGCAGAAATATTACAGATAAAGGTAGACAAAGAAGACTTTGATCCAAGTGCAATGAAAAGTGAGGGATGTGCAGTCGATGGCCAGGAGGACTGCCTAAATGAGACGAGGGGTTGGGCAAGTCACTATTGCCTCACAGAGTCCAGATCCAGTGATTCCTCTGGTTCTCTGGATAAATCCATGGAAGACGATGGCTATTTTGTAGGGTCGGGACAACACTCATATTTGTGTGAGCCAAACACCAGATCTGAGAGTGACTCAGGAACTCAGGAGTCTTCTTGTTTTGTCTGTAATAAGTGCGGCAAATACTTTTTCCAGCATAGTGATCTTCTCTCCCACCCCTGTGTCTCTGCCCATGATATGGATATTAGTGGTAGCCGGCCTCCGGGGAGTTACTGCCAGTTGCATCCACTAGCCCATAGCGACGGGAAAACTTTCTCATGTACAGAATGTGACAAAGGGAACTATACAAAGAGCAACCTCCAGAGCCACCAGAACATTTACCGAGGGGCCAAACCATTTGTCTGTACGGAATGTGGGAAAGGCTTCTCCAGAAAGTACAGCCTTAACAACCACATAAGATACCACACAGGAGATAAACCATTTGTGTGTACGGAGTGCGGGAAGAGTTTCCCCGAGAAGGGCAAACTCCACAGTCATGTCAAGATCCACACCGGAGAGAAACCATTCATGTGCCCAGTGTGCAGCAAGAGCTTCTCTGAAAAGTGTAACCTTTATAACCATCAGACTATTCACACGGGGGAGAAACCATTCATGTGTCCGGAGTGTGGGGAACGGTTCTCTCGGAAAAGCACTCTAGGCATCCACAAGAACGTGCACACGGGAGAGAAACCTTTCACGTGTCCGGAATGTGGGAAAAATTTCTCCCAAAAGAGCAACCTTCGCAGCCACCAGAGAATTCACACAGGGGAGAAACCCTTCTCATGCTCCATATGTGGGAAGAGCTTCTACGAGAAGAAAAATCTACACCGTCATGAGGCCACCCACACCGGGGAGAAACCATTTATCTGCTCCCAGTGTGGCAAAGGCTTCTCCGACAAGGGGGCGCTCCACACTCACTTTAGAGTGCACACCAAGGAGAAACCATTCCCCTGCAGGGAGTGCGGCAAGAGCTTCACTCAGAAGAGCAACCTCCAGATCCACCAGAGGATTCACACCGGGCAGAAGCCCTTCATATGTACAGAGTGTGGTGATTGCTTCTCTGTAAAGATCAGCCTTCAGAAGCACCAAAAAACTCACTCTCTTTAGGGAACCTTATGGGCGGGGCTACAGGAGGACTTATGGGAATATGGTATATCCCACTATGCACAAATGGCTACACTAGGAATAACTATTCAGCCAAAAATGACGACTGTAGGGAAACCTGGGCCTTTGTATGTAGAGATCTCATTGCACGGGTGTGGGGGCCGTGTAATCCCAACCCGAGGGAATCCGTGTACGTTCAGCTAAAAAGACGTATCACAGTATTTAATGGGCCCCACACGGCATATACATGATAGGCACTACTTTGACTTTGTACCTTTTTGTCTGCCTAAGGATTCCGTAGATATTAAAAGGAATGTGTGTTTATTATTTAAAGACATTGCTTATTCTTTAATATTCCAGTTTGTTATCCAAACTGTAATAATGTGGTTATTTAAAATGCAATGCCTGATTTAAAGGGGGACATATAACATTTTTGATAATGTATGGGACCTGACTTCAGCTTGGGCTTAAAGGAGAACTAAATTCTAAGCTTTAATATGGGTAGAAATGCCATATTTTATATACAGAACTTATTACACCAATCTAAAGGCTCAGCATCTCCATAACCGTAATGATCCAGGACTTCAAACTTGTCACAGGGGGTCACCATCTTGGAAAGTGTCTGTGACACTCACATGCTCAGTGGGCTCTGATTGGCTGTTGAGAAGCTAAGCTTAGGGCTCGTCTCTAATTATCCAGCAGAAAATGAGCTTCCCTGGCTGTAATATAAGCTGATGCTACAGGTTTGCTGATTATTATTCAATTCTGATGCTAATTGCACTGGTTTCTGTGCTGCCATGTAGTAATTATGTGTATTAATTACTAATCAGCCTTATATTGTGACATTTCTATTCTATGTGTACTGTATATTGTGAGTGGGTCCCTAAGCTCAGTAAGTGACAGCAGCACAGAGCATGTCCTTTATAAGGATTATTATCTTTAAACATTATCTCTTTATTGGAGCTTCTTATAATGCCTCTCTGGTGTGTTCACAGATGAGTGGTGGGTGTGTCCTAATATTCCTCACAGCCAATCACAGCTCTGTATTTATACATAGGCGCCACCGTATCTCTTATTCTAAGTTTGACTTAAGCAAGACAGGGAAGTAAGAGTACAAGGCAATACCTCCCTGCACCAGTCAGTGTTACACAGGGGACAGTGATACCCCAGAAGGCTGAGTTACTGTCCTGATCTTATCCCTCGTACCTACTTTAGCTCATACAGGGGCTGCCTCCCCAAAGGAAGCAATTCTGCCCATTTTATTCTTTCCTCTCCCCGACTCGTCAGCAGCTGCAGGTTACAGGGAGTCAGGGGATTGGGTTTCACCATGAATTCAGTCTTGGGAATAAATGTGCCACCCTGGTAAAGAGTTACATGGAAGTTGCAGGGAGTTGTGCTTCAATAGAAACTTTCGGTAAAAACTATGTTCCTTAAGGGAGCCGTTTTGTGTAAAAAATAAGAATGTACCAGTGCATTATACTCATTTAGATATAGAAGAATTGTGCTTAAAAAAGTAGTGTTTCAGGCTGATTTATTGAATATTTCTGCAAAACCCCTAATAATCCCTCCCTTCTCTTCCACTTGCTGCTCCCTGAATTCCCAGGCTGTGCACTCAGCTCACTGCACTGTAGGACAGGAACCAATCAGCAGCTAGCAGGACCTGATAGGGAACTGAAGCCTGTCTGTGCTTGTGTGACTGCAGGGCTGTGATTGGCTGTCCCCCTCCTACTGTGCTTCTGGCAGGGACCGTTAGGACACGCCCACCCCTCATGTGAAACACAGACAGGGACCAGAGAACATCTATAGGGAGCTCCAATAAAGGGGACATTTTTAAAGATAATAATAATGTTTAGCCCCATGTAAAAGCAACACCATATATTACTTATAATTGCCTACAAAATTATCGTTTTTTCATTTATCCTATATGTCTCCTTTAACCATATGTGCTCTAGGGCAAGAATGTCACAGTGAATGCTTGTGATTGGCACAGTCAGGTGAGTAGGTAAATTAAACCCTCCTGTATCTCTCAGGGAATGGGCAAAGTTAGATTGCGGTTCCTTCTAGATTGTGCTCACTGCACTGCCTTTTGTATTTGTATGGTGTCCATTCTCTTCTTTTGTATGGTGTCCTTTCCTTTCTCTGGGCTATGGGTGTGGGGACACTGGGAGGAGAGAGAATGGATGGAGGGACACTGGGAGGAGAGACAAGGGATGGAGGGACACTGGGAGGAGAGACAAGGGATGGAGGGACACTGGGAGGGGAGAGAAGGGATGGAGGGACAGTGGGAGGAGAGACAAGGGATGGAGGGACAGTGGGAGGAGAGACAAGGGATGGAGGGACAGTGGGAGGAGAGACAAGGGATGGAGGGACAGTGGGAGGGGAGACAAGGGATGGAGGGACACTGGGAGGAGAGACAAGGGATGGAGGGACAGTGGGAGGGGAGACAAGGGATGGAGGGACAGTGGGAGGCAGGCCAGGACTGACCATATGTCAGTTCGGGCAATTTCCCGAAGGGCCGCTCTATTTGCCTTTGAAATGGGCCGCTTCTGATTTGCGGCGTCTGGGCAGGGAGAGAGAGATTTACAGCACGCTGGGCTTCTCCTTCACACACACCAAGCAGCTGCGTGTTACTCCTCCCTCCTCCCTCGATCAGTCAGGGAAAGGCAAAGGTGATTGGCCAGCAGACGGGGTGGGAGGTGTCAAGAGTTCCCGTGCTGTTTCATGAAGCTCCTAGGAGAGGTAGGGGTGTCTGTGTGTGTTTGTGTCTCTCTGTGTCTGTGTGTCTCTGTGTTTGTTTGTCTCTGTGTGTGTGTTTGTGTATCTCTGTGTTTGTGTCTTTTTGTGTGTATGTATGTGTTTGCGTGTCTCTGTGTCTCTCTGTGTTTGTGTGTCTTTCTGTCTGTGTGTTTGTGTCTGTCTCTGTTTGTCTCTGTGTGTGTGTGTCTGTGTCTTTTTGTGTGTCTGTGTGTTTCTCTGTGTCTCTGTGTGTGTGTTTGTGTCTCTCTGTCTCTGTGTGTGTCTCTCTGTATGTCTTTTTGTGTGTGTGTGTCTCTCTGTGTTTGTGTCTCTGTGTTTGTGTGTGTGTCTCTGTGTGTTTGTGTGTCTCTTTGTGTGTGTTTACACGTGGGCTGCTTTGTTTGTTTTTTGCCCGGGCTGCTTTTTGCTCCCAGTCCGGCTCTGGTGGGAGGGGAGCAGGTGGGGGATGGGATAGCAGAGAGAAGTAGAAGGATAAAGCAGAGCGGAGCAGTGAGTAATAAGCAGAATAAGAAAGATCACACAGGAAGTTCGGGACAGTAATATAACACTACAGTATTGCGCGCGCTAATTTATTTTGCTTCCACATGAGTCCGAGAGGCCCCGCCCATAAACACATTCTCATTGGTCCAATGAACAGACCAAACCCACCAAGGTCCTGACATCGTGGAACTCCGCCTATAGTTTACTAACCCACCAGTGCCCAGCCGGCCTGTGCTGCTAACCCGGAAGCGGAAGTAGGCAATTGGGAGAAGAGGAAAGTAGTTGCAGGTGAGAGAAGCTGATGTGAGGAGTAACCGGAGGCTCGGGGAAGTCTGTGGAGAGTCCGGGTGACTGGGGTTTAGTTGTACAGAGGAGGAGGAGGAGGGGGGGGAGGAGGAGGGGGGGAGGGAGGCGTTTACATTGGGGTTTATTGTAGGAAACACGGGGCTGAAAGTGTTAGTTCATTCAGTCTATAGGCTGTGCCTGTCCTGTTACTTATTGTTCTCTCACTGAGTTTAGGCCTGAAGCCCTCAGCCCTTATTCTCCATTATCCAGAGCAGTAATGAGACTCTTACTGTTTCTCCTCAGTGGAGTGGAGACGCCCCGACCCTTCTCATCCAGGCCCAGTGGCACTTCCACAGGGATCTTATGTACCTTTACCCCCTGCTTAGACTCACTATTTATTATCCATTTCAGCAGAGCTTCATATCGACACACAGGACAACTGCAAAAATCTTACCAGTCGTTTATTTATGGCTTGGAAAGCAACTTTAGTACATGGCAGGTTTCTTACTGGAAAGAACTTTCTGTCACAAGCTGAGATATGACAAGGGATGGAGGGACAGTGGGAGGAGAGACAAGGGATGGAGGGACAGTGGGAGGAGAGACAAGGGATGGAGGGACACTGGGAGGGGAGACAAGGGATGGAGGGACACTGGGAGGGGAGACAAGGGATGGAGGGACAGTGGGAGGAGAGACAAGGGATGGAGGGACAGTGGGAGGAGAGACAAGGGATGGAGGGACACTGGGAGGGGAGACAAGGGATGGAGGGACAGTGGGAGGAGAGACAAGGGATGGAGGGACACTGGGAGGGGAGACAAGGGATGGAGGGACACTGGGAGGAGAGACAAGGGATGGAGGGACAGTGGGAGGAGAGACAAGGGATGGAGGGACAGTGGGAGGGGAGACAAGGGATGGAGGGACACTGGGAGGGGAGACAAGGGATGGAGGGACACTGGGAGGGGAGACAAGGGATGGAGGGACAGTGGGAGGAGAGACAAGGGATGGAGGGACACTGGGAGGGGAGACAAGGGATGGAGGGACACTGGGAGGGGAGACAAGGGATGGAGGGACACTGGGAGGAGAGACAAGGGATGGAGGGACACTGGGAGGAGAGACACGGGATGGAGGGACACTGGGAGGGGAGACAAGGGATGGAGGGACACTGGGAGGAGAGACAAGGGATGGAGGGACACTGGGAGGAGAGACAAGGGATGGAGGGACAGTGGGAGGAGAGACAAGGGATGGAGGGACAGTGGGAGGAGAGACAAGGGATGGAGGGACAGTGGGAGGAGAGACAAGGGATGGAGGGACACTGGGAGGAGAGACAAGGGATGGAGGGACAGTGGGAGGAGAGACAAGGGATAGTGGGAGGGGAGACAAGGGATGGAGGGACACTGGGAGGAGAGACAAGGGATGGAGGGACAGTGGGAGGAGAGACAAGGGATGGAGGGACAGTGGGAGGGGAGACAAGGGATGGAGGGACACTGGGAGGGGAGACAAGGGATGGAGGGACAGTGGGAGGGGAGACAAGGGATGGAGGGGCACTGGGAGGGGAGACAAGGGATGGAGGGACACTGGGAGGGGAGACAAGGGATGGAGGGACACTGGGAGGGGAGACAAGGGATGGAGGGACAGTGGGAGGGGAGACAAGGGATGGAGGGACAGTGGGAGGGGAGACAAGGGATGGAGGGACACTGGGAGGGGAGACAAGGGATGGAGGGACACTGGGAGGAGAGAGAATGGATGGAGGGACAGTGGGAGGGAAGACAAGGGGTGGAGGGACACTGGGAGGGGAGACAAGGGGTGGAGGGACACTGGGAGGGGAGACAAGGGATGGAGGGACACTGGGAGGGGAGACAAGGGATGGAGGGACAGTGGGAGGGGAGACAAGGGATGGAGGGACAGTGGGAGGGGAGACAAGGGATGGAGGGACAGTGGGAGGGGAGACAAGGGATGGAGGGACAGTGGGAGGGGAGACAAGGGATGGAGGGACACTGGGAGGAGAGACAAGGGATGGAGGGACAGTGGGAGGGGAGACAAGGGATGGAGGGACAGTGGGAGGGGAGACAAGGGATGGAGGGACAGTGGGAGGGGAGACAAGGGATGGAGGGACACTGGGAGGAGAGACAAGGGATGGAGGGACACTGGGAGGGGAGACAAGGGGTGGAGGGACACTGGGAGGGGAGACAAGGGGTGGAGGGACACTGGGAGGGGAGACAAGGGATGGAGGGGCAGTGGGAGGGGAGACAAGGGATGGAGGGACAGTGGGAGGGGAGACAAGGGATGGACTACTCACTCACTATTTATTGTCCTACATGGCAGGTTTCTTAGTGGAAGGAACTTCTATCACAAGCTGAGATATCGTTTTTGTCTGTGACAGGTTGCCTGTCTGATACCCAGTGAGTGCACCGCAAACAGCGTTATTCCTACTCCGGTAAAAGCTCTACCCACAATCCACATGGATCCGCACTCTTTGCTGACTGAGCCAGAAATATTTCAGATAGAGGACAAGAATTCTCTGACCATCTGAACCCGAAGGAAGGTATACATGGGAACATATAAATATATGTATAGTTTGGTTTATATACTTTGTATGCAGCACTGTACATTAGAGCAATATGTGAATAAAACAGACAGAGATAAGTAATACAAATCTAAATATACAGTTACATTCCAAGTTAAATGCTAAGTATTAAGAGACAAGTGGAAGGAGGCTCCTGACCTCTAGAGCTTACAATCTAATTAGGCCAGGAATTTTAGAGACACACATAGGAGAATAAGCGCTGAGACAGAAACACAGAGGACTAAGAAATCACAATCAATTTGAAAAGAGACATATAGGATACATTAAAGAACACTCATTTTGTAGGCAATTATAAGTAATATACGGTGTTGCTTATGGGGCTAAAAATTTATATTTTTAAAATGGCCCCTTTATTGGAGCTCCCTATAGATGTTCTCTGGTCCCTGTCTGTGTTTCAAATGAGGGGTGGGCGTGTCCTAACGGTCCCTGCCAGAAGCACAGTAGGAGGGGGACAGCCAATCACAGCCCTGCAGTCACACAAGCACAGACAGGCTTCAGTTCCCTATCAGGTCCTGCTAGCTGCTGATTGGTTCCTGTCCTACAGTGCAGTGAGCTGAGTGCACAGCCTGGGAATTCAGGGAGCAGCAAGTGGAAGAGAAGGGAGGGATTATTAGGGTTTTTGCAGAAATATTCAATAAATCAGCCTGAAACACTACTTTTTTAAGCACAATTCTTCTATCTATCTAAATGAGTATAATACACTGGTACATTCTTATTTATTACACTAAATGTCTCCTTTGAACTAATTAACCAGCAAAGGGATCAGCTGTTTCTGGCACAGGATGAGAAGTAAGTGAGCATGAAGATTAGTGAGCTACAACAAAAGTGAGACATGGGGAGTGTAGTAAAATGGTCCAGTTGTGAGATTGCTCGGAGAACTGGTGCTAAATATAATTCCGTGAGATAAGGAAGAGCTTATAGCAGGTTCAGCCCAAAATGCAGAATACCTAGAGGCTGTAAATAGATTTTTTAATTCGATTATCGCAACCCAATCAGGAGTGAAATTGGTTCTTTTTCTATGGTTTGTTTCACAGGCACCGAACCAGAAATGTTACCGTGAACCCAACACAATGCTCGCTGTTAACTAATCTATAGAGACTGTACCAAGAGCCATGAAACCAGACAAAGAAGTGTCTGACTGTAATCAGCTGACAATGCTAAAGAGTGAAACGGATCCATGGACTGACTTTGGTGTCTCAGAAGAAGAACCAGAAATTATACAGATAAAGATAAAAGAAGAAGAAGCAGATAGTGGAGATGAGTTAAATGTAATGCCACATTGGGACGCTCCATGCACTGACACGGAGTCTCCAGAGACCTTTGAGTCGGACTCTTCCATCACCACCTGCACTTCTTCAGGTCAACATCATGTGGCAGTGCCGTTCCAGGAGAAACAAGATGATGAATTGTTTTACTCTAAGGATCCATCCAAATTAAAGGGAGAAATAGATAGGTATAATTTCCCCGAGGCCGAAACAGAAATATTGCAAGTAAAGATAAAGGAAGAAGAACCCAACTCTGACTATGTCTTGAGCTCAGCGAACAGCACAGCAGTTTCACTCACTGATGGGGAGTCTCTAGGGATTGTACCTGGAGAAATAAAATGTGACCAGGAAGGAATGAACTATAATGATGTGATCACACATAATGAAATGCCATCAGACAGCTGCACCCATCCTGGCTCCCACACTAACCGCTATACTAATACACGTAAGAGAAGAAAAGTCGAGGAGAATCTGTTTACTTGTAGCCACTGTGGGAAGCACTTTAAGAGGAAATATAACTTACAAGTACATCAGCGTGTACACACAGGGGAGAAACCATTCACATGTACAGAATGCGGGAAAAGCTTCTCCCTAAAGAGCATACTAAAAAGTCACCAGAAAGTTCACCGAGTGGAGAAACCTTTTCAAAGTAGAGATAGTGGGGGGAACTCTGAAAATAATGACACCCGCACAGAGGAGAAGAGGTTTAAGTGCTCCGAGTGCAGAAAAGGTTTCTCAGATAAGTACAGCCTCTTCATACACCTTAGAGTGCACACAGGGGAGAAACCTTTCTCCTGTACAGAGTGCGGGGAAAGGTTTGGTTACAAAAGCACTCTCAGAATCCACTATAAGCGCCACTCGGGGGAGAAACCATTTGCCTGTTCAGAATGTGGGAAACAATTCTTCCAGAAAAGAAACCTGCGCTGCCATCAGAGGGTTCACACGGGAGAGAGACCATTCTCTTGTATTGAGTGTGGAGAAAGGTTCTCTCGCAGGAGTACTCTAATTGCTCACAAGATTGTTCACACAGGGAACAAACCTTTTACGTGTACAGAATGTGGGAAGACGTTTTCAAGGAAATTTGACCTTCAACTTCATGAGAAAGTTCACAGTGGGGACAAACCATTTAAATGTACGGAATGTGGCAAAGGCTTCTCCCAACAGAGAAGGCTCTACAGTCACCTGGCAGTTCACACGGGGGAGAAACCATTCACATGCACAGAATGTGGGAAGGGCTTCTCTGAAAAGAGGCGGCTTTACAATCACCAGGCAGTTCACACGGGGGAGAAACCATTTGCGTGTACAGAGTGTGGGAAATGCTTTGCTCTAAAAGGCACGCTTCGTTGTCACCAGGAGCTTCACACGGGTGCCAGGCCCTTTACCTGCTCTGAATGTGGGGAAACCTTCTCTAAGAAAGACACACTTAACACTCATCTTAAGATTCACACAGGGGAGAAACCCTTTGCATGCACTGAATGCCATAAAAGGTTTGCTAAAAAAAGCAACCTTCAGCGTCACCAGAACGTTCATAAAGAGAAACTCGCTGGTGCCAGCCTCTGAATTCACCTGGGGGATTGGGATAAACCATTCATATGTTCTGAAATGTGGTAAAGAGTCTTCTAAAGTGACCACTGGGGAGAAACCATTCACATGCCCAGAATGTGGAAACCCTTCAAATGTTCAGAATGTGGAATCTGTGTCTACCGGAAGAGCTTGCTTCTATTGATGTGTGGGTTGACAAAAAGTCCACCCGCACCCAACCCTAACCTACCTGCTCCCGACATAGCAAGGCCCCTCTGTTTATAGAACTACGCTTAACCTGCCCATCTGTGATATCACAAAAGGGGGTGGGTGGGGCAGACATGCACCTATTAATAGAGGCTGCTGGAGGTGGAAGCTGGCTGAGTAAGGTTGTGGGCCGGGAGAGTCGAAGGAAGCGCTCAACCAGAATCCAGCTGCAAACTAGAAATCAGCCTGAACCAGCCCGATTCATTGGGTCCCACAGGTTTGAATTCCATCACTACTGCATTCAAAGGCACAATATAAGTCTGCAGTTTAAATCACCTCTATAAGGTGTACAACCCCCTCACCAATTTAGCCTGAGCTACGGGTGTTCCATCAGGCCCAAGAGCCTCACAAAGTGAAGATAAAATGATATTGAAGTGATGTACATTATGTATAAATGCATAGCATCGTATTTCCTTTATAAAACAAAATCAAACTTGCCACTGCCATTCTCTGTAAATTTAAAGTGAAAGTGACTTATTCTTTATGGTGACCCTTTGTACACTGGTATTTAGCTGCCTTGCATGTCAATAAGAGTGAGTTTGTCACTTCAGCCATATACGTTGGTACAGTACACAGTGAAACTAAACCACGTTCCTCTAGGACCATGGTGCTACACAACATAGATGTCCCGGACAATAGACAAAAAGTGCAAAAATATGCAACTCCTGCGAGACAGGACAGCACAGTGCAGGGACAGGACAAGACAGTGCACACTCAGCAGATGTAATATGTTAAGTAAATAATGCTAAACGTCAGACATGATGGTGTATCATTGTGATATGACAGTAGTAAGACCATGACCAAGAACATGATAAAAAGCAGATGTGCTCATAGAGAACAATTGTATCCAATGGCTATTTATTTATACAGTGGCTGTGTAACGTTGTGGTATATAGTAAGGTCAGATGGAGTGAGTGTGAGAGGGATCTGTCTGGTCCCTGAGTATTCAGGAGCCTTATGGCTTGGGGGAAGAAACTGTTACACAGTCTGGTAGTGAGGGCCCTAATGCTTTGGTACCTTTTTTCAGATGGCAAGAGTGTGTTGGATCAGCCACAATGCTGGTGGCTTTACGGATGCAGCGAGTGGTGTAAAGGTCCGTGATGGAAGGAAGAGAGACACCTATGATCTTCTCTGCTGTCTTCACTATCCTCTGTAGGGTCTTGCTCTCCATGACAGTGCAGTTCCAGCCCAGACATTGATACAGCTGCTCAGGATGCTCTCGATGGTCCCTCTGTAGAGGTTTTGAGTAAGGACGGTGGGAGATGGGATTTCTCAGCTTGTGCAAGTAGAGGCGCTGTTGGGCTCTAGCTGGTGTAGTGGGACCAGGTGAGGTTCTCCGACAGGTGGACACCAAGGAATTTGGTGCTTTTGACAATCTCCACATTAGAGCCGTCGATGTACAGTGGCAGGTGGTCACTCCTAGTCTTCCTAAAGTCAACAACCATCTCATGCAGCAATGGGTCCTGAGTTCAGTTCCAATTAGGTGTCAGTCAGCAGGTAGTTTGTATGTTCCTGCAAATGCGTGAGTTCATTCAGCCACAAAGTCATACAGACAGGTTACTTGACTTCTCTTCCTAGTGTGTGTGTGAATGTGATATATAAATACACGGCATGGGAACGGCATTAGCCACTCCTCATATGATTCAGGCGACAGCTGCAGAAAGTTCACGTGGAACGTTCTTTCTAACCACTGGCCGTAGCAGTCCATTAAAGGGGTTATTCAAACTTGTTATAGATAAGACCTGCAACCCAACCCACATCTATACCCACATCCAAAAGTCCTAGCCGCAACCTGCAGGTTTGCCAATTTTTTGTGGGTAACTTGCACCCAGTACATAGCCAGCCAGTCTTTTCTCACCTGTGGGAGATGATAGAGAGCCACCATATTGCCAGAATGCACTGGGACGCACAACAGTCATTCTAAACACATTGTCACCGCTCTACTCCATCTGTGCCCTGCTCTCAGCCCTGTGTCACCTCTGCTCCATCTGTATTCCCTGCTCTCAGCCCTGTGTCACCTCTGCTCCATCTGTATTCCCTGCTCTCAGCCCTGTGTCACCTCTGCTCCATCTGTATTCCCTGCTCTCAGCCCTGTGTCACCTCTGCTCCATCAGCCCTGTGTCACCTCTGCTCCATCTGTATTCCCTGCTCTCAGCCCTGTGTCACCTCTGCTCCATCTGTATTCCTGCTCTCAGCCCTGTGTCACCTCTGCTCCATCTGTATTCCCTGCTCTCAGCCCTGTGTCACCTCTGCTCCATCAGTATTCCCTGCTCTCAGCCCTGTGTCACCTCTGCTCCATCTGTATTCCCTGCTCTCAGCCCTGTGTCACCTCTGCTCCATCAGTATTCCCTGCTCTCAGCCCTGTGTCAACACTCTGCTCCATCAGTATTCCCTGCTCTCAGCCCTGTGTCACCTCTGCTCCATCTGTATTCCCTGCTCTCAGCCCTGTGTCAACACTCTGCTCCATCTGTATCCCGTGTCACCTCTGCTCTATCAGTATTCCCTGCTCTCAGCCCTGTGTTAAGCTCTGCTCCATCTGTATCCCCTGTGTAACTTCTGATCCATCTGTATTCCCTGCTCTCAGCCCTGTCACCTCTGCTCCATCTGTATCCCCTGCTCTCAGCCCTGTGTCAATGCTCTGCTCCATCTGTATCCCCTGCTCTCAGCCCTGTGTCAATGCTCTGCTCCATATGTATCCTGTGTCACCTCTGCTCCATCTGTATTCCCTGCTCTCAGCCCTGTGTCACCTCTGCTCCATCTGTATTCCCTGCTCTCAGCCCTGTGTCACCTCTGCTCCATCTGTATTCCTGCTCTCAGCCCTGTGTCACCTCTGCTCCATCTGTATTCCCTGCTCTCAGCCCTGTGTCACCTCTGCTCCATCAGTATTCCCTGCTCTCAGCCCTGTGTCACCTCTGCTCCTCTGTATTCCCTGCTCTCAGCCCTGTGTCACCTCTGCTCCATCAGTATTCCCTGCTCTCAGCCCTGTGTCAACACTCTGCTCCATCAGTATTCCCTGCTCTCAGCCCTGTGTCACCTCTGCTCCATCTGTATTCCCTGCTCTCAGCCCTGTGTCAACACTCTGCTCCATCTGTATCCCGTGTCACCTCTGCTCTATCAGTATTCCCTGCTCTCAGCCCTGTGTTAAGCTCTGCTCCATCTGTATCCCCTGTGTAACTTCTGATCCATCTGTATTCCCTGCTCTCAGCCCTGTCACCTCTGCTCCATCTGTATCCCCTGCTCTCAGCCCTGTGTCAATGCTCTGCTCCATCTGTATCCCCTGCTCTCAGCCCTGTGTCAATGCTCTGCTCCATATGTATCCTGTGTCACCTCTGCTCCATCTGTATTCCCTGCTCTCAGCCCTGTCACTTCTGCTCCATCTGTATCCCCTGCTCTCAGCCCTTTGTCAACTCTCTGCTCCATCTGTATCCCCTCTGTCAACTCTGCTCCATCTGTATCCACTGCACTCAGTTCTGTGTGAACTCTCTGCGCCATCTGTATCCCCTGCTCTCAGTTCTGTGTGAACTATCTGCTCCATTTGTATCCCCTACCTTCAAAAATGCCACCTCTTTCCTCCATCTGTATCTCCTGTACTCAACGCTGTCAACTGTCTGCTCTCTGTATCCTCTTAGCTTAGTCATCAACTTGCTCCATCTGTATCTCCAGTTCCCAACCCTATGTCATATCTGCTCTGTTGCTGCAGCTTTACATACAGTATAACCCTGACAGAAAGAGATTGTTGCTCAGTGTGACAGCACTTGGTATTTACCATAATAATATTGCAACTAAAAGTTCACTTTTTTGTGTCTGATCACTGAAAATGCTATTGGGTTATTATGGTCACTGAACCTAGCAGCCTTTAAACATATCTATGTTGTGGTCTCGATGTTAGTCTTATGGATGATGTTTCTGTTCAGCAACTCCCTGCTTTTTATCCTTCATGCTGTCATCTGCACTGCTGCCTTGTTACTAGGGTAATTAAGCCCTAGCAACCAGACAACACTGCCAGACATGCCATGTCTGAGTCCCCTTATAACTGGAATCCATTGCTCCTTAACATGGTCCCATAACTTGCTCCATTTATCCAATTGAGGGCCCCTGTGCGTTAATTTCCCTTTAAATGAAGAAATGTTTAGCCAGTAAAAATGTGAGTTTGTAGAAAGGAATGATGAGAAATGGAAGTGGAAGGAGACACCAACAACAAACACTACTCAACCAACTGGAGTCTTTCACCTGCAAATACAGCCTCCTGCTGCTTCTGTTGCTCCACTCCACAGCCCTGCTTTATGGCTGAGATTCTAGCTATCTGTATAACAGAGCATTCTGTCCCAGTGGCTGCACAGATCCTATCTGATCCCCATTGTAAGCAGCAGTCCTGTCCTGCTTTATGGCAGCTGAGATTCTAGTTATCTGTATAACAGAGCATTCTGTCCCAGTGGCTGCACAGATCCTATCTGATCCCCATTGTAAGCAGCAGTCCTGTCCTGCTTTATGGCAGCTGAGATTCTAGTTATCTGTATAACAGAGCATTCTGTCCCAGTGGCTGCACAGATCCTATCTGATCCCCATTGTAAGCAGCAGTCCTGTCCTGCTTTATGGCAGCTGAGATTCTAGCTATCTGTATAACAGAACATTCTGTCCCAGTGGCTGCACAGATCCTATCTGATCCCCATTGTAAGCAGCAGTCCTGTCCTGCTTTATGGCAGCTGAGATTCTAGCTATCTGTATAACAGAACATTCTGTCCCAGTGGCTGCACAGATCCTATCTGATCCCCATTGTAAGCAGCAGTCCTGTCCTGCTTTATGGCAGCTGAGATTCTAGCTATCTGTATAACAGAACATTACGTATGTGACGTTGGTCCAAGATCTGAAACCCATTGCTGGATTTTGAGCTGTGAAATATATTAATTAGGCAAGTGATTTATCATAGAAAGGCAAAGGAACCACCACCACAGTTTGAAAACAGACATGAAACTGAATGAAAACAGAATATATTCAGGGGAGGATATTGCACATAGAACTATAATTAGAAGTGCATAAAATAAATAAATACAGACGGTGAATGTGAGGGATTAAAGCATCTGTTTGCCCTGCAGTCCTATTTCTAGTACCCCTGCCAGGATTTGTAGCACTGAATTCACACACAATTCCTTATCTTGCTCCCCTATGATATTAATAGACAAACAAGGCTTAAAGGGGAAGTCAACTCTAATAAAGGAGAAGCTCATTATAAGCAACTTTCCCATTCATTCCTCCTTCTCCCTGGGCTTCAAGTTATTTTTAAATATAAAATCAATTTTATGGGACTTGTGTATTAAATACAGAAATGTTATTGTGCTTGGTGTCACTATTGACCTAAAAGGGGAAATTTACCCAACTATTAAACATGAGCTCGGTCAGTTGGGTTATATAGAAATGGTGCATAAACACTGAACTGCCCAATATAAATGGGGTTTATTTTTACAGACGTAGCTTTAAGGTTTTTAGGTCACCTTTTCTATACGACCCAATTGAATGAGCTCATGCCAAAAGGAGGTATATTTTCCCTTTTAAACGGGTGTGTTCTTATCAATATATAAGAGATGACGTGGCCTGGTTATAGAAATCCTTGCGGATATGCAGATATTTTCCCATCTTTGTGCAAGACATCAAATCGGCCAAATGCTTTTTATTCAATGAACCAAAGGCTTACGCTATATGGGAAATACCTGTGTATAACATGGGCTGGAAAAGCCTCCTCCTTGTTGTTGTCTGTATATGTAGTACAGGACATTAATAGTGAAACCATTATATAGTGAATAAAGTACCCCCTCTTGTAAATTATAAGGATATTATAAGTTACCGAGGAGTTTCATGACCATATAAAAACACAAGGCCGAAGGTCGAATGTTTTTATACAGGTCATGGAACTCCGAGGTAACTTCTAATATCCTCATAATTTGCAACTGGGGCTACTTTATTTATTATAATACACAAATTTTAATGAGTCATGTGACAGAAATGACATCAGAACTCACCGTTTATAACTGATGACATCAGAACTCACCGTTTATAAGGATATAATTTACAGGATATTCATGGCTTTTGTGTATTATAGCTGTATAACCTAGTTCCTTGTAGGGTTTCCCTTCCCATATAGTAAATTCAGTAACAAACACACTGTGTGCAAATCATGTATCACATGGACTGAGTCACTTTGTGTCATTGTGTAGAGGACACTGGTTGGCCCCCTGCCGAGTGCAGTTTCAGGTGCCGGTTGAGGGAACTCTTTAGGGTGAAGCTTTTGCCGCATTCTGCGCATGAATAAGGTTTGTCGCCCGTATGAACATTCTCGTGCCGGTGCAGGGTGCTCTTTAGACTGAAGCTTTTGCCGCACTCTGTGCAGGTGAAGGGTTTCTCCCCGGTGTGCACTTTCTGGTGGATGAAGTAGTCGTGCTTGTGGGAGAAGCTTTTGCCACATTCCAAGCACATGAAGGGTTTCTCCCCCGTGTGGATTTTCTGGTGCCGGTGCAGTTTGCTTTTGAGAGAGAAGGTTTTGTTGCATTCAGTGCAGGTAAATGGTTTGACCCCGGTGTGAACCTTCAGGTGCCGGCGCAGTTGGTTCTTTAGGGTGAAATGTTTCCCGCATTCTCCGCATGTGAATGGTTTCTCCTCCGTGTGAATTGCTTGGTGGGTGTAGAGGTCGTGCTTCTGTGCAAACCTCTTGCCGCATTCTGTGCAGGTGAATGGTTTCTCCCCGGTGTGCACCTTCAGGTGGCATTGCAGCGTACTCTTGAATGTAAAGCATTTCCCACAGTGTGCGCACATGAACGGCCTTTCCCCCGTGTGAGACTTGTGGTGTCTGAGCAGCTGGTTCTTTTGTAAAAACCCTTTGCCGCATTCTGTGCATATAAATGGTTTCTCCCCCGTGTGGACCTTGTGGTGGCGGAGGAGCTCGCTCTTTATGGCAAAGCTTTTCATACACTCCATACATGAGAAACGTTCCCCCGTGTGCACTTTTTGGTGTTTGTAGAGGCTGCTCTTGTGCGAAAAGCACTTGCCACACTCCATGCAGGTGAATGGTTTCTCTCCAGCGAGAAACAGATGATTTTTCCCATTTTCTGTCCCAGGGAACGACTCGTCCCCAGCATGGAAAAACTGGTGCATGTGGAAGCGATGTTCATTGCTGAAGTGCAACTCACATTGATCACAGACGAGTGATTGTGCCTCTTGGTGTGTGTGCGTGTGACTGCTGCTCGCACTCTTCCTTCTACGCCAAGCGCAGGGGTGACTGTTGAATTCGTTCAGGGCACAAAAGCGTTTGCCACATTTCACACAGGCCAAACAAGATGGCTTCCTACTGGCAGAGTTACCGGATTGAGTCCGTGCTTTGTGCTGCTCCTCATTCATTGCATTCAGATCACCTTCATCTTCCAGATCCTCCTCCTCAATCTTTATCTGTAATATCTCTGTTCTGGAGTCACTCTCTGTGTCTGTCACATGATCCTCTGTCTCTGAACCTTCATTCTCCACTTTTATTTGCCCGTCGGTCGTTGCAGCCTCCGAGCCGTCCGTTGCATCAAGTTGCTCTTCATAGTCGGGGTCCTCCTCCTCTATCTTTATCGTTAATATTTCATGGTCATCGTCAGAATGTGATGTCGACTCGCTCTTAATTGTCTCGCCCAGAGAATCCATGTTGTTAAAGGCCGTGATTGGATAGGAGGCTCTTTAATGCAGCCCTGTTGTGGCAGAACATGGGATATTTAGATATTTAGCAACTTGTGATATTCAGTTTCAGTCTAGGCCCTATATTTGCATATGTCAGACTCCGACAGCCCCTCTTCAATGTCTCCCACCAGGGCCCTGTAACTTTCCTTTGCTAAACTTCAGCAGCTTCTCCCAACAGACCCCTGTATTGTACATGTGGGAGACTGTGGCACCCCTATCCCATGCTGCTGGGGGTGGGGCTAAGATACAATTAGGCTGTATATATATTGTTTATTTCAGTGCCTGAGCCTGTTAGGTCTGTCCCACCCCAAGCTGTGTATCAGTGAGGGTGAAGCTGGTCACCTGCTTTTAAAAATGTATTAAATAAAATTTAGATTTTTTTACTTCTGAAAAGGCTCCCAGTGTGCACCTCATTTTTGGAATTTTGTATACAGATTTGGATGGTAGCACCTGGGTCAGATGTTCATCGCTTAGTGGTATGCTGAAGAAATTGGACTATATATATATATATATATATATATATATATATATATATATATATATATATATATATATATATATATATATATATATATATATATATATAACAAACAAGGGAAAGTTGTGCTCACCACTATTTTTTAAAACCATTAGGCGGGGGTGCAATGAGGGTGTGACCACAAAATACATATAGACAAATTCAAGATTCCTCTGCACTCAACCCATTATCAATATATTTAAGACAGAGACATTTTGTGCTACTGCTACTGAAAAATGCCTTACCCTTTAAACAACACAGGGATTGTTTGTCCATATATTGCAATATATTTAAGCTGAACAACTACGTCATACTCATCCCATATCTGGCCAGTCCTACGCTCAATTTTATCTGATTCATTAAGAATTTTGAAAGCAGCAAGTAAGTTGCAGGTAAAACCTAGTCCCTGTGTAAAATTTATAATGAAACTATAGAATTCTTAATGAATCAGATGAAAATTAAGCGTAGGACTGGCCAGATATGGGATGACTGTGACGTAGTTGTTCAGCTTAAATATATTGCAATATATGGACAAACAATCCCTGTGTTGTTTAAAGGGTAAGGCATTTTTCAGTAGCAGTAGCACAAAATGTCTCTGTCTTAAATATATTGATAATGGGTTGAGTGCAGAGGACTCTTGTATTTGACTATATATATATATATGCTCCCTTGTAATTGATGGAGTCTCCAAAAACCTAGCGGTAACCCGCACAGAGATAACATCATATGAAGCAGCCAACCTCACTACACTGAAGTCTGACCGGGAGGGCAAGTGGCTAGAGAAACTGGAGCAACAACCTATTCATTATTCAGCTGAGCTGCATAAATTCAAGAGGAATAAAGTACAAATTGTACACTCTGATTACAATTATACAGCTGGCTCACTGGTGGCGAACAGTCCAGACTCAGATCCAATAGACCTACTAGACACCGCAGCGGTTTTGGCGGCTTTGATTTATCACCATATACCTCCTCTCCCTGACACTGAATCAAGATCCAAGTGCAGAGGAAGACCTAAAGATCGACCGTCTCCGACTCTCACAGACTCTAGTATCAACTCACCTACCAGCTCCCACGCACATTTTTTGGGTTTAACCACCATCAGACATAAGACTGCCGCATCCAAACTACCCCAGGAGGAGGTAATCTTCAACCTTAGCACACACCCACTTGATCCAGTTGAACACAGAATGTTATCCAAGGGCCTATCATTTGTTCCCACAACCAAAGTCAACCAACGAGACCTCATGATCGACATCAACAAGTTTCAGAGAACAATGAAACTCAGAGAGCATTTCAGGCAACAACAACCCCTTCAGAACCAAAAGTACCCATGAACCGCCAAATACTCCCAAAATCCATTGCTGCCTTCACCCAGTGGCTGATCGATGAATCTCTTAAACCCCGCGACCAGAACTACAGATCTAATCTGACACGTGACTAAAGAGAAGCCATCACCACATTAGCTAACAATCCATTGATTGTGATAAGACCAGTTGATAAAGGCGGCGGAGTTGTTATAATGAACTACTCCGATTATAGATCTGAAGTACTGAGACAACTCAACGACCCCACAGTCTACACCCACCCGTTTGCAGACCCCACAGCGACATTCAAAATGAAAATGATGGTGTACTACAAGCTGCCCTCCTACAAGGCTGCATCTCAGAAGCTACTCATTCCTTCCTTACAAAGACTCATCCGGTGTGCCCCATACTATACACTTTACCAAAAATCCAGACAACCCGCCCGGGCGCCCCATTGTTAGCACCTGTGACGCTATCCTACAACCGTTGGCAGTTTACATTGACTACTTTCTTCAACCCCTAGTCCAAGGCACCACCACTTATCTCAAAGACATATAAACAAATACAAGAGTCCTCTGCACTCAACCCATTATCAATATATTTAAGACAGAGACATTTTGTGCTACTGCTACTAAAACATGCCTTACCCTTTACACTGTAACTTTTGCAGCTTATGATTTTCCAACGGCACTGGACTTGCCTACCCTGCCACAAGTGACTACACATTACTATATCAATGCCCTGTCCAGAAGCCTTGACACAGTTGGTCACATTCCTGTCTACTTTGCATCGCCATCTCTTTCTTTCTCATATCCGTTTTTCTAACTCCCCTCTTGATTCTGGGTTGTCTGTTTTGCGCCCCGCGTTCTTGAATACTACAACATACAGGTTGCCATTGTAATGTTCCTTAGTAACCTGCTCTCTACCTACATCCCGAATGTGTACACTTTGGCGCCCTCTATTGGCCCAACGTATGTCTAGTGCTGATCGGACTGTGGCCCCACATTGTCTTTCTAGCCGCAGACTCTCTCTTGGCTGAACACCGATACCGGACTCCTACATGTTGCGAATCTCTTTCGATATGTTCGCACAGATGCTTGTGATTTCCAGGCAGTCATTTTGATTTATGCTTAGATGTAGCCACACACCCCGTTAATTATGTTCTACATTGCGCATTTATTGTAGCAAGTGTTCCGCGTTCAAGTTACATAACATAAATGTTTTATTAATTGCTACCACTATAACTGTGAAGCGCTACACAATGGATTATGTTTTTAAAACTTTGCTTTCTTCCCAACTTGTTTGACCCCAAATATATGAGTTGGCAAGTTTGTATATTATTGTCCCACCATTGTTACTTTTTTATCACTTGATTTAACGTTACGCATCCTGTTTGTACTTTGCCGATTCTTGTCAATCCTTTGTTTTTTATTTCCAAGTATCTTTTAGTTTCTATTTTTTTATGTTCATTGATGCTGATTCACGTAGCCCTCCCACTCCAATGACGCTGCATGACGTCACCCCTACCCTCTTCCCTCCACTGGTGCTTTAAAATGGTTCATGTTGTTTGTTTTGGTCACTTTGAAAAAGGCTACGGACTAGCCGAAACGTTAGTCATCATTTTGTAATAAAACCTTTTTTTCTACCTTAAGACCTGCGGGTGTGAGCTTCCATCATACCTATATATATATATATATATTAGTGAATAAAGTACCCCCTCTTGTAAAATATAAGGATTTTATAAGTCACCGAGGAGTTTCATGACCATATAAAAGTACGAGGCTGAATGTTTTTATACAGGTCATGGAACTCCGAGGTTACTTCTAATATCCTCATATTTTACAAGAGGGGCTACTTTATTTATTAATATACACATTTCACGGAGTCATGTGTCAGAAATGACATCACTAAGCTCGTTTTAACCAATGACATCACTAAGCTCCAGTTATAACCAATGACATCACTAAGCTCCAGTTATAACCAATGACATCACTAAGCAACATTTAGAAGGATATAATTGACAGGATATTCATGACTCTTGTGTATTATATATATACACACACACACACAGACTATGGGTCTTTATCCAAGGGTAGGACTACATGGACATTTGCAGCGCGATCCGACGCCCTGCAACAAAACTCATGCGACAAATTGCACGCAACGGAAATATTTCTTTCTATATCTTTATTTCCGTCGCATGCGATTTGTTGCAGTGTGTCGGATCGCACCAGAAAATGTCCGTGTAGTTATACCCTAAGACTTGGCTGGATATTTGCTACACAAGTGAATGAAAAGCATTAAAAACAAAAAAAAAAGTACTCACCAGAACTGGACTCCTGGAAATTCAGGGATGTCATCAGGCCTCCAGGATTTGCCCTGGGAATGGAAATAATTGGGCTGTAACATGTTGATACATTGCACATGGAGAGCAAGAGAAATACAATGACGTGGGCTGAGTGTCTCATATATGAGGCTGCACATTGGGTTTCCCTCAACAGTTACTCTATTGTCCTCTGTAACAGCAGCTCCGTCTCTCTCTCTCTCTTGGGTCACTTACTTCTCTCTGTCTCTGCTGCTTTGTATCAGCCCTACCCTGGGCATTAATATCTGATCTTCCCTACTCAGTGCCTGCTGTCCAGTCTCAGTATTGGACTCACTATGACACTCACATGGGCTCACTCGGTATTGGGCTCACTCAGTATTGGGCTCACTCAGTATGGACCTTCCTCTGCATTGGACTCGCTCAGTATCAGAGTAACTGTGAGCAAGATAACCAGGGGAACCTACAACATACAGAGAACAATAAGGGGGGGCACACAAGGCATTTACTAATGTTTATACCAGTTATGTGTCCAAAACAAATGAAATGAGAGAGAATTCATGAAAACGGTGTCTAATCACAATACATGTGCAAGCTGTATAACCAAAGGTCCAATGAGATTGTGGGAATGATTTCTGACAGTTGCAAGTGAACTGAATATCCAGTAACTTATCCTCAACCCAATGATAACAGCCAGGGATCTGCCAGGAATGTTCCTCTAGCAAAAGCCTTTCCATAGCAGAACTACACGGGTTTATAAAGGCCCATTCCATACACTTTAGCCACACCTGCAGAAAAGGCAGAGTACTGATCATATACAGAAGGACCAACCAATGAAGACAGCTCTCAGCTTCACAACAACACACACTGTTTCAAAAAAAATTTAAATATTGTCCTTAGTCCAAGTGCAAAACTTCCAGGAAACAGCAACTTCCTTTAGAACCCCCTCCCTGTGCTACACAATGGGACATTCCCAGCTGCTATTAATAGAGTTCCCTTCCACTGGGCACAGGGCTGGGGGGAAACTCACTGCTCCAACACAACAAACAGCCCCAGATAAACTGCAACTCCCAGATCTGCTGCATAATTCACAGTAGTGCAGTTATAGTGAAATAATTAGCTAATACTGACTTACACCTGTACAGCCCAAATGATCAGGTTCCTAAAGGGCTTTAATCTGAACTTCTACCTACTGTGTGATCCCTCCTCTCAGGATTCTATGAACCAGGGGAGGGGTCTATGAACAAGGGGAGGAGTCTATGAACAAGGGGAGGGGTCTATGAACAAGGAGAGGAGTCTATGAACAAGGGGAGGAGTCTATGAACAAGGGGGGAGTCTATGAACAAGGGGAGGGGTCTATTAACAAGGGGAGAGGGAGGAATGGCTGATGCTAGAGAGACAAGTCACTCAGTATATATACAGACCAGTATATAAGCTATGCACATGGGCTGTCTATAGGGGACATAAGGGGAGGGGTCTGAACAAGAGGAGGAGTCTATGAACAAGGAGAGGGTCTATGAACAAGGAGAGGAGTCTATGAACAAGAGGAGGAGTCTATGAACAAAAGGAGGAGTCTATGAATAAAAGGAGGAGTCTATGACAAGGAGAGGGGTCTATGAACAAGGGGAGGGGTCTATGAACAAGGAGAGGAGTCTATGAACAAGGAGAGGAGTCTATGAACAAGAGGAGGAGTCTGAACAAGAGGAGGAGTCTATGAACAAGGAGAGGGTCTATGAACAAGGAGAGGGTCTATGAACAAGAAGAGGGGTCTATGAACAAGAGGAGGAGTCTATGAACAAGAGGAGGAGTCTATGAACAAGGAGAGGGTCTATGAACAAGGAGAGGAGTCTATGAACAAGGAGAGGAGTCTATGAACAAGAGGAGGAGTCTGAACAAGAGGAGGAGTCTATGAACAAGGAGAGGGTCTATGAACAAGAAGAGGGGTCTATGAACAAGAGGAGGAGTCTATGAACAAGAGGAGGAGTCTATGAACAAGGAGAGGGGTCTATGAACAAGGAGAGGGGTCTATGAACAAGGGGAGGAGTCTATGAACAAGAGGAGGGGTTTATGAACAAGAGGAGGGGTCTATGAACAAGGAGAGGGGTCTATGAACAAGGAGAGGGGTCTATGAACAAGGAGAGGGGTCTATGAACAAGAGGAGGGGTCTATGAACAAGAGGAGGGGTCTATGAACAAGGAGAGGGGTCTATGAACAAGGAGAGGGGTCTATGAACAAGAGGAGGGGTCTATGAACAAGAGGAGGGGTTTATGAACAAGAGGAGGGGTCTATGAACAAGGGGAGGGGTCTATGAACAAGGAGAGGGGTCTATGAACAAGGAGAGGGGTCTATGAACAAGAGGAGGGGTCTATGAACAAGAGGAGGGGTCTATGAACAAGAGGTGGAGTCTATGAACAAGGGGAGGGGTCTATGAACAAGGAGAGGGGTCTATGAACAAGAGGAGGGGTCTATGAACAAGAGGTGGAGTCTATGAACAAGAGGAGGGGTCTATGAACAAGAGGAGGGGTCTATGAACAAGGAGAGGGGTCTATGAACAAGGAGAGGGGTCTATGAACAAGAGGAGGAGTCTATGAACAAGGGGAGGGGTCTATGAACAAGGGGAGGGGTCTATGAACAAGGAGAGGAGTCTATGAACAAGGAGAGGGGTCTATGGACAAGGGGAGGAGTCTATGAATAAGAGGAGGGGTCTAAAACAAGGGGAGAGGGAGGAATGGCTGATACTAGAGGAAGAAGATGATGTGAATATGACGCAGCCCAGGGAATGGTCAGGTAGGGATGAAGTCATGATACAGACAAAGCTCCCTGCCTAGTGGAATGTTGCCTCAGTACCAGACAGACACACTTACCTAGAGAGGAAACAAGGGCGCAGCCATCTTCCCGGCAGGCTACGGGAGCGCGGAAGTTCCTCATCCGGTGCAGTAGAGCCGCTTCCAACTTGGGGCGGAGCAACTGACAGGACGGTGGAGATTCAGGAGGAGAGGGGCGGAGCTGAGTGGATGTAAATAAGTTTGCAGCCATAGGAAGCGCAGGGTAGAAGTGAGGGGGAGTGGTTAGTGTAGCAGGGCGTGGCTATCTTCACGTGGTGCGCCGTGAGGGTGACGCCCACAAACAAAGGGAGAAGCGGCGCGAGCATTTATACGGGTTTAGTAGGAGAGTTGAGAGATTGCGGTAGAAGGTGTTACGGGAATCGTATTTGCGCTGGTCAGCGCCGCCGCCGCAGCAGCTTCTGTCTCCTCAGACACCAGCCTGTTCCTTAGTTCTGGGCTGAATATTGAGCAGCGGCTCGGCCTGTCACTGGACTTCATCACCAACTGAAGCTGAAACCTTTGTGTCACGTCAGGAGACCAATAGCGACCAACCTGCTGTTTGATAGGAACGATCTAATTGGTGCATGTCATCATGTGACTCTCCTGCACGTCTCGTGGTTGCTAGGGAGCTGAATCCCCTGTAACCAGATAAGAGCACATGTTCCAAACCAGAGAGAAGCCAAACACCCATCTGAATCATTCAAACAAGACTAATTGCAAATTGTTTTCTGCTCTACTTCATACTAAACATTAATTACCCCTTTTGTACTGGCCATACAATAGAACCCCATGGTTTATTATTTTTAAATCATAATTGGGTTTATTCTGCTCTTTTCCAACATTCCCGTGGAGACAAAACAACACTGCCAAGAATTACAGCAAAGCGAGGAGACGTTATCACATCCAGTTCATATGTAAGGCCCTATATGAATACTGACCAGAAATACTGCAGCTCTAACTGTAACAGGAAGAGATCACCTGACCAGAAATACTGCAGCTCTACCTGTAACAGGAAGAGATCACCTGACCAGAAATACTGCAGCTCTAACTGTAACAGGAAGAGATCACCTGACCAGAAATACTGCAGCTCTAACTGTAACAGGAAGAGATCACCTGACCAGAAACACTGCAGCTCTAACTGTAACAGGAAGAGATCACCTGACCAGAAATACTGCAGCTCTAACTGTAACAGGAAGAGATCACCTGACCAGAAATACTGCAGCTCTAACTGTAACAGGAAGAGATCACCTGACCAGAAATACTGCAGCTCTAACTGTAACAGGAAGAGATCACCTGACCAGAAATACTGCAGCTCTAACTGTAACAGGAAGAGATCACCTGACCAGAAATACTGCAGCTCTACCTGTAACAGGAAGAGATCACCTGTATATATGATTACCCAATAGCACATACTACTAAAAACTATATTATTATGAAAATGGTTTATTTACATGAAGCAGGGTTTTACATATGAGCTGTTTTATGCAATATCTTTTTTATAGAGACCCACATTGTTTGAGGGGTATAGTTTTCCTTTAAATACAGCACCTTCTGAGGTAAATACATGAGTGCGCCATGTTCCTGTCTGATCACTGATGGGGGGGCTGTGTTGGGCTGTAGCTCTTCACCCCTTTGACTCTCAGCAAAAGCTACTGCTCACTCTTCAGGGAAAACAACATCCATTAAAAACTGGAAATATTTTTTTAAAAATCTTACAACTGCTAAAGTAATTGACAAAAGTGCACCTTGAGCCATTGCTGTATTTCAGTCTGGAGCCAGATGCCCCTGTGTCATTCAAGTGATGTCATATCTGTGTGTGTGATGTCACTTCATCTGCCCCCCCCTCCCAGCTCCAACACATTTAGATGTAAAGTCTGCTGGTGGTCGGGGAGATCATTGATTTTTTCTTATAAAATAGTTACATTTTTATATAGGCACCCAAGAGCTGCCCCTTTAAAATGCCACAATCTCTCACCAATGAAGAGCTTCCCCGATTGGTTCCAGATGATCACGTGTCCAACTCCTGTTCCCTGGCAACGGAACCTCTTTAACACGTCATAAATATGGACTTCTAGGACACGCTGGATTGCGATGAATAAAAGCTAATTTATTTATTAAAGGAGACATTTTGTATAAAAATAAGAATGTGCCAGTGCGTTATACTCATTTAGATATAGAAGAATTGTGCTTAAACAACCCTGGGAAGGTTGAAGCCTCTCCAATTCATTCCTGACTCCAAGATGCAATGGGACCAGTCCCTGGATCAACTTGTACTATGATCCCAATTAATAAACAATTCTCTTGTAGTTAATATTCACTCACTTATGTTCCCTAATTCAAGGTTTTGTATAGAGGTATATAAACCAAACAATTATTCAGGAAAAGAATTAGCAGTAAAACCCCCTACGTCCTTGCGAAAATAATTTAAGATCTAACTCAGAGTGCGTTAAAGTTCTCAGTGCAATTATCACGTGTTTGACTCCCAATCAATCCCATGGCAACACACAATTAATATATAATGTCTCAATTGATTGTTACAATAAATTAATTGATTTAAGTGCCTGTGCTATAATTCATATACTGTGACTTTCAATTGATTTTATGCTTATGTCTAATTAAATATCAATCAATCGAGTTCATGATATTAAAAGTGTATAAATAAAGCGCTTTGCACCTTGAAATTGATATTTATAACACCAGCACTTTATTTAAAGTTTATATAGAACCAATGGACTTTTGATCATTTTAATTAGACATAAGCATAAAATCAGTTGAAAGTCACAGTATATGAATTATAGCACAGGCACTTAAATCAATTCATTTATTGTACTTAGCAATAATCAATTGAGACAATTAAGACATTATATATTAATTGTGTGTTGCCATGGGATTGATTGGGAGTCAAACACGTGATAATAGCACTGAGAACTTTAAAGCGCTCCAAGTTAGATCTTAAATTATTTTAGCAAAGACATAGGGGGTTTTAGTGCTAATTCTTTTTCTGAACAACTTGTACTATGAGCTATCTCCCATATCCCTGTATTCCCTCACTTGCTAAACACCATCCAACCCCTTCTTATACCTATCTAATGTATCAGCCTGTACCACTGATTCACTTCCCAGCTCTCCCTGTAACACCCCTTTCCCTCCTCTAATCTCATTGGCTCCCTCCTGTCTGCTGGGAGGAGCTACTGGTGAATAAAGCATCCGACCCTTCCTTGTACCTATCTAATGTATCAGCCTGTACCCCTGATTCACTTCCCAGCTCTCCCTGTAACACCCCTTTCCCTCCTCTAATCTCATTGGCTCCCTCCTGTCTGCTGGGAGGAGCTACTGGTGAATAAAGCATCCGACCCTTCCTTGTACCTATCTAATGTATCAGCCTGTACCACTGATTCACTTCCCAGCTCTCCCTGTAACACCCCTTTCCCTCCTCTAATCTCATTGGCTCCCTCCTGTCTGCTGGAGGAGCTACTGGTGAATAAAGCATCCGACCCTTCCTTGTACCTATCTAATGTATCAGCCTGTACCCCTGATTCACTTCCCAGCTCTCCCTGTAACACCCCTTTCCCTCCTCTAATCTCATTGGCTCCCTCCTGTCTGCTGGGAGGAGCTACTGGTGAATAAAGCATCCAACCCTTCCTTGTACCTATCTAATGTATCAGCCTGTACCCCTGATTCACTTCCCAGCTCTCCCTGTAACACCCCTTTCCCTCCTCTAATCTCATTGGCTCCCTCCTGTCTGCTGGGAGGAGCTACTGGTGAATAAAGCATCCGACCCTTCCTTGTACCTATCTAATGTATCAGCCTGTACCACTGATTCACTTCCCAGCTCTCCCTGTAACACCCCTTTCCCTCCTCTAATCTCATTGGCTCCCTCCTGTCTGCTGGGAGGAGCTACTGGTGAATAAAGCATCCGACCCTTCCTTGTACCTATCTAATGTATCAGCCTGTACCCCTGATTCACTTCCCAGCTCTCCCTGTAACACCCCTTTCCCTCCTCTAATCTCATTGGCTCCCTCCTGTCTGCTGGGAGGAGCTACTGGTGAATAAAGCATCCAACCCTTCCTTGTACCTATCTAATGTATCAGCCTGTACCCCTGATTCACTTCCCAGCTCTCCCTGTAACACCCCTTTCCCTCCTCTAATCTCATTGGCTCCCTCCTGTCTGCTGGGAGGAGCTACTGGTGAATAAAGCATCCAACCCCTTCTTATACCTATCTAATGTATCAGCCTGTACCACTGATTCAGGGAGACAATTCCACATCTTCACAGCTCTCACTGTAACAAACCCCTTCCCAATATTTAGCTGGAACCTCTTTTCTTCTAATCGGAATGGATGACCTTGTGTCAGCTGGAAAGACCTACTGGTAAATAAATCATTAGAGAGATTATTATATGATCCCCTTATATATTTATACATAGTTATCATATCACCCCTCAAGCGCCTCTTCTCCAGAGTGAACATCCCCAATTTGGCCAGTCTTTCCTCATAGCTAAGATTTTCCCTTTACCAGCTTAGTTGCCCTTCTCTGTCCCTTCTCTAATTCAACAAGGAATCCAAGGTCCTTTTCCATTATGGATTTGCCTAGTGCAGTCCCGGTAGGACTACATGGATGTTTTCGTCGCGATCCAACGTGCTGCGACAAAACTCCTGCGACAAGTTGCATGCGACAGAAATAAGGTAAGAGAGAGAAATGTCGGATGAAGTCGCAGCATTGATCTGATGCCACACGACTGTCGGATGCAGGCGCTGCATCTGTGTCGGTTCAATGCTGCGACTTCATCTGACCATGCATTCACTTACCTTATTTTTGTCACATTTGATTTGTCGAATGCGTTTTGTCGCAGCGCGTCGGTTCGCGCCGAAAACGTCCATGTAGTCCTACCCTCAGAAAGGACTGCACTTCAGCTGTTACCTGCCCCTAATTCCCTGCTGGTACTTGTCCTCATTTCCACTGAGTCCCTGAAGTTTTTATTCCCTAATAATATCCAGACCAACTGCACAGAGATATATTTATATATAATTTCTGATATGACTCAAAAAGCAGAAATGGAGAGTTTGCCCGATGCAGTCTCAGGCTTCACTAATATTGTAACATTCATATTTGCCGTGTGATGTCCTGGCACAGTGTCAGGGATGTTTTCTCCAGTGTTGGTAACTATTAGATTTCTCTATGGTATTGCCAGTCTGGGAAAAGGAATGGTCGAACCTGCCCCCCTGTATAGATTTAAATAGGAAATGCCTAACAGTGCCAATATTCACCCAAAAACACTGTTCTCTCTATTCGGCTTCACCCCACCCAGTTTGTAAGATATAGACCGATTGTAAGAAGATACAGGGTTATAGGACTGTGGCTTGGAAGTCATGATTTGGCCGGTGTTTTATTGTAGGGATGCGAATCCAGGATTCGGTTCGGGATGCAGCCAGGATTCGGCCTTTTTCAGCAGGATTCGGATTTAGCTGAATCCTTCTGCACGGCCGAACCAAATCCTAATTTGCATATGCAAATTAGGGGTAGGGAGGCAAATAATGTGATATTTTGTCACAAAACAGGGACGTAAAAAATGTTTTTCCCTTCCCATCCCTAATTTGCATATGCAAATTAGGATTTGGTTCGGTATTTGGCCAAATCTTTTGCGAAGGATTCGGGCGAATCCAAAATAGTGGATTCGGTTCATCCCGATTTTATTGTTTAATCCCTATAAACACACTGGTGCTCTGAATTAAACAGATGAAAGGGGCATATTTATATCGGATGAAACACCCAATGTATCGAAACTATTTTATTTGCATTTATTAACAAGAGGCTCCAGCTAATAGGAAAATACAACTATGGTTCGGAAAATAATTAGCGGAAAAACCAAGAGATGCAGGGGTCGGACTGGGGGCTGCAATGGCTTCCCTGGCTGCACAGGTCTATACAATCAGCCGGGAATTTTGCTGTAGGTCTGCAGAACGGTGGCATTGCTCTAAGCCAAAAGCTGGTCACCAAGTCTCATCTTGGCCACATACCCCCTGTCCTGATGTGCAACACAATTGTGATCAGTTTTACATTTGGAATGTTGGGTGGGACAGTTCAGCCCCCATGAAGGATTATTTATAGCTGGTCCAGTGGAATAGTGAAAGTCCACAGAAGCACATGTAAGGAAACAGACAAGCCAGAAGGGGGCAGCACTGAGACTGGGGTACACAGGAGAGTAAAATTCCATTGGTTGTTAAAAACGAGGTGCTGCCTGTGCCCCGCGTCCCACAAGCTTTTTCCAGGCAGTTCCAGAAAGGTTGAAGGTTCCTCACTAACCAGTGTGGATTTTCTGGTGCTTTAGAAGTTTGTCCTTCACAGAGAAGCTGGCCCCACATTCCATGCAAGAGTAACGTTTCTCACCTCTGTGCGTTTTCTGGTGGTCGTGAAGGTGGTTCTTTAGCGTGAAGCTCCTCCCGCATTCACTGCACGTGAATGGTTTCTCCCCCGTGTGAATCCTGTCGTGCTTGTATAGGGTGCTCCTTTGGGAGAACCGTTTGCCACATTTTGGACAGGCGAATGGTTTCTCCCCAGTGTGAACTCTCAGGTGAGTGTACAGGACACATCTCTCATAGAAGCTTTTCCCGCATTCGGAACACGCGTACGGTTTGTCCCCTGAGTGAACCTTTTGGTGCCGGTTGAGTTTGTTTTTTTGGAAGAAGCTTTTGCCACATTCCGTACAAGTGAATGGTTTCTCCCCTGTGTGCACTCTCTTGTGGATATACAGTTCGTTCTCTCTCAGGAAGCCTTTCCCGCACTCCGTACAGTTAAAGGGTTTCTCTGCTAAATGGGTTTTCTCGTGTTTGCTGAGCTGCCCCTTCTGGGAGAAGCTTTTGCCGCACTCTGCGCAGGGGAATGGTTTCTCCTCTGTATCATTTTTATGGTTGGCATAGAGGACATGGATGTGAGTGACACTATTATCATCTGGTGCACTAGACTGTTCGACCGAGTGAACCTTCTGGTGCCGAATAAGGTGGATCTTTTGGCAGAAGCTTTTGCCGCATTCGTTACATGTGAAGGGTTTCTCCCCCGTGTGAATCTTCTGGTGACTGCGCAGGTTACTCTTCTGAGAGAAGCATTTGCCGCACTCGGTACACTTGAACGGTTTATCCTCTATATGGACCATTTGGTGAATGTTATTTCCGGTGAAGATGAAAGTGTTGCCCTCAGCAAGACTCACTCGGGGGCAGTTATCGGGGGCACAGGGGTGGGTGAGAAGTTCGTTATGGACAGAGAAGCTTTTCCCACATTTACAGCATATGTAACACGTTGATTCGGAGCTTTCGGAGCACTTCTCGTACCTCGTGCCTGAGACCCCCTCTAAGTGCGTCGGTGTTTTCTGCTGTGCCAGGAGGAAACTGACGTTCTGTAACGGTTCCCTTGTTTTATCCCCAATATCAGAGGGGTCAGAGGCTTGGACTAGCGGAAGGCTCTGTTGTATTAACAAAGGCATTGTCACTTCAGAGCCCCGGTTTCCCTCATCAATGAGACTGTTCTCCTCGTCAGTTATTCTAACCACCATCCTTTTTATGGCATTCAGGTGATCCTCGGGTTCATCTTTCTCTATCTTTATCTGTAAGATTTCCAGGTCGGACTCCGGTTCAGATTCAGCGGCAGGTGATGAATCGATTTCATTTTTTACTGTTTGTGACCTTTCCTTCTCGCATTTCACTTCTCTAGGTGCAGGTTCCCTATTGAGTAGTGTATCAACAGCCGTGTTTATTATATCCAGACTTCCAGTACAGCCCAGTTCATCTTTTTCTGTTTTTATTTTCCATATTTCCCCTTCAGCCGCCATGGAACCCACCAGAGAGGAGGAAGCCATTTTATTATGATACCGCTCAGTGCTTTGGTTTGTCCCCTAGCCTCCTTATCTCGGTCAGTTACGGGGGTGGATCCATGTTGGTAATGGGGGAGCCCGTCGGTCTGTGTGGGGATAGAACGCTCCTCGACCCATATTCCTTGTACACCAGATGCGCTGCCCTGTGACGGCACAAAGTAGGACATCAGACAAATGACATACGTGAATAACATGAGGTCACACAATACAGTCACACAATACAGTCACACAATAGTCACACAATAGTCACACAATACAGTCACACAATACAGTCACACAATAGTCACACAATACAGTCACACAATAGTCACACAATACAGTCACACAATACAGTCACACAATACAGTCACACAATACAGTCACACAATAGTCACACTCACAACACAAACACTGGAAATGTATTAGGGTCAGGCAGGGCCGCCATCAGGGGGGGACAGGGGGGAGAGTTGTAGGGGGCCCTGAGGGTAAGGGGGGCCCGGCCACACCACATTTACTTGATTAGCCTGGCCCCCCATCATTCTGAGAGCTGCTGACTTCGGGAAGGCATGGACGTTTAAGGGGCCCTGGCCACAAATTTTCTTATAATGTGGGGGGGGGGGGGGCTGGCATCAATTTTGTCCACCAATTTTTTTTTCTCTAACCACCAATATTTTAAAATGGGGGGCCCCTGGCCACAAATGTTTTTTATGGGGGGCCTGACCACCAATAGGGGGCCCAGGAAATTTTGTCGTATGGGGCCCTGCGATTTCTGATGGCGGTCCTGGGGTCAGGGCACACAGGCAGATTCGGGGAGACAAATCTCCTCTTCTTTGGGGCGACTAATTTCCCCGAACTGCCTCCCCACCGGCTAAAATGTAAATCGCCGGCGGGATTTGTTTCCCGAAGTCGCCCGAAGTTGAGGCAGGAAGGCAGTTTGGGGAGATTTGTCGCCCCGAAAAAGAAGAGATTTGTCTCTGGGCAACTAATCTCCCCAAATCTGCCTGTGTCACCTGACCCTTAAAGGGACACACACTTTGCCAGGGAATTGGGGCAGACTCTTCAGGTATAAGTCACAAGGCTTTTGTACAACACAGACATTAGGGCGAGAGCTCACTCAGTAGAAGAGGAAAGTGGTAGAAGCAGCTGATACTGAAGTGCCAGTACAAGACAGGGCCGCTCCTGCCTCACATTAGAATAAGAAGAATGAGGAGCTGTGAATAATCACTCGTCTCTCACACAACAGCCGCGCACTCCCCTGTACATGATCCCGGGCCACACCCTGACTGACCCTGAGCCGATACTCCGCCCCTGTGTAGCCGCTTACCTATAGCAGAGGGCAGGGCGCCGCCATATTCAATATCGGCCACGCGCATTTCCTGTGTCAGGGCTCCGCGCGCCACCGACTCCAGTCGCGAGCACGCACTCACTGGGGGCGGGGCTAGATGGAAGGGGGCGGTAAATGGAGGTTAGAGAACGCGTCACATCTGTTCCTATTGGTTGATGAGCAGTGGGAGAAATCATGGGCCCGAAATACAGGCGGCTTGGCTGGGTCACGTGTGTGCTGCGAGTCCCCGCCCATTGAGAACAGAATTCATTTGCAAGGGAAGATACACATTGTGCTGTTTTTTGGGGGGGCGGGGTCAGCCTTTGGCTGTAAATGCCTTTGTCAACCAACCAAACTTGATGTGCAACTAGGATTGTCCTCTCCGTCATTTCCCACGTGAGTCCCAGGCGCTGCCCCACAGAAATCTCAGAGAGGAGTGTCAGTCAGACGGAGGCAGCAGCTTTGTGTTTGTTTTCTACCTCCTTCCTCCTCCTCCTCTGCAGAAACAGACTCCACTTGTGCAGCACTGACTCACCTCCCTGTCCTTCCTACTCACTCCTACTGATCTGCTCTCTATTTATTCTCTATTCATTTCATTCTCTCTGTATTCTCTATTCATTTCATTCTCTCTGTATTCTCTATTCATTTCATTCTCTCTGTATTCTCTATTCATTTCATTCTCTCTGTATTCTCTATTTATTTCATTCTCTCTGTATTCTCTATTTATTCTCTATCTATTCTCTATTCATTTCATTCTCTCTGTATTCTCTATTTATTCTCTATTCATTCTCTCTGTATTCTCTATTCATTCTCTATTCATTTCATTCTCTCTGTATTCTCTATTCATTCTCTATTCATTTCATTCTCTCTGTATTCTCTATTTATTTAATTCTCTCTGTATTCTCTATTTCATTCTCTCTGTATTCTCTATTTATTCTCTATCTATTCTCTATTCATTTCATTCTCTCTGTATTCTCTATTTATTCTCTATCTATTCTCTATTCATTTCATTCTCTCTGTATTCTCTATTTATTCTCTCTGTATTCTCTATTTATTCTCTATCTATTCTCTATTCATTTCATTCTCTCTGTATTCTCTATTTATTTAATTCTCTCTGTATTCTCTATTTCATTCTCTCTGTATTCTCTATTTATTCTCTATCTATTCTCTATTCATTTCATTCTCTCTGTATTCTCTATTTATTCTCTCTGTATTCTCTATTCATTCTCTCTGTATTCTCTATTCATTCTCTATTCATTTCATTCTCTCTGTATTCTCTCTGTATTCTCTATTCATTTCATTCTCTCTGTATTCTCTATTCATTCTCTATCTATTCTCTATTCATTTCATTCTCTCTGTATTCTCTATTTATTTAATTCTCTCTGTATTCTCTATTTCATTCTCTCTGTATTCTCTATTTATTCTCTATCTATTCTCTATTCATTTCATTCTCTCTGTATTCTCTATTTATTCTCTATCTATTCTCTATTCATTTCATTCTCTCTGTATTCTCTATTTATTCTCTATCTATTCTCTATTCATTCTCTCTGTATTCTCTATTCATTCTCTCTGTATTCTCTATTCATTCTCTATTCTCTCTGTATTCTCTATTTATTCTCTAGGTCTTTATTCTCTATGTATTCCCTATTTATTCTCTCTGTATTCTCTATTCATTCTCTATTCTCTCTGTATTCTCTATTTATTCTCTAGGTCTTTATTCTCTATGTATTCCCTATTTATTCTCTCTGTATTCTCTATTCATTCTCTCTGTATTCTCTATTCATTCTCTCTGTATTCTCTATTCTCTCTGTATTCTCTATTTATTCTCTAGGTCTTTATTCTCTATGTATTCCCTATTTATTCTCTCTGTATTCTCTATTTATTCTCTAGGTCTTTATTCTCTATGTATTCCCTATTTATTCTTTCTGTATTCTCTATTCTCTTTCTTTTTTCTCTATGTATTCTCCATGTATTCCCTATTTATTCTTTATGTATTCCCTAAGTATTCTCTATTTATTCTCTCTGTATTCTCTATTTATTCCCTATTTATTCTCTAGGTCTTTATTCTCTATGTATTCTCTATTTATTCTCTCTGTATTTTCTATTTATTCTCTATGTATTCTCTATGTATTCCCTAAGTATTCTCTATTTATTCTTTATGTATTCCCTAAGTATTCTCTATTTATTCTCTATTCATTCTCTCTGTATTCCCTATTTATTCTCTATTCATTCTCTCTTTATTCCCTATTTATTCTCTATTCATTCTCTATTTCTTTTTTCTCTATGTATTCCCTATTTATTCTTTATGTATTCCCTAAGTATTCTCTATTTATTCCCTATTTAGCCAGTATAGTCCTATAATACTACACATACACCTCTGTGGAACTGGGAAACGCAGCTGCTGCTCATCTGTTGTTATAGCGCATAACGTACCCCCTATTGTAACATATAAGGATATTGTAAAGATGGCCATAGACGCACCGATAATATTGTAGGAAATTCATTTACGTATGATATTGGGTGTGTGTAAGGTGGGAGAGTAGCCTAATGATATCAGCAGAAGACATAGATATTAGTAGGGATACACCGAATCCACTATTATGGATTCAGCCGAACCCCCGAATCCTTTGTGAAAGATTCGGCCGAATACCGAATCTGAACCCTAATTTGCATATGCAAATAAGGTGTGGGAAGTGGAAAGCATTTTTTTACTTCCTTATTTTTTGACAAAAAGTCACATAATTTCCCTCACGCCCCTAATTTTCATATGCAAATTAGGATTCGGTTTGGCCGAATCTAAATCCTGCTGAAAAAGGCCGAATCCCGAACCGAATCCTGGATTTGCTGCATCCCAAGATATTAGTGATGTGCGAGACGGGTTTTTCCCCGCCCGAAGCCCGACCTCCCTGCACCCGCCTACTGGCTTCCTTTTATAGACCCGCCCCACCAATGATGTCACAAAAGGGGCGGGGTCAGTAGGCACACGACTATAAAGCCAGAAGCTGGCGGGCGAGGAAAGCAGGAGAAGAGCTCAACCCACAGGTGTGAGGTCGGCCAAAACCCACCCGACCCTTGTGTACCGGACTGGCACCAGAGTATCGGCCATTGTTAGTGCTGAATCATCAGATACAGGGAGAATTCTATAGTTTCTATTGTATATCAGATCATTCAGCTCTACACGTGTGTATTGAAACCAACGATCTTTCTTGGAAACATTATAATTGCACCTTAATCACTGAGGAGTCCCATGATCATATACACGGGTCATGCAACTCCAAGGACACATCTAAAATCCTCATTTTTTTCACCAGGTTTCAGGGAGTCATGTGACAGAAATGACCAAGCACCGATTATAATGAATGACATCACCAAGCACCATTTATAAGGATCTAATTGAAAGGGCTTTGGGTTTCTCTCCCATTCATTTAGATTATTAGCTTATACCTCCTGTACCCATCACTCCATCTCTAGGTTACTGGAGGGCTGCAGGAAAGGTCAGCGCTGTATAAAGTACTTATGTAACCGATCAATGGTTTACAGCAGAGATAAAAGCAATTTCTGATGATATGTTTGCTGCTGCCCTGGCTGGACTGTGCTATAGAAATTCTTGAGATGTGATTTGCTGCAGATCATGTGTAGCCCTGCCCACTAAAGGTCGCCATACATGGGCCAATAAAAGCTGCAGACAGACAGACAGACAGAGTCGGCAGTTTATCGGCCCTCCGATGGGCTTCCCCGATTGATATCTGGCCAAGAGTTGGGCAGGGGTAAAAATCCCGTTGGATCGCAGCAACTGTTCATAGATGCAGTTCCGCTATCCGACCCCCCATATTGCCTTACATTATAAACCAATATCGACCACCTCAATGGCTCACTGGATCCAGCATGGACCTCTCCTAGAAAAGACTTGGGACTGATGTGAATGTTATGGAAGGTAGTCAGCGACCTGGGCCACGAGATTAGCAATATGACCACCAGCAGGTGATTTAACCTAAAGCATTGTTCCTAGTGATGTCCCCTTATTTCTATTAATGTAACCATTTCCCACAGTGCAATGCTCTTTAATTTGCATTTATTTTAATTGTAAGCATTTTCCATTGATTTTCACACAAACGAATAACAGAAATAACTACTTGTATATTTCCTTTGATATACGCTCTCGAAAGAAATAAACTCAGGCCCATTCGCCCCCTGCTGATTTACCTCTTGGAAATGTGTGAACCTTTACAGAATTCGGATATTTCTACCCATTGAATCAATGGAACGCGTGGGGCTCCTATAGAAAACGCTATACTAGGTGAACCTTCCAGTGAATCGTAAGTGTACGTTTTTGGCAGAAGCTTTTGCCACATTTGTTGCATTTAAAGGGTTTCTCTCCGGTATGCACTCTCTGGTGATGTTGGAGTCGACTCTTGAGGGAGAAGTTCTTGCCACATTCGGTGCAGGTGAACGGTTTCTCCCCTGTGTGAAGCAGCCGGTGTACATTGAGGTTAGGCTTCAGAGCGAAGCATTTGCCGCATTCTTTACATACGTGCGGCTTCTCTCCCGTGTGCACTCTTTGGTGATAACGGAGTCTGATTTTTAGAGAGAAGCTTTTGCCACATTCGGTGCATGTGAAAGGTTTCTCCCCCGTGTGAACCATATGATGCTTGTAAAGGGTCGCTTTCAGAGAGAAACTCTTCCCGCACTCCGTACACCGGAAAGGTTTCCCCCCATGGGGCGCTCTCTGATGATTCTCACAGTTTCCCTTTTGAGACCAGCTTCTCCCAAAATCCTCTGTGTTCTCTTTATGGTGGTTGTGCAAGAAGCTTTTCTCACAGTTTGTAAATGTAAAATGTCTCTGCCCCCCACTTGTGTTCTTTCTAGAGAAGCTTCTATCCTCTGTGTGGATTCTCTGGTGAATGGTGAGCCTGCTCTTTCGAGAGAATTCTTTCCCACAGTGGGTGCAGGCGAAAGACTTGAGCCCGGTGTGAATATTCCAGTGACTGTCAAGTGAGCCTTTTTGGGAGAAGCTTTTGCCACATTCGATACACGTAAAGGGTTTCTCCCCTGTGTGAACTCTATGGTGCCGGTTGAGTATGCTCTTTAGGGAAAAGCTTTTGCCGCATTCTGTACACGTAAATGGTTTCTCCCCGGTGTGGATTTGGTGGTGTTTCTGGAGGACTCCTTTTGTAGAGAAGTTTTTGCCGCACTCGGCACAGGTAAACACTTTATCTGTTGTGTGGATGTTACAGTGGACGTAGAAGTCCCACTTCTTGCAGAAGCTCTTCCCGCAGGTCGAACATGTGAAACAATTGGCCTCTGCATGCAATTTCTGGTGAGTTTGGAGCCTTGTTTTTAAAGAAAAACTTTTCCCGCATAAAGTGCACACAAACGGTTTCACTCCGGTGTGTACATTCCAGTGAGCAGTTAGCGAGCTTTTCAGAGAAAAACATTTTCCACACTCCGAGCACGCAAAGGGTTTCTCCCCTGTGTGCACTCTTTGGTGACTGCGGAGCCTGCTTTTTAGGGAGAAGCTTTTCCCGCATTCTGTGCAGGTGAATGGTTTCTCCCCTGTGTGAACATTCCAATGGGTAGTCAGTGTACTTTTTAAAGAGAAGCATTTTCCGCATTCTGTGCATGTAAATGGTTTCTCCCCCGTGTGCACTCGCTGGTGATGGAGAAGCCTGCTCTTTAGAGAGAAACCTCTGCCACATTCTGTGCATGTATATGGTTTCTCCCCTGTGTGGATTTTATTGTGGGTATAAAGGCTAGATTTCTGGGAAAAGCTTTTCCCACATTCTGTACAGCTGAAGGGTTTCAGCCCGGTGTGAGTTTCATGATGTTTGTGGAGGCTGGTCTTTAGGAAAAACATTTTGCCGCATTCGGCACACCTGAATGGTTTCTCTCCTGTGTGCAGTCGTTGGTGACGGTGGAGTCTGCTTTTCAGGGAGAAGCTTTGCTCGCATTCTGTGCACTGGAACGGCTTCTCCCCGGTGTGAATATTCCAGTGGTTAGTGAGTGTGCTCTTCAGGGAGAAGCTTTTTCCACACTCAATACACGTAAATGGTTTCTCCCCTGTGTGCACTCTTTGGTGATTTTGGAGTCTGCTCTTTAGAGTGAAGCTTCTGCCACATTCTGTGCATGTGAATGGTTTCTCCCCCGTGTGAATATTCCAGTGAGTATTGAGCGTGCTTTTTAGAGAGAAGCTCTTCCCGCATTCTGTGCAAACAAATGGTTTCTCCCCGGTGTGCACTCTCTGGTGATGTTGGAGCCTGCTCTTAAGAGAGAAGCTTTTCCCACACTCTGAGCATTCATATGGTTTTTCCCCCGTGTGAATCTTCTTGTGGGTGCACAGACTAGATTTCTGAGAAAAATATTTCCCGCATTCTGGACATCTGAAGGGTTTCACCCCTGTGTGACATTTCTGATGCTTCTGAAGGCTGGTCTTCAGGAAAAACATTTTGCCACATTCTGGACATGCAAATGGTTTCTCTCCTGTGTGAAGCCTTTGGTGTTTGTGGAGTCGGCTCATCAGAGAGAAGCTTTTGCCACATTCTCTGCATGTAAAAGCCGTTTCTTCTGCATGGAGCAGCTGATGTATCTGCAAGGCATCTGGGCTACTGAAGCACTGGCAACACAGAGCACAGATAAAGGGGGGCTCTCCCATGTGACTTTCGTTTTCGGCATCAGCAAAATTCATTGTGTTATGATGGACACAGCAGTGCTTGACAAAATTATCAGCACATGATTTAGAATCATCTGAGCAACCAACATACATTGTGCTGGACTCAAGCTCTGGCTTACACCGCGCCTGCCCAAGAAACCCTCCAGGATCCAACCCATCTGAACAGCAGCAGAACTCATTGGTCTCTGGACACGATAGAGTCTCTTGCTTTGAAGAGGGTCCTCCTAAGCCCAAACTCTCTTTATTATCTAAGTAATTCCAATCACTGAGTATAAAGGCCACCAAGTGATCTTCAATGTCTTGTTTATCTTTTTCTGCCTTTATTTGCAAGGTTTCCCACTCAAATTCCACCAGTGGAAAACAAGACGTTTCACTCATCATTGTGGCATTGTGTCCTTTAGAATTCTCCTGCTCCTCTTCTCTAGGAGATCCTTCTAGTGCCCTCACAGGTTCTCCAAGAGCTTCTTCACCTGGTTCCACTTCTTCTGTCTTTGTCTGTAATATCCCTGGCTCAGTCTGTGTGCAAGTAGCCATAGAGAAGATGCTCAGGCCGTCGGTACAGTCCAAAGCCTCTTTCTCTGCCAACTTCAGATCCATTTTGATTGCGCTCAAGAAACCTTGTTCTGGGTGGAGACCAGAAGATCTGCTTTCACGGCATGTCAGAGACGCGCATGATCCGTCTTATTCATCCCTCCTGCCAAGGAAGAAAATTAAATATTTACTGACTGGTATTGTGATTAGGCAATTACACGCAGCAAGGGAAACCTTTGCTAATTATAACTCATTTACTAATATAGGTGCTAAATTGCACCAGTGCAGTTACCAATAGCAACCAATCAGCAGTCTGGTTTGATCAGTCTATTACAAGTGGAGCAGATGGGCTGCTGTGGGTAAATACATTGAGGCAAGAACACAAGGTTTTGTGCAGATTGGGCAGAAACAAGCGTTTAGTCTGGTGCAACCTCCCCATAGACAGCGATGATCCTGCAGGTTGGGAGACGGGGGAACAGAGAAGAGTCTTTGTCCTTTTTTCAAGCTTGACAAAACAAATATATATATGGCATATTTACATACAGAAAGTTGCACCAACTAAATAGCAGATAAAAGGAGTTTGTGTCCTTACAAAAGAGACAATGGAGTTGATTTGCACAATAGGAAGCAATATAATGTCAATATAAATAGCTTTATATAAAGAGCAGTGTTTGAACCCACGGCCAGTGCAGGTGGTAATTGACACTTACACTAAGGAAAAGGAGTTTTACACCACTGTATAGAGATTATACATCATACCCATCAGTCTCTGCCCCAGTGAGTTTACAATCTAAGGTCCTATGACATTCCTATCAGTCCCTGCCCCAGTGAGCTTACAATCTAAGGTCCCTATCACATTCCCATCACTCCCTGCCCCAGTGATCTTACAATCTAAGGTCCCTATCACATTGCCATCAGTCCCTGCCCCAGAGATTAGGCACATAAGGAAATAAATGTCATTCTAAGCAGCTTCCCAACATACAGTAATTACACAGTTCCACTGGGATATATAAATACAATAGCAATTAAAAGCAGTGTCGGTGTATGTTCTCTGCACTGCTGGGTCAGACTATCAACATACCTCCCGTTTTTAGAGGGACAATCCCTCTTTTGACAGCTCAACCCGCAGTCCCTCATTTGTACTGGAAAGTCCCTCTTTTCTCTGCACTGAACAGCCAGAAAAAGAAAAACTCTCTCACTTAATTGGCTTTTAGCAGAGAGCACAGAACAGCCAACAGGTGCAAATAAGTTACTTTGTAACAATTTTGAGACAAAAAAAAAAAACAGTTTAGACGAGGATAAATATTTTCAAACTTTCATAACCTGCCAAATTTTGTAAAATGAACATGGTAATTGGGGGTGTGGCCACAGAAAGGGGCGTGGTCAGAACGTTTCACTGTTCTATGTGCGAAAAAAAATGTTGTCCCTTTTTATTTCCAAAATGTTGGGAGGTATGTATCAAATCAATGCAGCAGAATCCAGGCCTAAACAAATGAAAGCCAATGAGAACATGTAATGGATGTATATTGGGAAGTTGTTTTGGCTTTCCCTTTCTCTCATTGGCTAATAATCACACATGGTGGTTTCACACCTGTTATTACTATTCATTATCATGGACACAAGATTCACACTGAGCAGATCATTATGTCTGAAGCACATTCCACAACATTACACACTGCAGCTCATTCACAAACTTGGGCAGTAACCCATAGCAACCAGTTTTTTTTCAAACCAGTTGCAGGTAGAATAATAAAATTAACAATGCAATTTGTTGCCATGGGTTACTGCCCAGGTTCAAATTTGTCCTGCAATTATAAATAAGCCCCACGTGTATAAATAAGCCCCACTGTAACCAGGCACACACAAACATTCTCTTTTGATAATACCGTCTCTTTAAATGAAAACCCAGCTTGGCCACTTGGTAATTTAGGTGCATGCTGCTGACTGTAATGCTCTCTATGAGGCCATGCATCCAAACCGTTTGCTTAATACCTTAATCCAAACTTATCCAACAGAAATGAGCTCTGGAAACCCTCCACTTTATGTTCCTAATATCAGTTCTGGGTTGTGGTCTTTCAGCCATTACTCTACTACAACTCCCATGAGCACCCTATAGCCCATGACTGTAGAAGAAACTTGGGACAGAAACTGAGCAGTAGGTGAGTACCCCTGTAATACCACCCTACTAACAGTTAGTACTTACCTGCAGGACAGACAGACAGGCCTTTGGTGGAAGCACTGCTCAACCTCAACTCAGCCAGGAATTGGCAGTTTCACACTGAGAGGCGGAGCTTTGTGTGCAGAGGGGGAGTGGCACTGAGTATGTGCAAATGGAGAGGAAGGCGTGGCTATACATTCAGGGGTGAATGAACTAGAGCTGAGGGTTATTAGGGGTTCAGTGCCAACACTTATGGACACTGGGGAATTAGAGGAATCCATCAACAATAACAGTGCCCAATACTAATAATCATGGGTTACTAGCCACTGGCCACTTGCTTTGTTGGTCCTGCTAACATATCGGGCCCCAAATTTAACAATAAAAAAGCTCACCCATATAGCACCCTCAGATATGTGTAGATCACCCCTATTACACTCGAATACATCCACAAACTACTCAAACCAAACCCACTGGTCTCCATCCCAGCCATTTAATTGGACTGTTGCATCTGTCTGGCCCCCGACTGCCAAAGGGCCCCTAACAGGATTCCCATGGGAATATGGGATAAGCCTTGTTCTCAGCTCCTCAATAGACCCCTGTGTCCCACTTGTCTCCCTTGGTTTCTGCACCCAATCATCTCCTTTGTTCAGGTCCGGACTGAGAATTAAAATAGACCCTGACATTTCAGATACACAGAGGCCCAATCAGTCCCCACCGGCCCACTAAATAGTGACTGTCTATGGCACCTTATAGCAGCCCCTCTGGCATTTGCCAGAACCCACATATTGCCAGACTCTATTCCTCATTAGACCCCTCAATCTTGTCCCTCTGCTCCAGCCTATGTGCCGCAGTATCTTCTCATCCATCGGAGTCAGAATATTTCTTATAGGCTCTTCCCATAGCCAAGGCCAGTGGTGGAACTGGATGTTACTGGGCCCCACAGCAAATTCAGTTTAGGGCCCACAACATATCCAGAGGTTTTCCTGTTTTACCAATATATATTGAAATTGCTCATTGATTAGGGTCTCATGGGCCCCCCATTCTCCTGCCCCCCCCCCCTGCATCCGCAGACACTGGAGCCAATAAGAAAATGTCACCCACTCACTTTGTGGAGAATTTGCCACTTGATGGCAGTTACCACCGGCCACTTAATGAGGGACTATTGAGTAAGGAGCCAAATGTAGGCTGATACTGGCCCAAACACATGAGCAACATCCCCCCAGTGTAACACCTGTTTGGGCTGCAGGAACATTTCATGAATAATCCAAAGTCTGTTGTGTCTCTCTCTTACACAACAATTTGCTTGTGAGAGCGACGTTGCAGTTTGTGTTGTTTGATGTGAGAGGTCACTGGTACAGCAGCACTGGCTGATGCCACTTGTAGGGGTTAATTATAAATATATATATATATACACTTGTATATACACAATAGAGGCTGTAATCATATTTATATATACAACTGACATCAAATCTAATGTTCCTATGTCTGACACACAGACTGCTGGACTGGACTGGGTGTGACATAGGAGCATTAGATTGTAAGCTCTCTGGGACAGTCACACACAGTCTGGACTGAGAGACAAGGTGGAGCAGGTGGAAGAGGGTCAGAGTTGCTGTCGGTTATTGGAGGGAGGAAATTAAAGCCCCAGAGAAAAACCTGCAGTGACTCATAAAAGAAGATCCACAGTCATGACCGACGGTGCACATCAGTCAAATGGAGGCAGAGCAGTGACAATAGAATATATATATATAAATCAGTGTTACAGAAACACAAGGTGACAGTACATGTATTTGTATCTCTCTGTCTGATGCCAGTGACAGGGGAGGAGACGTTCCCTTTAAGGGCGGCCCTTTAAGCCGCGGTGCATGCCGGGCCGGCGCATTGTTGCAGCTGGTGCCGCACGGGGTCTCCGGAGCAGCGAGTGCAGGGACCCCCCTCCCCCAACCCTGTGACTGAGCCGAATCCTCGGGCCGACCGGGGGGCAGCAGCATGTGCCGTGTCCGTGCCCGGGGGACATCCGTGTAGGGAAGGGCCCAGCTCTCCCCATGGCCTTCCCGGGCTCGGGCCGTTCCATTCCGGGGCAGCTGTGCGCGGGGGTGTTCGGTGGTCTCATCCAGCCCCCCCTGGGCCAAAAGTTCTACTGTCCCAATGGGGGAGGGGCTGTTCCTTCGCCTTTACCCCAAGCTCTCAGCGCCCCCCAGTGTAACGGGGAAGGGAGAGACCCGGAGCCCGACAGGCCCATCGGATACGGGGCATTCGGAGTGGTCTGGTGAGTAACGAGCTGCTGCTTCTACTTGTCTGGGGCCCAACCCTTGTCTGGAGACTGGAGATCACACTCACTGGGGAACTTCCTGATGTCTATAAGTACCAATAGATGTGGCCCCTGCACTGTCTGTTGTCCATAGGTACCAATAGATGTGGCCCCTGCACTGTCTGTTGTCCATAGGTACCAATAGATGTGGCCCCTGCACTGTCTGTTGTCCATAGGTACCAATAGATGTGGCCTCTGCACTGTCTGTTGTCCATAGGTAGGAATCAATGGGGCCCATATAGTGATTTCTCAGCACTACCTGTATCCGGTTTTCACTTCATAAATGTCAGTTCAGGTTGGAAGTGTCGGTGCCAGGGCACTAGATGCCGTTTGTGGCCCTTATCTGGGAATCACTGGGCCCGTAGCACTGGCTCATAGACAGGGACGTGGCACAAGAACCGGATCAGAACTTTATATGTTTATTACACTTGAAGCAGAATGAAGGGACTTCTATGCTTGGGAGCCACTGGGTACCAATAGGTATAGGTACTAATAGTTGTGGCCCCTGCACTGTCTGTTGTCCATAGGTACCTATAGATGTGGCCCCTGCACTGTCTGTTGTCCATAGGTACCTATAGATGTGGCCCCTGCACTGTCTGTTGTCCATAAGTACCAATAGATGTGGCCCCTGCACTGTCTGTTGTCCATAAGTACCAATAGATGTGGCCCCTGCACTGTCTGTTGTCCATAGGTACCAATAGATGTGGCCCCTGCACTGTCTGTTGTCCATAAGTACCAATAGATGTGGCCCCTGCACTGTCTGTTGTCCATAGGTACCAATAGATGTGGCCCCTGCACTGTCTGTTGTCCATAGGTACCAATAGATGTGGCCCCTGCACTGTCTGTTGTCCATAGGTACCAATAGATGTGGCCCCTGCACTGTCTGTTGTCCATAGGTAGCAATAGATGTGGCCCCTGCACTGTCTGTTGTCCATAGGTAGCAATAGATGTGGCCCCTGCACTGTCTGTTGTCCATAGGTAGCAATAGATGTGGCCCCTGCACTGTCTGTTGTCCATAGGTACCAATAGATGTGGCCCCTGCACTGTCTGTTGTCCATAGGTACCAATAGATGTGGCCCCTGCACTGTCTGTTGTCCATAGGTACCAATAGATGTGGCCCCTGCACTGTCTGTTGTCCATAGGTACCAATAGATGTGGCCCCTGCACTGTCTGTTGTCCATAGGTACCAATAGATGTGGCCCTTGCACTGTCTGTTGTCCATAGGTACCAATAGATGTGGCCCCTGCACTGTCTGTTGTCCATAGGTAGGAATCAATGGGGCCCATATAGTGATTTCTCAGCACTACCTGTATCCGGTTTTCACTTCATAAATGTCCGTTCAGGTTGGAAGTGTCGGTGCCAGGGCCACTAGATGCCGTTTGTGGCCCTTATCTGGGAATCACTGGGCCCGTAGCACTGGCTCATAGACAGGGACGTGGCACAAGAACCGGATCAGAACTTTATATGTTTATTACACTTGAAGCAGAATGAAGGGACTTCTATGCTTGGGAGCCACTGGCAGCACTGGGTTCCTAATGACTAATGAATGGGCATTACATTGTATAACGGGCAGGGGGGCATCACTAGGGCTCAGTGGGGCTACTGGATCTAGAGCTGATAATCTCTGTATAAAACTGGCAGAGTCATTATATGGCGCCCACTGTGGGACTGGACATTACTGGGCACCTCTGTGCTGGCAGGACATATAAAGGGGACACTTTTAGGGCAGAGACACACGTGGAGATTTGGGGGAGATTAGTCAGCGGCAAATCTCTTCTTCTTTGGGCGACTAATCTCCCCGAACTGCCTCCTGCCGACTAGAATGTAAATCTCCAGTGGGACGACACGAGGTGCAATTCATTTCCAAAGTGGCTTCATGAGGAAATTTAAGGGAGATTAGTCGCCCGAAGAAGAGGAGATTTGTCGCTGGGCGACTAAATCTCCCGAATCTCCACGTGTGTCTCTGTCCTTATGTCCTTTTGTGCATGGCACTTATAGCACTAAATGTTATTGGGGAGATGTGCCCGTGTGATTGGGGGGTGCAGGTGTAATTGGGGAGATGTGCCCGTGATTGGGGGGTGCAGGTGTAATTGGGGAGACGTGCCCGTGTGATTGGGGGGTGCAGGTGTAATTGGGGAGACGTGCCCGTGTGATTGGGGGGTGCAGGTGTAATTGGGGAGATGTGCCTGTGTGATTGGGGGGTGCAGGTGTAATTGGCGAGATGTGCCTGTGTGATTGGGGGGTACAGGTGTAATTGGGGATATGTGCCTGTGTGATTGGGGGGTACAGGTGTAATTGGGGAGATGTGCCCGTGTGATTGGGGGGTGCAGGTGTAATTGGGGAGATGTGCCAGTGTGATTGGGGGGTACAGGTGTAATTGGGGAGATGTGCCCGTGTGATTGGGGGGTGCAGGTGTAATTGGGGGGCTGTGCCTGTGTGATTGGGGGGTGCAGGTGTAATTGGGGAGATGTGCCAGTGTGATTGGGGGGTACAGGTGTAATTGGGGAGATGTGCCCGTGTGATTGGGGGGTACAGGTGTAATTGGGGAGATGTGCCCGTGTGATTGGGGGGTCCAGGTGTAATTGGGGAGATGTGCCCGTGTGATTGGGGGGTGCAGGTGTAATTGGGCAGATGTGCCCGTGTGATTGGGGGGTGCAGGTGTAATTGGGGAGATGTGCCCGTGTGATTGGGGGGTGCAGGTGTAATTGGGGAGACGTGCCCGTGTGATTGGGGGGTGCAGGTGTAATTGGGGAGACGTGCCCATGTGATTGGGGGGTGAAGGTGTAATTAGGGAGACGTGCCAGTGTGATTGGGGGGTGCAGGTGTAATTGGGGAGACGTGCCCGTGTGATTGGGGGGTGCAGGTGTAATTGGGGAGACGTGCCCGTGTGATTGGGGGGTGAAGGTGTAATTGGGGAGACGTGCCAGTGTGATTGGGGGGTGCAGGTGTAATTAGGGAGATGTGCCCGTGTGATTGGGGGGTGTAGGTGTAATTGGAGAGACGTGCCCGTGTGATTGGGGGGTGCAGGTGTAATTGGGGAGACGTGCCAGTGTGATTGGGGGGTGCAGGTGTAATTGGGGAGACGTGCCCGTGTGATTGGGGGGTGCAGGTGTAATTGGGGAGACGTGCCAGTGTGATTGGGGGGTGCAGGTGTAATTGGGGAGACGTGCCCGTGTGATTGGGGGGTGTAGGTGTAATTGGAGAGATGTGCCCGTGTGATTGGGGGGTGCAGGTGTGATTGGGGGGGGTACAGATTTGGCCCCCAGGCGGTGGGTCTGTAGTTACACCACACCTGCTGGTTCCTTTATTGGAATTAAGGGAAATGAGCAGTTTCAGGGGTCCGTCAGGAGAATGTGACTTGAGGCTGATGTGCCCCCACATGAATTGGGCATTGTGTAGTATAACATTCTGATTGTGTTGGACCCACAGGTCGGTGACGGACCCTCGGGATGGCAAACGTGTTGCTCTCAAGAAGATGCCGAATGTCTTCCAGAACCTGGTGTCCTGCAAGAGGGTCTTCAGAGAACTCAAGATGCTCTGCTTCTTCAAACACGACAATGTAAGGGGCTGCGTGGGGGAGACGGCACTGACGTGACTGGTGCTAATATCAGAGTGGTTCTGTATGACCGGGTAGTGCTAGACACGGTGCCATCCTGCTTCATACATGTGACGTGCTGTCGCTTCATACATGTGACATGTGCTGTCGCTTCATACCTGAGACATGTGCTGTCGCTTCATACCTGAGACATGTGCTGTCGCTTCATACATGAGACATGTGCTGTCGCTTCATACATGAGACATGTGCTGTCGCTTCATACATGAGACATGTGCTGTCGCTTCATACATGAGACATGTGCTGTCGCTTCATACATGAGACATGTGCTGTCGCTTCATACATGAGACATGTGCTGTCGCTTCATACATGAGACATGTGCTGTCGCTTCATACATGGGACATGTGCTGTCGCTTCATACATGGGACATGTGCTGTCGCTTCATACATGGGACATGTGCTGTCGCTTCATACATGGGACATGTGCTGTCGCTTCATACATGGGACATGTGCTGTCGCTTCATACATGAGACATGTGCTGTCGCTTCATACATGAGACATGTGCTGTCGCTTCATACATGAGACATGTGCTGTCGCTTCATACATGAGACATGTGCTGTCGCTTCATATCAGTTGTTATTGAGCTCTTCCCTCCAGTGTGAGACGTTGGCATTACCCACTTGTGAGCTGCCCTTCTGTTTCTCTTCAATGCTGCAACATCTTGTTTTTAATCCGCTACTTTTTTCATTCAACAAATCGTATCAGTAACAAGTATTGTACACCTCTATCAATAGGAGAGTCCCTTTAACTTGTACTGAAAAAATGCCCAAATCCCACTGCCCTGCCCAGAAAGGCAACTTGTCTGCCCCAGTGTAACCGTCTGTTTCCCACAGGTTCTGTCTGCTCTGGATATTCTGCAGCCCCCCCAGATCGACTGCTTTGAAGAGATGTATCCTTACTCCTCTAGGTCTGCCCATTGAGCTTGTCTGGATCATGAGAGGGTTTCTATCCCGTGTCACATGTTGGAATGAGCCCCGCTGTACTGTATATACCGCACCGTTATTATATATAGATATATATAGATATATATATATATAGGGCTGTTTATGGGGGATTCTACTTTCAGCTGAATGTTGATAAATTACATTGGGAGTCGTTTTATCAACTTTCTTTTTAATTGTATTAAATGAAGCCAAATTCTAAGGCAGGTGCTCTGTGTTATTAATTGTGAGGATGATTTTAAAAATGGCCCTTAAATTGGATTCTGTAGAACTGAAGTCTTGTTGTAGTATTGACAATCGATGTGCAAACTCTCTCATTGTATTTCAGGCCAGTGAGGGAGCTTTTTTCCTGCACACCACTGGTTCCATTGTAGGAAGTCTTTGTTTCCTGTGGCATGACTGAGCAGGAAGTTAGAAGTGCATGGGCTAATCTTTCCCTGGCCGGCTAGTAAACAGTATTGTCCAGTAGTTACAGTCTTTGACTTGCCGCCATGACAGATATGTGATCACAGAGCTCATGCAGACTGATCTGCACAAGGTTATAGTGTCCCCCCAGCCGCTCAGCTCCGACCACATCAAGGTTTTCCTCTATCAGATCCTACGCGGTAAGGAATGGATTGGGGAATGCTCTGCAGGGTTACTGGGCAAATGGGTGAGGGAATGCTCTGCAGGGGTAGGGGGACGATGGGCGGGGGAATGTTCTGCAGAGGTAGGTGCCAATGGGTGAGGGAATGCTCTGCAGGCTTATTGGGACAATGGGTGAGGGAATGCTCTGCAGGGGTATGAGCTGATGGATTGGGGAATGCTCTGCAGGGTTACTGGGCCAATGGGTGAGGGAATGCTCTGCAGCGGTAGGGGCCAATGGTGGGGTGGAATGCTCTGCAGGGTTAGGGGCCATTGGGTGAGGGAATGCTCTGCAGGGGTAGAGAATGCTGCCGAAAAGGAGGTGATAATGGGCAGGCCAGTTGTTCTGGGTGGGATTAATGGGTGGATACTGTTAAAGCTGGGAGTAGGTGTTAGAGCAGGGTGGTGGGCGAGTGCAGTAGCAAAGGTAGATAACACTATAGATCTTATTGTTGCTCTTTTCCTTGCAGGCCTGAAGTATCTGCACTCTGCTGGGATCCTGCACAGAGACATTAAACCAGGGAACCTGCTTGTCAACAGCAACTGTGTTCTAAAGGTGCAAATCCCCCAATTACCCAAGTCTTTGCTTTTCCACTTGTTCTGTTTTACCCCTCAGCCATTCAATCTTGTGCTTTTCCACCACTCCCTCTGCCCCATGGCCCCGCCCACTCTCTTCCTCCTGCTTCTGTACATAACCCCCCAACTACCCCAGATCATACCATTAATGTCTCTCCCACCCCTCCACAGATCTGTGACTTTGGTCTGGCCCGGGTGGAGGAACTGGATGAGTCGCAGCACATGACCCAGGAGGTGGTGACTCAGTATTACCGGGCCCCTGAGATCCTGATGGGGAGCCGACACTACCGCAGTGCCATTGATATCTGGTCTGTCGGCTGCATCTTCGCTGAACTCCTGGGGAGAAGGATCCTTTTTCAGGCCCAGAGCCCCATTCAGCAGGTAACAGTGATCCTATAGGGGTAGCCGTCAATATCCCAGAATCCCTTGGGAACAGACTTGTTTATTCCAGAATCCCTGGGGGTGAGATTGCAATGTCCCAGTATACAGGAAGCCATTGGCACATTTGTGCTGCTGGGAATTCTGGGGCAGAATGTTGCCTTCGCCTCCTGTACTAAATGTGGCATTTAGAATCCTGTCTGAGTATCTTGAGCTCCTCCCACAGTTCCTGGATAAAACACAAACTGCAGTCATTGGTCAGAATTCCCTGGGCCGAGTCATGACCCATAATTCGTTGTACATTATGTCCCCCAACAGTTTCAGTGCTGTTAATTTGGGGAGCCTGTACGAAGCCTCCCTGAGCCCACAGTCCTGTTAATGCCACTTTGTTTGGTAATAGTGTGTTTGGCCCCACAGCTGGACCTGATCACTGATCTCCTGGGCACCCCCCCTCTCACCGCCATGCGCTCGGCCTGTGAGGGAGCAAGAGCTCACATTCTACGTGGCCCCCACAAGCCGGTAAGTGTAGAGACAATGTGGTTAGATGAGCCTCTATATGTTACTATATAGATGATGGGTTACTGTATATATTATATGTTACTGTGTATAGATGATGATCTACTGTATATAATGGGTTACTGTGTATGATGTATTACTGTGTATATGATGTTAAAATATATATATATATATATATATATATATATATATATATATATATATATATATATATGGTTACTGTATATAATGGGTTACTGTATATATGATGTATTGCTGTGTATATGATGTTAAAATATATATATATATATATATATATATATATATATATATATATATATATATATATATATATATATATATATATATATATATATATAGTTACTGTATATAATGGGTTACTGTATATATGAGGTATTACTGTAGCCGTGTTGCACATAACATCCCCATGTCCCTCTGCAGCCGTCCCTCTCGGTCCTGTACATGCTCTCGGGAGAAGCTACCCATGAGGCTGTTCACCTCCTGTGCCGGATGCTGCTGTTTGACCCGGTGAGCCAATCCTTTCCTTTAGCAGTTTTCCACTACCACTTTCTGATACATGATGGATAACTAAAGGAACCAGATGTTGCAGCCAATCAAAGCTTGTTTATATAAACTATAGTAGTACTTATCTGTTATCTACTGTGTATCCTGTGCTTGAATGGCTGCCCCCATGGCTACACAGCAGCTTGTTTATATAAACTATAGTAGTACTTATCTGTTATCTACTGTGTATCCTGTGCTTGAATGGCTGCCCCCATGACTACACAGCAGCTTGTTTATATAAACTATAGTAGTACTTATCTGTTATCTACTGTGTATCCTGTGCTTGAATGGCTGCCCCCATGGCTACACAGCAGCTTGTTTATATAAACTATAGTGGAGTTTTAATATGGGTAGAAACGACATATTTTATATACATCCCTTTTATCACCTGTTACAGCTGAAGCGGATCTCTGCCAAGGATGCCCTGGCCCACCCCTATCTGGAAGAAGGTCGCCTGCGCTACCACACGTGTATGTGTCACTGCTGCTACTCCGTGTCCTCTGGGCGGGTCTACACTGCAGACTTTGAGCCCACGGCCACCAACCGATTTGATGACTCCTACGAGAAAAGCCTCACCTCTGTCTGGCAGGTCAAAGGTCAGTGTTTATCCCCCCCCCCTTTTTTTTTTTTTTTACTGATTTCACTGTGTTCTCTGTTTCTCGGTTTTCTTATATCTTTGGTTTATTCTACACAGAGCTGGTTCATCGCTTTATCACTGAGCAGCAGCAGGGCAAGCGCCCCCCTCTGTGTATTAATCCCCACTCTGCAGCCTTCAAAACCTTCATCAGGTAAGTGACTGGCCCTCCCCATGACTTCACACATAAACCAATGGGAGGCCACGTTATCCGCCACGCTGGCTCCTCTCTTTGCGGCTTTGAAAAAATTTAGCGGAATTGTTTAATAATACCGTTCAATATTTAAAGAAAACATATTGTGTAAAAAATAAGAATGTACCAGTACATTATACTCATTTAGATACAGAAGAATTGTGCTTAAAAAAGTAGTGTTTCAGGCTGATTTATTGAATATTTCTGCAAAAACCCCTAATAATCCCTCCCTTCTCTTCCACTTGCTGCTCCCTGAATTCCCAGGCTGTGCACTCAGCTCACTGCACTGTAGGACAGGAACCAATCAGCAGCTAGCAGGACCTGATAGGGAACTGAAGCCTGTCTGTGCTTGTGTGACTGCAGGGCTGTGATTGGCTGTCCCCCTCCTACTGTGCTTCTGGCAGGGACACGCCCACCCCTCATGTGAAACACAGACAGGGACCAGAGAACATCTATAGGGAGCTCCAATAAAGGGGCTATTTTTAAAGATATTTTTAGCAGCATGTAAAAACACCATAAATACTTATAATTGCCTACAAAATTAGGTTTTTTTCATTTATCCTATGTCTCTTTTAAATGGGGGATAGATACGAGGTTTCCCATCCCTGTTGGGTCCTTCATTCCCTCTGATCTTTCTGTCCCCCCCAGATCAACGGCGTGGCATTCCTCTAAGGTTTCCAAGAAGGAAGAGAGATGAAGAGGTGTCTCAGGATTTGGCTCCAGTCCCCCCACTTCTCGGGCTGTTAAACCCCCAGGGTATGACGTGACGCTGCTGAATGGGGGCATCTCGCCTGCTTCTCCCCTTTCCCCCAGCCCATTCCCTCTTTATGTTCTACCTGACACCCCATCACCACAACTGCCGGCTGCATTTTGCCTCCCAGAATCCTGTGTGGTTCCATTCCTCTCCCCAATGGGGGGCGGCCGTGATTGGCTGAGGGCCCTGTTCCATGGATAAAGGACGCTGTAAATATTTTCTGTACAGAGATTTTCTCTGCCTTATCCGAATTCCCCTCTCCAGCACTGCCCCGATATTCTGTCATGTTGTGTCCTGAGCCACATCCACTGCTGAACCCCGTGCTGCCACCACCAGCTAGATTTTTTGTTTTATTGTTGCCCAAAAGCAATGGAACAGCCCAATCCAAACATTTGTCCGTTTTATACAAGCCGGGTCCACTGGGAAATGTTGGCAAGTGTAGTCGCTTGTTGGAATGTAACTACAGCCTGTGAGTATCGCTTGCATGAAGTTCTGCACAAGCTGTGACACCCTGGGGTTATCTCTCCGTGGAATCGCAAGGGTTAAAGACCAGTTCCATCATTAACCCTGTCATTCCTGAGGACGGCAGTTGTAACAGCCCATGGCAGGACACGAGTCCCAGACAGAATATGTGACTGTTTATTCCTCCCTTCTCACGACTCCCTCGTTTTTAACTTATATCTTGTGTACAGATGTGTGTGTCCCGTTGTGTTAGGCCGAGTGAAATGTATCACTGTACCAATGGTTTGAAACCCATTCAATAATCTACCTCTTCCATTAAGTGTTTATTTTTATTATGATTTATGTTTAAATATTTTTGTTTTTTCCTAAATGTGAAAAAAAAAAAAATCAGAATCCCTGAAAACTTGAATTTAGCGTCTATAAAAGTTTTTATTTAGCGTCTGTTGGGTGATCCTGGCAGTTTAAACTCTTTCCTGCCTTTTTATCTCTGTCTCTTGTGCTGCTTGTCTGGTGAAACTGATAATGGATCGAGGTGCTTCCGGTCTGTCCCCGGCCTGTAAAGCAACATAAGGAGGTTGGGAATTTCTATTGATCAATGTCCTATCACGTAGCCCCTAAGGGTCAGTCCACACGAGCAGATTCGGGGAGATTTAGACGCCTAGTGCCTAATCGCCTCTTCTTTTGGCGACAATCGCCCCAAACTTCCCGTCTGATATAATAAAAAGTGGCCTGTGCTAAAGGACACGCTGCGCTTCGTTTTCCAAAGTCGCCCGAAGCTTTCTCTGCACTGAACAGCCAGAAAAACATACAAAGTTTCTAACTTAAATGGCTTTTGGCAGAGAGCCCAGAACAGCTATCAGGTGCAACGAATCTACTTTTGTAACAATTTTGAGATAAGCAAATAAGTAATTGTAAAAATATAAGATAACCGGTCCCTTGGGAGAAGTTGGACTCACAGCTTAAAAGGCAATTCACCTTCATTAGCAAAACTGTAATAACTGAAAAAAAAACCCACAGAAATATGTTCAAACTTTCATAACCTGCCAAATTTAGTAAAATGATCATGGTAATTAGGGGGTGTCGCCACAAAAATAGGTGTGGTCAAAAATGTTCACCCCACTATCCACGTCAAATTTTTTTTGTCCCGCTTTTCATTCTCGAAATGTTTGGAGGTATGGGTCCACTTACCCTTTGGGTGGTACCATTCTGAAGCTGGGGGGTGTCACGTGGTCACTTACCCTTTGTTGTGCAGGAAATTAAATGAAGGCCTCACTCACTGTGACTTGAGGGCTCAGAGAAACTGGACAAACATTGGGAAAGGATATGAAAACTGAAATCAGAATATAAAGCAATCGTGACACCCGTTCACAGCCGCCCAGTATTCTCTATCATACTAACCTGCCCTGTTTTATACAAAGCGGGGCTCTTGTTTGTATCACACTGGCCTGTGTAGAATGAAGGTATAATAATAATATTAGGAGAGCAGAGGGGAGGGTGCGACTCTGGGTGATGGGAAGGTTCAGCCATTTTGTTATTTGTTTATATATTTACTGTGAGGAGATATTTCTACACTATCATCACCCCCCCGGCATATTTACTTTAAGGTCTCTGCACCCTGGGGCGGCACATTGAGTATTCACTACCCCCCCCCCCCAGGTATAAAGGGCTGAGCTGGACGGACCAATAAGGTAAGAGGTGATTGTACAGTGTGTAGGTAGGTGGGTTGCCTCTCCCATAACCGGGGTCAGACTGAGTTGCTGGTGCACTGGGGAAAAACCAGCTGGGCCCTAGTCCCTCTAGTTGCACAATTAGTCTTATTTATGTCTTATTTATGTGCCAGACGACCCGGTTGCTCAGAACCAATGAGCCCACTCGCTGCCCTCCCGCCTGTATCGCTCTATTCTCACGGAGTGCGGTGTAATGTAACTGCCTGAAACATCAATGGCTGCCCAGCCAGACTGTACTGAGAGTGGAGGGGACCTGGAAGTGCTGACGTCTGACTCTGGCCTGTGATTTGTCTGTATGTTACCTGAACCCGCCCACCTGGAGTGACGCCATGTCCCAATAAACATTAAGTGTGAATGTGCGGCCTTCCTATATATTTATCTTTATTCCCTATTAATAACATTGGGATCACTGACCTTCCTATATATTTATCTTTATTCCCTATTAATAACATTGGGATCACTGGCCTTCCTATATATTTATCTTTATTCCCTATTAATAACATTGGGATCACTGGCCTTCCTATATATTTATCTTTATTCCCTATTAATAACATTGGGATCACTGACCTTCCTATATATTTATCTTTATTCCCTATTAATAACATTGGGATCACTGGCCTTCCTATATATTTATCTTTATTCCCTATTAATAACATTGGGATCACTGACCTTCCTATATATTTATCTTTATTCCCTATTAATAACATTGGGATCACTGACCTTCCTATATATTTATCTTTATTCCCTATTAATAACATTGGGATCACTGACCTTCCTATATATTTATCTTTATTCCCTATTAATAACATTGGGATCACTGGCCTTCCTATATATTTATCTTTATTCCCTATTAATAACATTGGGATCACTGGCCTTCCTATATATTTATCTTTATTCCCTATTAATAACATTGGGATCACTGACCTTCCTATATATTTATCTTTATTCCCTATTAATAACATTGGGATCACTGACCTTCCTATATATTTATCTTTATTCCCTATTAATAACATTGGGATCACTGACCTTCCTATATATTTATCTTTATTCTCTATTAATAACATTGGGATCACTGACCTTCCTATATATTTATCTTTATTCCCTATTAATAACATTGGGATCACTGACCTTCCTGTATATTAGGATTAATTATATCTTAGTTGGGATCAAGTACAAGTTACTGTTTTATTATTACACAGAAAAGGGAAATCATTTTGAATAATTTTGATTATTTTGATAAAATGGAGTCTATGGGAGATGACATTTAAAAACTATACAAAATAAATGAAGACCAATTGAAGGATGCTAAGAATGAGCTTTTATGACGGGCTTGGATGACTCTATAGGTCTCTATAGTTAGTATATATGTGTGTATGGAAGTTGTTTAGTTTGTATCTACTGGGGTATCATTTGGTTCATCTTGAGGGATATTGGCCTTATCTCGCATTTAACTGTAACTTGTAGAACAGCAGTGCCCATACTTTACTAATACGAGGTCTACTTTTAGTGTTGCTGTCCCATTATGATCTACACCCATAATAGCATTGTTACTATTCTGTTCCATGGAAAATATTACTTTAATACTGATTTATGGGAAGATGTTTATTGCTTTATTTAACAAACAACCATTTCTTATGTAACCTTAGCATAATAAAAATCTGAATGAAACAGGAGGGGGATATAGAGAAGCTGTTTGATGACAGTGTGTTGAGATCTACTGACCCCCAGCTAAAGGTCTACTGGTACATCCCGATCTCTCTTTTGGGCTCCCCTGTTGTAGAGCAAAGCAAACTGCAGCTGCCCCTCACATTGTGTGTACTGACTACACAACCCTGTTTACTGTCTAATACATCTTACTAAAAGTTTACTAAACAAACCCTTTAAATTATACTTACTTAAAGGAGACATATAGGATAAATGAAACTCCTAATTTTTTAGGCAATAATGAATAATATCTGGTGTTGCTTTTACATGGGGCTAAAAATTAACATTATGTTTAAAAATAGCCCCTTTATTGGAGCTCCCTATAGATGTTCTCTGGTCCCTGTCTGTGTTTCACATGAGGGGTGGGCGTGTCCTAACGGTCCCTGCCAGAAGCACAGTAGGAGGGGGACAGCCAATCACAGCCCTGCAGTCACACAAGCACAGACAGGCTTCAGTTCCCTATCAGGTCCTGCTAGCTGCTGATTGGTTCCTGTCCTACAGTGCAGTGAGCTGAGTGCACAGCCTGGGAATTCAGGGAGCAGCTAGTGGAAGAGAAGGGAGGGATTATTAGGGGTTTTGCAAAAATATTCAATAAATCAGCCTGAAACACTACTTTTTTAAGCACAATTCTTCTATATCTAAATGAGGATAATGCACTGGTACATTCTTATTTTTTACACAAAATGTCTCCTTTAATTTAATGTTGCAATTGCCATTTAAGGGTTTTTTTTTTCAAATAAAACGGGTTTTTTTTTCCAAATAAAACAGTTTTTTTTCCGAATAAAATTGTTTTTTTTTTTCAAATAAAAATATTAATATTGATATTTACTCATTGGTGCTATTTTGACCCAGCGGGGGGGAGTTGTGGGCCCTTGAGATCAGGTTTCCTGGTGGGCCCCAGTCCGACACTGTGCGAGAGTGAGAATTGGCCTCTGTCCCTGTTACAAGCAAAATCTCCTTTGTATCTTCCCATCTTCCTTTGAACTGTATTATGGGTTGAATTCAGGATGAATCACATCTATAAAACATTTAGCTGCAGCAGTTCCCGAGCACTTAGTTGTCTTCTATTCCATTGTACTTGCCCTCCCATTTGTTTGAGCAGCTTCATCTCCATCATGAACCCCAGTTGCCAAATAGAAACAAAGCAAATAGCAGAAAACCTAAAGCAACAGCGCTACTGTGGCCCCAAACTCTACTCTACAGCCGTAACATTGTCAGTCTCTTATTTTGCCAAAGGGGAGGAATAACTGGTAGACCAGTAACATGTCAATAATATTTTAGAGACGTACAAGTCATTATGGAGATTTGGATTTGGTGCTGATTAAAGTTTCTTGCATTAGACAATGTTTTATTTTTGGCTTTACTTCCCCTTTAACCATCACGTATTCAGTAAAGAGGCGGGGCTGAGAAGTGGAGCAGAGAGTTCTTTACTCAATGGCTCTCCCCTGTGTGTGGCAGCTCAGCCTGGAGATGAGAATCTGTATTTAATGCAGTTGCTCAGCAAGAAAACCACCAAACGAATGTGCTGCAGGGAGGGATCGGTTAAACTGCGCTCAGCAGAGACAATAAATAGACGTGTTGTTAGGAAAAGACTACGCCCTACATCAAAGAAATAGCTGCCGCCTCTGCACCTTCCCTTCCACAATCACTAACTCAAAATTAGGCCAATTAGCAAGAAAATCTGAGCAGAATTAAAACCAACTTTTATTTTATTCCCCTTAAAGGGCTGGTTCAGCTTTCAGTTAACTTTTAGAATGTTACAGAATGCTCTGTTCTAAGCAGCTTTTCAATTGGACTTCATTATTTATTATTTTAAAGTTTTTGAACTATTTGCTTTATTCTTCTGACTTTTTCCAGCTTTCAAATGGGGGTCACTGACCCAAACTAAAAAACAAATCCTCTGTAAGGCTACACATTCATTGTTATTGCTACTTTTTATTACTCCTCTTTCTATTCAGGCCTCTCCTATTCATATTCATATTCCAGTCTCTTATTCAAACCAATTAACAATATTTTAAGAAAAAGAAACCCCACCAAATACGTAGTTAATACTGTATTTATACCAAGTAAACTCAAACCTTAAATTGCAGGACTGAGGTAATTAATAATGATAATAATAATTAATAAGGAGGTGCTGTCTAATAACTTAAGTAAAGTGCTAGTGCAAATAAATAATGTAAAATCAGCCCGAAGGACTGATGATAAAAATAGTTGATTATTCCTGAATCCAAAGGGTATGTTAACCCACCAGTAGATTCCAATATCACCCCTTAATAAATAAGTTCATTCATTAATTAATTAATGAAGTGCGATTCATCAAATAGAATTAGCAAATTATTATTGCAATTAAGTTCCACCAGTAAAGTGCAGTGCAATAAATAGGCTAAAAAATGAGACTTGGTAATTAATTAACTAGTTAAAAAGGAATAATTAAAAATTGACCAAAAAATTCCGTATGGGTTAAAAAGTCATCCGGTCACAATCCATAGATAAAGTTCATTGAAAATTGAAAATTTTAACCCATACGGAATTTTTTGGTCAATTTTTAATTATTCCTTTTTAACTAGTTAATTTTTCTTAAAATATTGTTAATTCGTTACTTCATCTGACTTTGTCAGACCTCTACCTATAGTTTAGGTTAAATAAGGATCACATATATATATATACATACACACACACACACACATAGGGAAACCAATCAGTGTTTTTTTCTTATTCAAACCAATACATGGTTGCTAGGATAGTTTGAACCCTAGCAACCAGATTGCAGTAACTGAAGAGCAGCTGAATAAAAAGCTCAGATAACTCAAAAAACACAAATAATAAAAAATGAAAGTGATTTTGCCCATAACAACCAATCAGATCTTTGCTTTTCTAACGTATAGGTGACTGTTGCTATCTAATAGCCGAATGGTTATTATGGGTTATATCACCGGTGATGTTTTTCTCCAAGCTTGATAAATAGACCCCTAGAAATTAATTTAAAGGTGAACAATCCCTTTCATTCTCAAGCAAATCAGGGCTTAACGTTGAGATCTTTGACACAATCGCAGATGAGCCCCCAGTTCTTTTTCTGTTTGTTGTTGTTTGTTGTTTCATTGAGTCAGAACCAGCAGTGCAGAGAATATAAACAAACAGAATTCAATAACAATTACATTTACAAATCAATTTAAAGGCACTTTAAAAAGGTACATTATTTGCTTCAAAGACCTCGGTGGGACACTGCGAAAATCCTGGGTGGGCTCGTGACACAGCATCCCTAGTGGGCCCTATACCCCCAGTCAATGCTGCTTACAGATCAATAAACAGGAGAATTCTTTAACAAGGAGAAAAACATCCAATTTGGGTTTTACTCCAGCCAGGGCTTTTTTTTAAAGGCCAAGTAAACAGAAAAGTAAGGAAAGCAGAGTGTAGCAAGACATGTTCAGTTACTGGGGCACCATCTGGGGTGTGACTCACTGCCTGATGTACTAATACTTGGTCGAGGGTGCAGTTAGCGGAAGTTTGTTAGACAGGAACCTGTGGTTTTTAGTAGCGAGAAGATGACACAATTTCCCCTCATCACCTCAAGAAAAAATAAGGGCACAGCACCGGAGGGACGACGGAATCAGCACCAAGCTCATACGGTAGGATTTGGATCAATATCGGGGTCTTGTGTCATATTAACTGCTCTGCTGTGTCTCCTAAATATACACCCTGATACCCCATGACTTGTGTACACAGACTACAGACAAACCAGTGTCCTCTCTCACATGACTTATATACACGGCACAAGTGCAGTGCAGGCAGCAGCCAACTTCTCTCTCACACATACACCACTACCCCATGGCACAAACACACAACTACACCATAACACACAAATATATATATATATATAGACACACACTACTGCACCATGACATATACACCCAGTGATTCCAGCAATTGGTGTCAGCCATAGGCACAATCCGTGCTCCATCTTGTTGCAATACCTAGAATTTTTAGCTGGAGAAATGCATGCTGGAACTTGTAGTTCCTGAACAAGCTGTAGGGCCAGATCTTGCGTCATTCTAATTTGTGTGTGTTCCAGGTTGCCTCCAGTGATGGCTGTACTTCCCACCAGTGCATCTCTTTTGTCTCCAGCTTCAAATTCCCTGTGGGTCCCTCAGCTCTGCAGTAATTGCCTGCTGGTGGTTCTTGTATTGGGTTTTTTTACTGGTCTCTTCATGGTCCTCTCCCTCTCACTGTGCTTCATACTCGCTCGGAAGAATTCACAACGCTCAAGGGTCACTACGCCTGCCCCGGTACCCTTAGAACTGTGGGCTTCTTCCCCACTCTCTCTAAGCCAGACTGAGCTCCTCTGGGTTCCAGACTCCAGGAGAATGGACTACCCTGTAGACGTTCCAGCCAGTGCTCCACAATTGGAAGAAGTGCCAGTCCCACAGCCGCGGGTGACTATGCAGGACATTGGAGAATTCTGGTGGCGCAGCACAGCTCAGCAGGTTTGAAATACCCGGACAAGCCTCTTTAATGTGTTCTAACCTTTGGGACCTTCAGAAACATCTTGGGCAGGCTTGAGATAACCCAGACATTTATTCTATTGTACCATTGAGAATCTCAATCTTTTAGGACATACCATCTATTATCCTTCCTGAGATAACCTAGACCCCTAAACTTTGGTACCATCACAAACTAAGACAAGTCTGTTTGGATAGGCCAACTATTAACCTGCCTGAGATAACCCATAACTGTTGGACTGGAACTCCATTTCTACCAGTAGGATCAAACAACACAGTAAACTTTGTGGGTAACGGCCTCACCAAACTTACTGAAAACTTTGTTGCTCTTGGTCCAGTAAGGGATATCAGACTGCTTGGTCAGGCCAATCCCAAATGTCTAAAATAAATGTTAGAGAACAGACTATATTGCCCATCCATAGGATGAAATGCATCTGTGGGTAATAATTGTAAATATCCTCCTTGCATTAAATAAATCCTATTTATAAGTATGGACTAAGTTCTCTTTATTTGTACCTATATAGACATGGTGGGAGATGCTCAATGTGTTACCTTAGTGTTATTCAACTCAATCCCACTTGAATGTCCAGCTGTCGGAGAAGGTCCCTATAGGTTCAACATTTGGTCAAGGCATTTAGCTCATGAAATAGGTACAGCTGTAGGAAACTGTTGGTATAGCAGTTATTGAAAGATTCCAAGAAGAATTCACTGGCACTCCGAGGCAGATAGTTACATAGTAGTTAGATAGTTAAGGACAGTAAGTTAGTTAAGCAAGCAGGGACAACCCTTGTGTGTTTATCACTATCACTTGTGCACCAGGCGTTCATTACATAAGGCCGGGGTGTGCGAGCGGTGCTTTGTATCCTGAATAGCAGTTATTGAGCCATAGTTACAAGAGTATAGAAACTATGGGCCAGCAAATAAGAAATTCACCCCAAATCCCACCACAACTGACCTCCATGCTGGGCCTTTAGACTTATTTAGGAGAGCAAATTGCAATTGTCTCCAATTATGAGCCACAACAGGCCTTCAGGCTGAGCACATGATACGGTACAACGTGGATTAACAGCAGAACCATCATTATGGTCACAGGGAAGGGTACAGCCATTGTAGTGTAAGAAGAAGACCCTTCCTTTGTAAGTCATAGAGCAGCACCCACTCTTGTGTATTCATTAATATATGCAGATTTTCTTAAACAATCTAATACCAAACTGTGCTCCATGGAAAGAAACAGTCTCCACCATGTAGGACTTCTCATCCCACCATATTGGGAGCTGTAGTTCCTAAAAAGCTGTAGGTCCAATGACTTCCTCTCTGCTCTTGGCCATTTTGTGTTTTTTGAATTAATGTTCAGTTCTACATCTCTCTGGTTTGCAAATTAGACTGATACCTGGTTGCTAGGGTACCAGAGACACTAGCAACCAAGCAGTGCAGCGAAGAGGAAGATAAATCACAGAGGGAATGGAACTGTAAGGAACATGGAATTGGCTCTGATGGATCTATCCTATTGCTGGTTTAGGCCAAAAGAAGGTGTTTTATTTTAGTCATTAGGGTGTTTCCAACAGTTCAACATGCCCCTTCCAGCAGGGGCTACACAACGGACTAGGGTTTAGATTGTGAGCTCTTTATTATTATTATTATTATTATTAACATGTATTAATATAGTGCAAACATATTGCGTACCACTGTAAAGTAAATGTGATTATACAACTACATCACATGAATTATATACATAGAACATGTGGAGTAACTAACATCACAATCAATACAGGTACAAAGAGGTGAGGAAGGCCCTATGCATAGGCATACAGTCTAAAGGGAAGGGAGTAATACACAAGGTGTGGGAGTGGGCAGGATCGAATTAAGTGGGTGAGAAATGTGGTATTGTATGTGGTGTTGCGTTTGGTAGTTAAGCAGAGTGAGGGGAGGCTTCTCGAAAGAAGTGCGTTTTCAGAGATTTCTTGAAAGCAGAAAGGTTGGGAGAAAGTCGGACAAACCGTGGGAGAGAGTTCCAGAGGAGGGGTGCAGCCCTTGCAAAGTCTTGAATGCAAACATGTGAGGAGGTAATGAGAGAAGAGTTGAGGAGCAGGTCAGTAGAGAAGCAGTTGGGTGAGTATATAGAGATGAGTTCAGAGATGTAGGGTGGGGCAGAGTTATGAAGTGCTTTGAAAGTCAGTGTCATTAATTTGAATTTGATTCTGAAAGGTAACGGAAGCCAGTGCAGGGATTGACAGAATGGCGAGGCAGAGGAGGAGCGGTTGCTGAGGTGTATGAGCCTCGCAGCAGTGTTCATTATGGACTGGAGAGCTGACAGTCTCTGGAGGGGAAGGCCAATTAAAAGAGAGTTCCAGTAGTCTAGATGTGATATGATGAGAGAGTGAATAAGAATTTTGGCAGCGTCTTGGGTGATAAATGATGGTATTTTGGATATGTTCCTTAGGTGGAAGTGACATGATTTAATAAGTGACTGGATATAAGGAGTGAATGACAGGACAGAATCTAGGATAACCCCAAGGCACCGGGCCTGGGGAGAGGGGATGATAGTGGAATTGTTAACTATGATGGATACTTCCGGGATGTTACTGGTGTTAGTTGGAGGAAAGAGAACCATTTCAGTTTTAGAGAGGTTTAATTTAAGGTAGCGTTGCGACATCCAGGTAGAGATAGCGGACAGGCAGGAGGAGACGTGAGTTAGGAGTTGTGGGTTGAGATCAGGAGATGAGAGATAGATCTGAGTATTGTCAGTATAGAGGTGGTAGTGGAAACCATACGAGTTGATTGCCTCGGGGGGAAGTATAGAGGGAGAAAAGTAATGGTCCCAGGACAGAGCCTTGAGGAACTCTAACAGAAAGAGGTAGGAGAGAAGATGCTACTCCATTGTCCATTGGCTTAAAACCAGATTATAGGGGGTCCAGCAGGTTATTGTCAGATTTGAATGAGGTTAGTCGGTTGTAGACTAGGCGCTCAAGTAGTTTAGAGATGAAAGGTAGCAGAGAGATAGGTCGGAGGTTGTCAAGATTGGAGGGATCAGAATGGGGGTGACAAGAGCATGTTTTAGTTGAGAAGGAAACAGTCCAGTTGAGAGCGAAAGATTAAATAGGTGAGTTAAGGCTTTGATTAGACAAGGATTGGTATTGTGGAGAAGTTTTGAGAGAATTGGATCAAGTGGGCAGGTGGTAAGGTGAGAACAGGCCAGAAGTTTTGAGATTCCTCATCAGTGACAGGGGTGAAGGAGCACAGGAGAGACTGGGGAGTGTGGAGGGAGGGTGGTGGAAGTCTAGGGGGGTTGAGTAGTGTAATGTCCCTTCTCATAGTGTCAATTTTGTTTTTGAAGTTCTCAGCAATATCTTGAGCAGAGACAGATGTGCATGGAGGGGGTGGAGAAGGGGAAAGGAGAGTGTTAAAGGTGGAGAAAAGTTGTGCTGGTTTTTTAGAAAGGGAGTTAATGAGTGAAGTAAAGTAAGTTTGTTTGGCTTGGAAGAGGCTGGTGTTAAAGGAGCGCAGGGCCGATTTGTAGCTCCAAAAGTCTCATTCTGAACGGGATTTGCGCCAGCGACGCTCAAGTGCACGTGAAAGTCTTTGGAGCTTTTGTATGAGCAGTATGTCAAGGTTGAAGTGGTTTGGGTCGAGAACGTTTAGTTTTTATAGGAGCAGCTCATTAAGGGCAGTGGTGAGAGGACTATAGTAGTAGCCACATTAGGACATGAGATGGCTGAGATATTAGAGTGAAGAGAGTCAAAGGAAGAAGAGAGATGAGACTAAACATTTTTAGGCTGGAAATGTTCACCCTCCAACCCCTTCCCAGGCTTTGGATATTATAAAGAAATAAAAGGGAAGTATTGGGGCACTAATATTTTACAGAACAAATAACAGATGTTGAAAGACATTTCTTTCACTCAAGGTGGCAGGAAAGGATGTGTTTCATAAGATAAGTACTGATACCACTGAGACTGCGAGTTCAACAATAGCCAGGTCACAACTTTATATTATAATACACACACACATTACTGTGTATAACTCTGAGTATCACTCATGTATTATAAGGGATAATGTACCCCCTACTGTAAATGATAAGGATATTAGAAGTCACTGAGGGGTTGTTCTGTGACCATATAAAGGCACAAGGCTGCAGGCTGAGTTATACAGGGAACTCTGAGTATCACTCATGTATTATAAGGGATAATGTACCCCCTACTGTAAATGATAAGGATATTAGAAGTCACTGAGGGGTTGTTCTGTGACCATATAAAGGCACAAGGCTGCAGGCTGAGTTATACAGGGAACTCTGAGTATCACTCATGTATTATAAGGGATAATATACCCCCTACTGTAAATGATAAGGATATTAGAAGTCACTGAGGGGTTGTTCTGTGACCATATAAAGACACAAGATTGCAGGCTGAGTTATACAGGGAACTCTGAGTATCACTCATGTATTATAAGGGATAATATACCCCCTACTGTAAATGATAAGGATATTAGAAGTCACTGAGGGGTTGTTCTGTGACCATATAAAGACACAAGATTGCAGGCTGAGTTATACAGGGAACTCTGAGTATCACTCATGTATTATAAGGGATAATGTACCCCATACTGTAAATGATAAGGATATTAGAAGTCACTGAGGGGTTGTTCTGTGACCATATAAAGACACAAGATTGCAGGCTGAGTTATACAGGGAACTCTGAGTATCACTCATGTATTATAAGGGCTAATGTACCCCCTACTGTAAATGATAAGGATATTAGAAGTCACTGAGGGGTTGTTCTGTGACCATATAAAGGCACAAGGCTGCAGACTGAGTTATACAGGGAATTCTGAGTATCACTCATGTATTATAAGGGATAATGTACCCCCTACTTTAAATGATAAGGATATTAGACGTTACTGAGGGGTTGTTCTGTGACCATATAAAGGCACAAGGCTGCAGGCTGAGTTATACAGGGAACTCTATAGAGTATCACTCATGTATTATAAGGGATAATGTACCCCCTACTGTAAATGATAAGGATATTAGAAGTCACTGAGGGGTTGTTCTGTGACCATATAAAGGCACAAGGCTGCAGGCTGAGTTATACAGGGAACTCTGAGTATCACTCATGTATTATAAGAGATAATGTACCCCCTACTGTAAATGATAAGGATATTAGAAGTCACTGAGGGGTTGTTCTGTGACCATATAAAGGCACAAGGCTGCAGGCTGAGTTATACAGGGAACTCTGAGTATCACTCATGTATTATAAGGGATAATGTACCCCCTACTGTAAATGATAAGGATATTAGAAGTCACTGAGGGGTTGTTCTGTGACCATATAAAGGCACAAGGCTGCAGGCTGAGTTATACAGGGAACTCTGAGTATCACTCATGTATTATAAGGGATAATGTACCCCCTACTGTAAATGATAAGGATATTAGAAGTCACTGAGGGGTTGTTCTGTGACCATATTAAGGCACAAGGCTGCAGGCTGAGTTATACAGGGAACTCTGAGTATCACTCATGTATTATAAGGGATAATGTACCTTGTGTGAGAGTCCAAACCTCTCTGCAGTAAATGTGAAGTCCGTTGAGTGAAGATTCTCACGCTACATATAACACTTATAGCTGTTAACGTCAGCACATGTGACTACTGAGAAACACACTTTTCCCCATATATCCTCGCTGGTCTGGGTCTGGTTTTTTTGTAGCAATTTGCACAATGCAAATTTTTTTTAGAAACATTCTAATCTACACTATTTAATTAAACAAAAAAAACCATTGCACAGGATCATGACTGTAATTTTGCAATACAGCAGGCGATAGAAAAGTGAGCAGTGAAGTAACATCACACAAGCCACAGACGTGGCACAATTTCTGAGCCTACTGCTGCTCCAACTGGGGCTATGTACGTGCATCCGCAAAAAGGCTATAGGGGTCAGTGACCCCTTGAGAGAGGAGGTGTTTGCATATCTAAGGATTTATCAAGGTGGCAGCTTCATAGGTTATCTTTTAATTTTTTTTTTTTTTTTTTTTTTAAATTCTTTATATTTCTTGCTGCTGACCCATACATAACTGTACTCATACTGAGCACCCATGATGAGCAAAGGCATCTCACACAGATATGTACAGTGGTTTTCATGTAAAACCCTTTCATTTTTATTTAATGATGTTAATAACTTATAAGACTCCTCAGCCCTATGGAGAAGGATATGGTGGAGATGGATATGGAGAAGGATATGGTGGAGATGGATATGGAGATGGTTATGGAGATGGAAATGGAGATGGTTATGGATAAGGATATGGAGATGATTATGGAGAAGGCTATGCAGATGGTTATGGAGAAGGATATGGAGTTGATTATGGAGCTGGTTATGGAGATGGTTAGGGAGAAGGAGATGGAGAAGGAGATGGAGAAGGAGATGGAGATAGTTATGGAGAAGGATGTGGAGATCATTATGGAGATGGATATGGTTACAGAGAAGAATATGAAGATGATTATGGACATAGAGACAGTTATGGAGAAAGATATGGAGATGATGATGGATATGGAGATGGTTACAGAGAAGGATCTGGATAAGATTATGGAGATAGATATGGAGATGGTTATAGGGAAGGCTATGGAGTTGATTATGGAGATAGATATGGAGATTGTCATGGAAAAGGATATGGAGATGATTATGGAGAAGGATATGGAGATGGATATGGAGGAGATGGAGAAGGATAAGGAGATAGTTATGGAGAAGGATATGGAAAGGGATAATAAAAACACTTGTTTTCGGGTTTCCAACCCCTTTAACTGTATAAATGTGAGAACTGCTTGGGGATGGGCAGTGTTCAGTTTCCTTCAATGGTCCCTTAGCGTAAAAAAAAGCCATTGCCCGCCCTCTTCCTCTTCCCTCACTAACAGATTTCTTCTTTCTTTCTTCCTGTTTAAGCCACACTGTGCGAAAAGGAAACCAACCCATCTGCTGTCACTGGCAAGTCACCTCAAGGCTTTCGGGAACGTGTAGAGAGAGACAGAGCCAAAAGGCAAAGAGTCCAAGGTGAGTTTTTCTTTCATTTATTGGTAAGGGTGGGATCCTTTGAGGGGGAACAGGACTATTAGAAACCACTATGAGCCAGAGCCAACTTACCTTTATACATAACTCAGTGGCAACACCATTCTCCTCACTGTAGTCACCTTGGTGGCATTTCTCTGCCCCCCTGCTATGACTTTAGTAGTCATGCTATAATCCAATTACCACTGACCTCCCGTTACCAATTCCCTGCTTACTACACATACATATCGGTGGTAGTGCCAAGCTTTCAAGCAGTGCCATGCCTTCTCTTACATGCAGTCCACTGGCAGTGCCAGACTGATCCTCACCTGAAATTCATTGGTACAAGTTTAACCTTCATATAAGCGCTAGGTACAGTCAGGGTGTTGGCAGTTTAAGCTTTGGCACAAAGTCATTGGGATCTCAGCAGAACCACTTTTCAATCAGGTAACCAGTTGTCACCCTGGGTTCCTATTATCTGGGGTTGTTTCCGTTTATTTTGAGTTGGTGGCTGAGCATTTCTTATGCCATTCCTTCCTGTTTTTATTGCAGAATCTTGTGTGAGAAACGTCTGGGCGACAGACAAGAGGAAACCAGTTTAAAGGCAAGCGGCATGGGAAAGCAAATGATTTGGTGTCTTGTCCTCTGCCAGTGCTTGTGGTTTTGGGGAGCACTTACATTGGCAACTGTGCTCCACACTCTGCAGGAGCTCGATAGCGTAAGCCCCTCGTCTGGTAACGAAATAGTCACAGATCAGGTTCAGCATTCAAAAGTGCCTGATACAACCACTGCAACTATAGCTGAAACCCCGGAGATCACTCATGATAATGGATCTACTCAATATATAACAACCCAAGCCTTAAAACCAGAATCAATGTCTACCCAAGGAATTGAGCGCTCTGATCCAGTCCAGGACAAGAATGAAAGTCGGACTACTCATTACATCAAGGACACCGATTTATTTTCAGTTCCTACAGAGAATGGCACTACTCAAAAGGACACAGTTGTGACCTCTGCAAATGAACTGGAATCCACCACTGGTGTGAGTACGAGCCTCGAGCCATCCATTTCTACTGGGGAAGATAAAATAGCAGTTATTGATGAATCAGATAAAGAGGTGCTGTCTGGCTATACTACCAAATCCACTGTGCCCATAACTTCAACCACCAAACATGATGTAACCAAGACCCATGGTATATGTGATGACACAGGACTAAAGACCAGTCATGATGGTCTTCTTACTACATCCATTGAATCCAATGATAAAGCCACAGGCCCACATTCAGGGATCAATCATGGTAGGCACACAACTTCCCTCAAGCAAGATCAGTCTAAATATAACCCCTACCTGATATGTATCATATCAATTTGTATTGTCCTACTGGCACTTGCTATCATTTTCATCCTGGTCTTGAGGAAGAAGAGGAGAAGCAGATCTCAGAACTTCAGCAAGCGAGTAAAAAAGGGAGACAACAAGGATGTATGGGCAGGACAGATGCCCGAGTTGGCCGAAGGGAAGGTGACAATGGGTGCTGATGAGCTGGACAATGGCATGGTTGTATCACTTTTGGAAGATGAGCAGGAGATGACCACTTTTGTCAGTGGGGAGAAGAAGGGGGATTCAGGAATAGAGATTAGAGAAGCAGAGGCTGAAGCAAATAAGAAGGAGGATGGAGAGGAGATGGAAGACAATGCAGAGAGCCCTGAGGCTCAGGAGGAGCAAAAGGTAACAAAGGAAGAAAATCTGGAGGTGCAACCCAATGGTGAAGTGGAGACGAAAGAAGAACAGTTCCCACTCCCTCCTGTGGAACAAGACTTGGTGGGCAATGAGGACAAAGCAATTTAGGGCTGATGTATGGAACAATGATCTGAAAAATATGAAATTGACTAACAAATCGAATGTTATCCCTGGAAAAAACATTGCGCCTCTATATACATGCTATGGGAACAAGCATTCGGCCCATGTTATGTCTCAATAATCGCAATTAGCAAAGAGCGGACATGTTTTTTTAAATTGGACTTCTTAATAATATATAATAATTGCAGATGTGAAGTTTGCCTAGAGATTGTACATATTGTAGATACTCGGCAGCAGTGTGGAATGCAGCATGACCACTGGCTGTGTACTAGATGTAGCCATTACCACTATAAAGTAAATGTACTCATTAGCAGTACCGAGCCAATGGGCCCTCTAGAATAACTTTGCTAAAGGTACGAGTCATATATAAAATGTATAATATCTGTAAATACTGTAACTCCCAGCACTGCCCCAACTGACACAGAGCTGGGAGATACAGTCCATTGCCTGCTGGAGGGCTGCAGACTGCCCACCAATAATTCTAATGTAGGCTTTCATTTTTATTTCAGTTGCTTCTGTGATTGGCTCTCCGTTCTCTTCACTGCTTGTCCTACTACAGAAACAATGTAGCAGAGAGCAACTCCAGTTCCCACAATGCTTTGCGTGCTTCTGTGATGCTCCTTTTCACAAAAAGCACAGCATTGTGGGAACTGGAGAGCCGATTACTGCAACAATGTTTCAGTAGTCAGAACAAGCGGTGGAAGGAATAGTAAAGAGATAATGCTATGAAATAGCTACATGTACAATAAACAACTCAGCATTTTTTATTTGTGTATACGGGAAAGTTGCTTAGAATGATATTTGCTTTCACTGTGCAGAAAAAGTCTTTATTGGGTGAAATTGACCTTAAAATTGTCAAAATGTAATGCTCTGATTAGTTAAAAAGATTAGCCATGTGAATGCTTTAAAGGAGACATTTTGTGTGAAAAATAAGAATGTACCAGTGTATTATACTCATTTAGATATAGAAGAATTGTGCTTAAAAAAGTAGTGTTTCAGGCTGATTTATTGAATATTTCTGCAAAAACCCTAATAATCCCTCCCTTCTCTTCCACTTGCTGCTCCCTGAATTCCCAGGCTGTGCACTCAGCTCACTGCACTGTAGGACAGGAACCAATCAGCAGCTAGCAGGACCTGATAGGGAACTGAAGCCTGTCTGTGCTTGTGTGACTGCAGGGCTGTGATTGGCTGTCCCCCTCCTACTGTGCTTCTGGCAGGGACTGTTAGGACACGCCCACCCCTCATGTGAAACACAGACAGGGACCAGAGAACATCTATAGGGAGCTCCAATAAAGGGGATATTTTTAAAGATAATATTAATATTTAGCACCATGTAAAAGCAACACCATATATTACTTATAATTGCCTACACAATTAGGGTTTTTTTTATTGTACCCATATGTCTCCTTTAATGATCTGACAGTAAGTAAAGCTGCAGCCGCGAAACACAAGATCCCTATCAGTGTGTAAATTCTCACGTCATTATACAGATCAGTATCAGTGTATAGATACTCAGTACCATTATACAGAGTGGTCAGTATCAGTAAAACACTTTGTAAGTGAGCTGAGGAACTCACCGCCACGCTTCCCAGTGATCCTTTGCGGGTTCCCGGATGTTACCACACAGCAAAGCTGATACTGATCTCACTGCTCTGTATAATGGTACTGAGTATCTATACACTGATACTGATCTCACTGCTCTGTATAATGGTACTGAGTATCTATACACTGATACTGATCTCACTGCTCTGTATAATGGTACTGAGTTTCTATACACTGATACTGATCTCCCCACTCTGTATAATGGTACTGGGTATCTATACACTGATACTGATCTCACTGCTCTGTATAATGGTACTGAGTATGTATACACTGATACTGATCTCACTGCTCTGTATAATGGTACTGGGTATCTATACACTGATACTGATCTCACTGCTCTGTATAATGGTACTGAGTATCTCTACACTGATACTGATCTCACTGCTCTGTATAATGGTACTGAGTATCTATACACTGATACTGATCTCACTGCTCTGTATAATGGTACTGGGTATCTATACACTGATACTGATCTCACTGCTCTGTATAATGGTACTGAGTATCTCTACACTGATACTGATCTCACTGCTCTGTATAATGGTACTGAGTATCTATACACTGATACTGATCTCACTGCTCTGTATAATGGTACTGGGTATCTATACACTGATACAGATCTCACTGCTCTGTATAATGGTACTGAGTATCTATACACTGATACTGATCTCACTGCTCTGTATAATGGTACTGAGTATCTATACACTGATACTGATCTCACTGCTCTGTATAATGGTACTGAGTATCTATACACTGATACTGATCTCACTGCTCTGTATAATGGTACTGGGTATCTATACACTGATACTGATCTCACTGCTCTGTATAATGGTACTGAGTATGTATACACTGATACTGATCTCACTGCTCTGTATTATGGTACTGAGTATCTTACACTGATACTGATCTCACTGCTCTGTATAATGGTACTGAGTATCTATACACTGATACTGATCTCCCCTCTCTGTATAATGGTACTGAGTATCTATACACTGATACTGATCTCACTGCTCTGTATAATGGTACTGAGTATCTATACACTGATACTGATCTCACTGCTCTGTATAATGGTACTGAGTATCTATACACTGATACTGATACTGAGTATCTATACACTGATACTGATCTCACTGCTGTATAATGGTACTGAGTATCTATACACTGATACTGATCTCACCTCTCTGTATAATGTACTGAGTATCTATACACTGATACTGATCTCACTGCTCCTGATGACTGGATATACACTGATACTGATCTCACTGCTCTGTATAATGGTACTGAGTATCCATACACTGATACTGATCTCACTGCTCTGTATAATGGTACTGAGTATCTATACACTGATACTGATCTCACTGCTCTGTATAATGGTACTGGGTATCTATACACTGATACTGATCTCACTGCTCTGTATAATGGTACTGAGTATCTATACACTGATACTGATCTCCCCACTCTGTATAATGGTACTGGGTATCTATACACTGATACTGATCTCACTGCTCTGTATAATGGTACTGAGTATCTATACACTGATACTGATCTCACTGCTCTGTATAATGGTACTGAGTATCTATACACTGATACTGATCTCACTGCTCTGTATAATGGTACTGAGTATCTATACACTGATACTGATCTCACTGCTCTGTATAATGGTACTGAGTATGTATACACTGATACTGATCTCACTGCTCTGTATAATGGTACTGAGTATCCATACACTGATACTGATCTCACTGCTCTGTATAATGGTACTGAGTATCTATACACTGATACTGATCTCACTGCTCTGTATAATGGTACTGAGTATCTATACACTGATACTGATTCTCACTGCTCTGTATAATGGTACTGAGTATCTATACACTGGATACTGATCTCACTGCTCTGTATAATGGTACTGGTATCTATACACTGATACTGAATCTCACTGCTCTGTATAATGGTACTGAGTATCTATACACTGATACTGATCTCACTGCTCTGTATAATGGTACTGAGTATCTATACACTGATACTGATCTCACTGCTCTGTATAATGGTACTGAGTATCTATACACTGATACTGATCTGTACTCATTCCCAGGAATCCACTGCAATCTCACAAAAGATTTCTTTAAAACGTCATTTCTTTATTTCATCAGATCAAAGTTAATATAAACATTTTATATGACACATTCGTGCGCTGAGGAAGTGACCATTGCGGTTACGAAATGCGTTGGCAGTTTTTGTAGACATTGAACATGTAGCACTTTATGAACTTTGATCTGATGAAATAAAGAAATGACGTTTTAAAGAAAGCTTTTGTGAGATTGCAGTGGATTCCTGGGAATGAGTACAGATCAGTATCAGTGTATAGATACTCAGTACCATTATACAGAGCAGTGAGATCAGTATCAGTGTATAGATACCCAGTACCATTATACAGAGCAGTGAGATCAGTATCAGTGTAGAGATACTCAGTACCATTATACAGAGCAGTGAGATCAGTATCAGTGTATAGATACTCAGTACCATTATACAGAGCAGTGAGATCAGTATCAGTGTATAGATACTCAGTACCATTATACAGAGCAGTGAGATCAGTATCAGTGTATAGATACTCAGTACCATTATACAGAGCAGTGAGATCAGTATCAGTGTATAGATACTCAGTACCATTATACAGAGCAGTGAGATCAGTATCAATGTATAGATACTCAGTACCATTATAGATACTCATCACTATTATACAGAAGAGATACACATCACTATATGGATATTATACTACATTAATTATACAGAGCCAGGAGCTATAGATAGTACAGTAGCTGCCACCATGGTAAGATTAGAGTGTAAGCTCCTCAGTCCACTTTTTTGCTACATTATTTATTCAGGTCTAAGGCTATGGGTGGGCCCCTGTTATAAAGCTGCAAAGGTCACACCCAGGAACTGAACCCAGAGCAGAACGTTTAGTATAATGTAGAGAGTGATATTCTGAGACAATCTGCAATTCGTTTCCATTTTTTATTTATGGTATTTTTGAATGACTTAGCTTTTTATTCAGCAACGCTACAGTTTGCAATTTCAGCAATCTGGTTGCTAGGGTAAATTGAACCCTAGCAACCAGATTTCTGAAATTGCAAACTGTAGAGCTGCACAATAAAAAGCCAAGTAATTGAAATACCACAAATAAAAAATGAAAACCAACGAATTGATTTGAATAGGAGACTGGAATATGAATAGGAGAGGAGCTGAATAGAAAGATGGGGAATAAAAATGTGTGGCCTTACAAAACATTTGTTTATGGATGGGGTCGGTGACCCCCATTTGTAAGCTGGAAAGAGTCAGATGAAAAAATAATGCAAAAACGGTGAAAAAAAAGATGAAAATGAAGACCAATTGAAAAGTTGCTTGAATTAGCCATACTATATGATACAAACAGTTAACTTAAAGGTGAGCCACCCCTTTAATACAAAGAAGCAATGCACACTGGGTAAATCAGGTAGGGGAGAAAGATGTGGGTTTAATTATATGAGTCCAGTAACCGTTAGCAACCAATCAGAAATTAGCACTAATTAGACTAATTGCTCCACAGCAGTGGTCAGTGGGGCCGGCAGAAGAAGAAGAACAAACAGGCTGTAGGGTGGGATTATTATTATTATTATTATTCTCACTTATGGTGGAATCACTATAAAGGGATTGGATATGGATCTGTACAATGTCCCCATTGACGTAGCACAGATTGCTGCAGAGGGAAGTCATTAGACGCTGCCCTGGATACGACTCATGTAACAGCGTCTGCTTCTCATCTTTTTGTTCCGTATAAAGTTTCTGTTTTCTTTCTTCTTCTGTGAGTGCAGGAAAGTGAAGCAATAAAGATCAGCACTTTTCCCTCTGCTTGTGACTTTATTTGGGCACACGTTTCTGCGGAGAAAGGGGCAGCGTCTCTATAAAATCCCCCTCTCGGTCACTAACTTAATATAATTTGTATAAGGTTATTAAGATCAGCCCTTTATTAGCTCCGCCCACTGTCCCAGTTAAATCCGTTAAGCTCCTCTACTGACAGCAGTGCTGCAAATGTGTGAATGACAGTGGCTGGTCAGTTTTATATTATCATATAATGCAAATATCAGTCAATGTGCCCCGGCTGTATATACTCACTGGCAAATAGCAGCCCCCTAGTTTCTGTATTACGACCAAGGCCCCTCTAGACTTTAAGGAACGTATGTAAGTGAACACCCTCCCACTAGGGGGCAGTATTTCAGTTGTTTCTAAAGGACTTCCATTGTTCTGTAACACATGATACAGGCTCTGTTATCCAGAATGTCCTTAGGAATGGCTCGTCTGTGGCACGTGAGCCCTAGGCTATTCCTCTGGTCATCATCATCATCATCATTTATTTATATAGCGCTGTCAAGATACGAAGTGCTTTACTGCAGTTATAGCAAACAGGGAATAAATGGTGGATAACAGACAAGGATTACAGAGTCATTATATAGTGAATAATGTGCCCCGTCTTGTAAAATATAAGGATATTATAAGTTACCAACAAGTTCCATGACCTTATAAAAGCACGAGGCCAAAGGGTTTTATGCAGGAACTCCAAGGTGACTTTAAATGTTCTGATATCCTCACATTTTACAACTGGGGGTACTTTATTTATTATAATACACACGTTTCAGTGAGTCATGTGACAGAAATGACATCAGAACTCACCGTTTATAACTGATGACATCAGAACTCACCGTTGTGTGACTGCAGGGCTGTGATTGGCTGTCCCCTCCTACTGTGCTTCTGGCAGGGACCGTTAGGACACGCCCACCCCTCATGTGAAACACAGACAGGGACCAGAGAACATCTATAGGGAGCTCCAATAAAGGGGCTATATTTAAAGATAATATTAATGTTTAGCCCCATGTAAAAGCAACACCATATATTACTCATAATTGCCTACACAATTAGGGTTTTTTCATTTATCCTATATGTCTCCTTTAAATGGTTTTCCATTTGCATCCCTATGATCAATAGAGAGAGGGCTGATATAATGTTAAACACTAGAGGGAGCTCTTGTTCAATTAAATATCTTTACACTCATTTCCCTAGTCTGATGCCAATGGTGTAACTATGGGGATTAGTGGGGATCGTACCCAGATCAACACCCCACTTGGGGTCTGCCAGAGCCTTGATACAGCAATGTCAGTGGCAGAGCTTAAGGGGATTTTACATTTGAAAGCTTGCAGGCAGCGGGTGGGGGACAAGAATCTGAAGGGGCTGGGGCCCAGGTGTAAATCCTGTACCTGCCCAGGTAACACTAGTAATGCCCCTGGCTGATGCTTCTTAAGCTACAGGTGGAGAGACACGAGATAGAGGAAAGCTTAAGTAAAGCAAAGTGGGAAATTCACTGCCCCGGGTCATGGGGATCAATATATATATAATAGAGCAGTCATCATTCTTATCCACCCCCTGCCTGATCATGGGAAGGAGAACAGCCCCGGATTCAACTGCAAACACAAGAGGGGTCATTTACAATCCCCACATAATGTGCAACGTGAAAAAAAATGGGCCCACTGTTTGTGCAAATAGCTGCAGGCTCTTGTGCTTCTTAGTACTCTTGAGCCCCACCAATAAAATACCCCTAAAGCCTCTCAAATAAAATGTATAATAATATATGGCAGGGATTTTAAACTTGAAGTGTTATACGTGTTGCTGAACTACACCTCTCAGCTCATACCCAAAATGTGCCAGGAGTCTTTAGGTTAAGTGAATAGAGAATAAGAAGAGTGACCTGCAGAACCCGCCATACCCCAAATATTGTGAATAATGAGTCCAAGTCCATTGCTAATCAGGTGTATGTCCTATATATTATCAGCAGAGGGCGCTGGTGCTTCACTGTTCTCATTCTGCTCATTCCCAGTGTTACATGTTAGTGCTGGGTCTCTAGACTCTCCCCCGGGTATTGCAATAAGTCAATATTTAGTCCAACTTGGCAATTAAGGCTGAGCAGAAGTCATCAGAACCGGATTATTACATAATGATATCACATCTACTGACTCACGTCCTATTTGGAATGAGCCAAGACACCCACAGAACCTACAACCTACTACCAACACCCAGAATCCCAACCAATACAATCTTGCCACCCCAGGTAATGACTCTGTGCCACTATTATACAAAGGAAAACCCCCAAAACACATGATATATTGCAGTATTACAGGTTGAGGGGTTCACAGGAAGAGAACGGCACAACCTTTATTATATGTCGGCTGTAACCCAACACTTCAACTCCAAAATGGGAACTAATATGGCTCATCTGCTGGTGCTGCCGTCATTTCATGGTATCTCTATGAACATAGGGGGCAAATTCACTAAGATGCGAAGTTGCGCCAGGCGGCACTTCGCCGCACTTCGCCAGGCGTAGTTTCGCCAGCGCTCCGCAAATTCACTAAAATCCGAAGTTGCGCACAGGGGTAGCGTAAGGTTGTGAAGTTGCGCTAGCGTTGATTTGCTATGTAAAGCGAAGTTACGCTAGCGAAGGCTAATTTGCATACGGCGCCAAATTTAAATTTCAATGGAGGAATACGTATCAGCACTACAAATGCCTAGAAAACATTCAAATCAGCAAATAAAAATTTTATTTTGCCTGAGTCAGGAAATGTAGGGGGGAAGGAGGGGAGCCCCCAAAAAATGTTTCGATCTTCTTCAGCCTATCACCCATAATGTAGAAAACACGCCAGCGTTTTTTGGGACTTAGAAAAAATTTTGACTTTTTTTTAAACAATCCCTATCTACTCTATTGCGCTTCGCCTGGTCTGAGGTGGCGAAGGAAGTCTAGCGTAAAAGGTAGCGTTCAGTACACTGCGCGCGTTAGTGGATTTGCGTAGTTACGTCGATAGCAAAAATTCGCCAGGCGTAAGGGTGCGAAGTAACACTAGCGAAACTACGCCAACGTTCGTTAGTGAATTTGTGCAGTAACGAAAATGACAAACGCTAGCGAACTAAAGCTAGCGTTCGGCGCTTCGGCGCTTAGTGAATTTGTCCCATAGGCGGATGGGTTTTTTTTTGTTTGGGGGGGCTAAAGTTGCCAATAAGTCAGTGTTAGATCCACTGCTGCTCCAACTATTCAGCCCACAACTACAGTGCGGGTTTTTCCAAAGAAACGTGTTTTATCTGCACTGGAATATCTGTATCTCTGCTAAGAACTTACTGACAGGCAGACGGCTAATATACTGTGTCATCTCCGGCACATGAAACCATAATAGAAACTGGCATCACTATCATTATTATTATTAACATGTATTTATATAGCGCCAACATCTTGCGTAGCACCGTAATATTACACAATGAGAGTAGTTGGTTCTACACCCCAAGCACATTATTTAAAAAGAAAGTCTGTGGAGACCCGAACTTCATTATTTACAGTGGCAGACTGTGCTTACACCCCAACAACATTATATGCAGTGACTTAGCAACATGCTCATTTTTGGTTCAAAAAAAAAGATGGATGTCCATTAAGGTCAGCCTTTTGACTTAAAGGAGACATATAGGATAAATGAAAAAAACCCTAATTGTGTAGGCAATTATAAGTAATATATGGTGTTGCTTTTACATGGGGCTAAATATTAATATTATATTTAAAAATAGCCCCTTTATTGGAGCTCCCTATAGATGTTCTCTGGTCCCTGTCTGTGTTTCAAATGAGGGGTGGGCGTGTCCTAACGGTCCCTGCCAGAAGCACAGTAGGAGGGGGACAGCCAATCACAGCCCTGCAGTCACACAAGCACAGACAGGCTTCAGTTCCCTATCAGGTCCTGCTAGCTGCTGATTGGTTCCTGTCCTATAGTGCAGAGGCTAATGCTAGCGATAATTCGCCAGCGTTACCGCCCGCAAGGACTTTGACGATTTACTGGAGGTAACTACGCAAATTCACTAAGATGCAGATTTTACTGAACTGAGCTCAGACGAGGCAAAGTGCAATGGAGTTCATAGGACTTCCTCGATTTTTAACGCTGGCGTCTTATACTTTTTTCTGAGTGATAGCCTGCAAAGGTCCGTAAAAAAGTTTTTTTGGGTAATCAGGTTCCCCCCTACATTTCCTATCATATGGCACATAAACTATACACTGGGCTCATGTGTAGGGCAATATAACAACTTTATTTTATTTTATTAAGGTTCCTGGATTTGTGTAATGTTATGTATTTGCTGCAACATATACGTCCATTGTACTTTAGCTGCACGCCGTATGCAAATTAGGCAACACTAGCGCAACTTCGCTTTGATTGCCAAAGTAACGCTATCGAAAATTCGCCAGTGTTCGCCGACCTGGACGCAATTTTGCACTTTAGTGAATGAGCGCTGTCCTAGCGAATTTACATCTGGCGAAGTGTTGCAATGGCTGTAAAGCCGTCGCTGCCAAATTTTTGAAAGTTAGGGAATTTGCCCCAAAGAGATGCAGTGGATACAACAAGTATTTTATATGCAGTGAGAGGTACTGGGCACAATATAGAAATTGTAAGGCACAGGGTACTGACCCCCCAACACTGTGGCTACTGATATACCAGACACAATTTATCTAACGAGACGCAGGAATTAGCAATTAGCATTGGAGATGCAGCCAGAGTAAATAACATGCCATTTTCATTTATAATGTCCCCCTGGGCTAAAGAATAAAAGATGTAAGATAAATAAAATGCTAATTCAATCTTTTATAATCTCCTAAAAAACAAGACAGGATAAATACAATAAAATGTTACCCATAAATCATGAATGCACTGCTGAACACACCTATCACTTGCAGAGGAATGGGGGGCTGTGAGGCGGTCAGAGATGAACCAATGTTTAATGTGGGTATGGATTTCTCCTTTGGTTTCTTAGAAAAATAACATGACAGCTTGGGACAAGAGATTGGTTAAAGGAGACATTTTGTGTAAAAAATAAGAATGTACCAGTGTATTATACTCATTTAGATATAGAAGAATTGTGCTTAAAAAAGTAGTGTTTCAGGCTGATTTATTGAATATTTCTGCAAAAACCCTAATAATCCCTCCCTTCTCTTCCACTTGCTGCTCCTTGAATTCCCAGGCTGCGCACTCAGCTCACTGCACTGTAGGACAGGAACCAATCAGCAGCTAGCAGGACCTGATAGGGAACTGAAGCCTGTCTGTGCTTGTGTGACTGCAGGGCTGTGATTGGCTGTCCCCCTCCTACTGTGCTTCTGGCAGGGACCGTTAGGACACGCCCACCCCTCATGTGAAACACAGACAGGGACCAGAGAACATCTATAGGGAGCTCCAATAAAGGGGTCAATTTATTTTAAAGGTAATGACCATTTTTAGCAAATGAAACCAGCGCTATATATTATTCATTATTGCATAGAAGACTGAGTGGATTTTCATATATCGTCAAGATAAAAAATTATGTTTCCATCCCTTAAGTTAATGTCCTATATTTATGCAAGATAGAACCTTATTTGCTTTAGTAGCCACTGGATGACACTGCATAGAGTTACACAAACTGTTATCCACAAACCCACCACAAATCACCTCCCATTCTACCATTTGGTGTATAACTCCCATTTATGTTATTTCTACTGCCGTGAATAGCCTTATCAGCACTTATTAACACTGAAGCTCATTTGGCAGTTTGCTGCCAAGTTTTTCAATGTATTACATATCCTTCAGGCAGTTTTATATTCAAGTAAAAATATTATGTCCCAGAACAATGTTCCTTAATTTAACCATTAATCTTATGTGTGGTATAATATCAAATGTTTTGGCAAAGTCTAATTATATCACATCCACTGCCATCCCAGAATCGAGGTTACTGCTCAGCTCCTCATGGAAAGGAAATCAATTAATCAGACAAGCTCTATCATGCAGAAAACCACACTGGCACAATTTAATATTCATTTTAATAGCTTGCTGTATCTTATCCTATACTAACCCCAAACACTTTCATACCACTGTCAGACTAACCAGCCTATAATTTTCAGTCTGAGAACGGGATGCCTTTTTAAATAGTGGCAAAACATTTGGAATTTACAAGTCTTTCAGCACCATGTCAGACCTGAAAGAATCCTGGAAACAAATGTCAATCCCAGATCTAAATTCCTTTAGTACTGTAATATGAATACTATATGATCCTGGACCTTTATTTATTTTTACATTTGCTTGTCTCTTTTGAATTTACATCAGTTGTTATATTATTAGAAGTGGCTCTATTACAAAGGAATACTTCATTAGTTGGTGGCTCTGTTGTGTAGACAGTTCAGAATCTCTGCTTTTTCCCTGCTCTCATCAACCAATTGACCTCCCTCTGATAATAATGGTCACACACCGTCTTGCATAATTTTTAACTGTAAGATTTAACTGTGAGATTTGGATATGTTTACTCAGGCAGTTCCCTCTATGTAATTGGGCACCTAAGGGTCCTTTTAGTATTCATAGGTAGTTCTGTCCCTTTTCCTGGGTCCATGTTAAAGGGCTTGTCCACTAGGTGGCAGCATTTAAAGTATAAAGTGGTTTAGCAGCTGGGAAATTGACAATATGTCCAGCACCATGTCAGATTTCAAAATTGAATATAATAAAATCTGTTTGCTCTTTTGAAAAATGGATTTCAGTGCAGTATTCTGTTGGAGCAGCACTATTAACTGATGTGTTTTGAAAAAACATGTTTTCCCATGACAGTATCCCTTCCATACCTCTCAACTGTCCCTTTTTCGGAGGGACAGTCCCTCTTTTGACAGCTCAACCCGCAGTCCCTCATTTGTACTGGAAAGTCCCTCTTTTCTCTGCACTGAACAGCCAGAAAAAGAAACAAAGTTTCTTACTTAATTGGCTTTTAGCAGAGAGCCCAGAACAGCCAACAGGTGCAAATAAGATACTTTGTAACAATTTTGAGACACAAAAACACAGTTTAGATAAGGAGAAATATTTTCAAACTTTCATAACCTGCCAAATTTTGTAAAACGAACATGGTAATCAGGGGGTGTGGCCACAGAAAGGGGTGTGGTCAAAAAATTGCCGCGCTACGTGCGGAAAAAAAAAATTTGTCCCTCTTTTTATTTCCAAAATGTTGGGAGGTATGCTTTAACCTCTTCTAGCACAAGCTATCTCAAGCTTGCACTTGTATGTTTGTTTTCAAAGAAGTTCTTTCCTACAGGCGTATGAGTTTTGGCTTCTTTAGGGTTAAAGTTGGTTATTAATCTCTTATGCTCATTAATCCTTATGAATATGCTAATAATTCCTCAATGGGGCACCTACAAGAGTTCTGAAATGAAGATTGGCTGAACCAAAGCAGAGCAAGTTACTTTAGAATTGATCTGACATAGGGAAGAGTTACATTGAGCTTTACTCCATTTTTAAATTGTTGGGAGAAAATGTTGTTTAAAATGTTGTTTTTGCACCATTTTTATGTCGTTTAACTCTCCACTTTTGTGAATTCCCCCCTTACAGTCTACTGGGAAGGACTTCAATGCAGAGAGCATGAGGCCCCACCAATTATATTCTGTATTAATATGTTAAAGGCCCATCCCCTACATAGAAATGTTTCTTCTCCTCTCCAATCTTTACATTAAAAAAATTCCAATGTGCTCCATGTATGATAAAGTGCAAGCTTAGCAATAAATCCATTTATCCACATATTTCCTTGTTCAAACAAGCAGGAGATATTTAACATTTTGCAGTAGTTCTCTGTCCTTCTACTTCCTGTAAATATTATGAGTGGGGCTGTTGTTCCATGAATTTCATGTGCAACATGAGCTGATGCAGTTTCTCTTTTGTGTAGTCACTGATGTGGGTTACAGCTGCCAAACAAAGCAAGACCCTCCCCAAATAGATGATATTTGCATAGTTGACCACCGAAACACCTGTTAGACATGAGAGCTGTAACCCAAAAGTTTTGCTCTAAAACGGGAACTAAAGCCTCTCTCAGTTCCACTTACTATGAAATCATTGTTCTTCATAGACAAGAAGGGATTTTTTACAGTGTGGGGGGGGGGGAATATAGAAAATTCTCGGTTCTGCCGATTCCTTGAATACAATGTTACTTCTACACTTGAGAATGTTTTGAAGGGAAGGAGCATTTCAAGTGGTCATTGTTTCTTCTTTACAACTCAATGTGAATGAGACCAATTGAGAAAGTTGTGATACCGTAGAAGAGCAAGTCTCAATAGTAAAGGGTAAGTGTTCAGCAACACAAGACAACATGTCCATACCAGAGCAAGACTGATCAATAAAACCCAAGTACGGTGACTTTTCTCTGGAAGTGATTCTGATAAATACAGCAGCAAATCCATGGATCAATTGGAGATTATTGTCACCTTTTATAATTTTACACATTTTTGAGTCCGCAGGCGACATGGATAGGCACATAGACCGGGTTGGTATTTTTATTACATGAAGGGAAGACATCACACTTCGTGACAGAGACAGGTGCCTATTGTTCAGTTCTGCGGCAGAGAGCTTACAATCCAACAGCGCAGAGATTCACGGATATTTCTACAAAGGCGGGACCTTGTGCAGAATATCTCTTTCCATTCGTTCAGGCTATCTAGGAGTAGGACGGGTTAAGGTTTCACACAAAACTGGAAGAACAACATTTTCACTCCTTAGAACAAAGTCAATGAATGTGGGTGAGGCCATGGACACCAACCGATACTTTATCTTCCCTTGTTTACACCAGTGAACTTATTGACTGGTCACCATCAGAAGATCCACATGGACATGAGTTGCACATTTATACTGAATACATCTTGGTGACATCCCAGCCTTCACAGGGGACAGCTCCCTGGCACTGGACTTGGCAAGATCAATAACGCTGACATTGCAGTTTGTTTAGAGGGCTCAGATGATCTGCAGAACTACACTTCTAGCCTATAGCTTCTTGGAGCAGAAGATTGCAGAAGTGACTCACAGTACTGCTATTATATACCGACTATATATAGAGAAAGTGAATCTAAAACATTAAGATCCTCGTTTGCCTCATTCTGAGCTGACTGATCTGTATTGTGCTGTAATCCTAACCTGAAGAGCTGACACATCTATAGGCAGCACTATCCTCACTGGAAGACTACAAGATAATATCTTCTGCCTAGGGACCCCCCTCTCCTCTCTCCATCCAGGTAATGCTTCTGTTTTAAATCTTTGACACCATAAGAAGGGAATTTGACCAAGAGTTTTACATAATATGTTCCAGTGGTGAGATTCCTCCAGCAATTAGTGTATTGGTAACAGGAGGTGATAGAATAAAATACTTTTCCTATTAAATAAAAACACTTGGCTTAAATGAAGGACCAAACCAAGAAATGCATAAAACACTGTGAATTGGCACTTGATGTTTCTCCAACTTGAAAAAGGGCTGGATATCGGCCCGAAACGTTGTAATGTTACAGATCTAAAGGCATGAGCTGAATAAAGGCTTTATTACCGTTGCACTGAGCTGTGTCATATACTGGATTTGAATTGACTGGGTTGGCTTGTGGACCACCAGACACGTGCGCCACTATATAATAAGAGGTGGAAATTGGGTCAGTGCTGACTAAAATGCTGCTATTGTTTCTCCAAGTGTTCCAGGTTGTGAAGAGGATTTTTATTAGAAACAGGTTGTCCCATATGCAAAAGCTTAACAACTAAAGGAAGATTGAACCAATGTATTCAGGACATTTTGGTTCACCTTTGTTTATTCAACAGCTCTGCAGCCTGCCATTTCAGCTGGGTGCTAGGGACGGGTAATTTGGACATATTAATTTAAATAAGAGACTGGAATATTAATAGGAGAACAATAACAGTATATTTGCAGCCTTACAGAGCATTTTTAGATGGGGTCAGTGACTTCCATTTGAAAGTTAGAAAGAGTCAGAAGAAGAAGACAAATCATTCAAAAACTCTAAAAAGAAAAAATGAAGACCAATTGAAAAGCTGCTTAGAATTAGCCATTATAACATACTAAAAGTTAACTTAAAGGTACAGATATAGAGAAACATTGGGGTAACAGTCACCCTGCTATAGTTCCAGGGGTACCCAGGGCACAAATAAGCACTCACCCCAAATCTCCCCCTAACTGACCTTCAGGCTGGGCCCCCTTAGCTCATAACAAGGTTACAGATATATAGAAACATCGGGGTGTCACCCTGCTATAGTTCCAGGGGTACCCAGGAACCAATTAATCTTAGACCAGGGCCAACTCTTTGTACTATTATTCTTCCTTCCCTCACTCATCTTTTCTTCTTTTCTTTACATACTTTATAATCTATTATTCCATCTATTAAGCCACTTTGTTCTCATAGAAATAGGGAATGGCCATGAAATAGGCCAAATGTTTAGCAGCATGAGGGACCACCGGGAGATTTCCTGGTATCCCTGTGGGCCAGACTGACACTGGGTAACAATCACCCTGCTATAGTTCCAGGGGTACCCAGCCAATGAAGGACTTGGGTGTAGAGAGGTAGTTGGGGGTCTTGCTAATACAATGTGCCATTGGGTCACTAGTTATGTCCATCTCCTAGACCAGCAATAGTGGACTTGTGGCTTACTAGCTCTTCTTGAAGTTCATGTTCCTGCATCTTTATCCAGTTTGCTGGTGATGAATACTGGGATTTGCAGCACAACAAGAGATACCTGACTTTATAACCTCATTAACTTTTTCTGCCCAGTGAGGCTACAAGCGCTTGATTGCTGAGGGTGCTGGGAAATAAAGTTCAGACACATGATTCATGGTCTGGCTATAATTTGACAACCACACTGAACAAGGGGCTTATTTATGATGGAGAGTGGGTCCATCTCCCTTATACTGGGCATATTGGGCAGCAGTGCAAATAAGAGTATAAGTGAGACACACAACATTGTTCCTCTCCCACTACCAGGGTTTGTGCCAGAGGTTTCCTCGAGAGGAAGAACTTGATAGACCAGATCTAAGCCTCCCTGCTCAGGTTCCCCATCATTTCCACCTGCAGCAGGACGAGGTGTGGGAGCTCAAACATTGCAGTCGGCTCTTTGTTTACTAACCCCGTGCCAACGTTGTGCTACTAACCAAGAAACAGGAGGCAAGGGGTGGTGCACTTCTTAGATATAAGGTTTTCTGAATCCTCTACCCAAACATTTGCCAGCGGCCTGACCCCAAACTTCTCTCTCACAGGACACATGTATGTGACATTATCTGGAGCATGAGAGAGGGAAGGGAGGTCCTGGATTTATTAAGCGTAAGCAGAGGTCTGACATAATCAGTCCACACCCTGCCCACAACCCAATAATCACCCTCTTTGCACTGATGATCTCTTGCAGGATAATAAATAATCTCACGCCTAGGAATTAGGGAGAAGGGCGAAAATGACACCGATAGACAGGTGAAATTAATTGTTGCACGACAAAAAAAAAAAAAAAATTGTTGTGTGTCAAGAAAAATGGTTGTCCATTGACTTCAATGCATTAAGGTGAATTTTTGCCATTTTGCTAATTTTTGGTGAAGAGAAATAGTTTAGATTCCCTGTCAGCAGGTTCTGTAGATTTAATATAACTCATTCCTCTTTACTTTCAGTCATGGCTATGGTCACAGGCCTCATCCCCATTCTCCGCACTGCAGTAGAAGCCACCACAGACTATGACGGGAGAACCATGTGGTATGGCTTTGCTGTGGTCCGACTGATTGCCCTCTATGTGTCTGAACGCCCTTGGGGTCACCTGGATCAGGACTTTGATTGCCTGGTTAACGGTACCAATGAGTTCTGTCGGAAGGCTTGCTTCAATGAACATTTCAATGTGCCTGTGGTGTCCCTGTGGAACACTTGCTATGTCTTCTTTGTGGCCTCTGTTCTCCTGATGGAGCTCTTCACCTCTCAAATTCGCCACAATCTCCACAAGGCTGCTCTGAAGAAGAAGCCATTGCCAGTAGAAAAGAACCTCACTGGCACTTGGGCTTCAGAACATGCACATAAAGATCTGGTTCTGGATTTCCACCAACAGAAAGTCCTGCTCGTTCTCTATTTAGGCTGCATAATGTTGAGGCTGGTCGGAGAGTTGGCCTTTCTCTATGCCGTGTTCTGGTGGTACTTGCCCATGGTATCCGGAGAACTTATAGTCTGTTCCACAGAGCTGTGCCCTGGGCCCTATAACTGCTTGGTGAGATTCCCTGCAGAGAAGAGCATGTCTCTTTACCTCCTGACCTTCCTCTCCATCAGTGTAGCCTTGGTGAGCATAGTGTTTGGGTTCTACAGTGGGTGCCACTATCTCCCCAAGAAAAATGACAGTAAGGAACTGTCCGTCTGACCTTACAGAACATTAGGCAGGTATAACCCCCAGGGAACTATTAGATACAGGGTGATACTCACAGGGGAATTTCTGCAGGGCCTCATTTGTTCCCCAAACATATAACTTGTCACTATGTATGGAGGCAATAAAGTAATACATAATGGGAATGTTTGCAGAGGCCTGTAACCCTGCTTCTCAGGTAAGACTTGGGTGCTGAAGAACTGCTGCCTGTGAGTAGCATAAAGCAAACTGGAGAGTGTTGGGAGGAGAGGACGAGGGTTTATGTGATTGAGCCCAACAATGGCAGGGTCAATGGCAGAGCAACACCCTTATAGAAGGAAGTGAGTGCCGTGCAACAGGAATATGATATCATGTTTCCATTGAACAGATGCAAAGAAGAACAATTACAAAGGTTTTATTCTTCTTCTAAAATGGAATTATTAACCAACTACACAGATATTTCATTAGACTGAAGGCCTCCTCCCCATGCAAGTCAATTCCCACACAGAAGATATATCCATTGCTAAGAATTCAGAGATTGTATTTTGATACAAAGAGTGAGGATATGGGGTACCTTGATGGGTTGGCAGCATGATTTTGTTTGTTCTACTTGTTCCCCAATGCTGGTTCCTATGGGTATTCTGGTCTCCTCCCATGCTCAGCACAACAGGCAATTCAATTGGCTTCTGATAAAACGGATCCTATTGAGTGTGACATAGGGGCCTCAGAGTGTAAGCTTCTGTGGCAGGGACTGATGTATAATCTGTACGGTGCTGCTGAATATGTTGGTGCTCTATGAATAAAGCATATTACTTTAATAACATGTTATCTTTTTGCAAGTGAACCTGAAATACTTCACTGTCATATTTAGTAAACAAGTAAATACTTTATATTGATGGGGTGAGATGGAGACAGCTGGACAAGATGGAGACAGCAGAGCAAGATGGAGACAGTAGGACAAGATGGAGACAGTATGACAAGATGGAGACAGTAGGACAAGATGGAGACAGTAGGGCAAGATGGAGACAGTATGACAAGATGGAGACAGTAGGACAAGATGGAGACAGTAGGGCAAGATGGAGACAGTAGGGCAAGATGAAGACAGTAGGACAAGATGGAGACAGTAGGGCAAGATGGAGACAGTAGGACAAGATGGATACAGTAGGGCAATATGGAGACAGCAGAGCAAGATGGGGACAGTAGTGCAAGATGGGGACCGTATTGCAAGATGGAGACAGCTGGGCAAGATGGAGGCAGCTGGACAAGATGAAAACAGTAGGACAAAATGGAGACAGCAGGACAAAATGGAGACAGCTGGGCAAGATGGAGACAGCTGGGCAAGATGGAGAAAATAGGACAATATGGAAGCAGATGGACAAGATGGAAAGAGTAAGGCAATATGGAAGCAGATGGAAAGAGTAGGGCAAGATGGAGACAGCTGGGCAAGAGGGAAAAAGTAGGACAAGATGGAAAAGAAGGACATGATGGAAGTAGGTAGACAAGATGGATAGAGTAGGTCAAGATAGAGACAGTAGGACAATATGGAGACAGATGAGTAAGATAGAAACAGTAGGACAAGATGGAGGCAGTAGGGCAATATGGAGACAGATGAGTAAGATAGAAACAGTAGGACAAGATAGAGACAGTAGGACAATATGGAGACAGATGAGTAAGATAGAAACAGTAGGACAAGATGGAGGCAGTAGGGCAATATGGAGACAACAGAGCAAGATGGGGACAGTAGCGCAAGATGGAAACAGCTGGACAAGATGGAGAAAGTAGGAGAAAATGGAGACAGCAGAGCAAGATGGAAACAGCTGGGCAAGGTGGAGACAGCAGAGCAAGATGGAGACAGTAGGACAATATGGAGACAGTAGGGCAAGATGGAGACAGCAGAGCAAGATGGAAACAGCAGGGCAAGGTAGAGACAGCAGAGCAAGATGGAGACAGTAGGACAATATGGAGACAGTAGGGCAAGATGGAGACAGCAGAGCAAGATGGGGACAGTAGCGCAAGATGGAGACAGCTGGGCAAGATGGAGGCAGCTGGACAAGATGGAGACAGTAGGACAAAATGGAGACAGCTGGGCAAGATGGAGACAGTAGGGCAAGATAGAGAAAATAGGACAATATGGAAGCAGATGGACAAGATGGAAAGAGTAGGGCAAAATGGAATTTTCAAGGCAGTTGCACAAATTTATTCACCCATCACTAGTCTTGTCGTCTCAGGGTATTAACCCTCCTGGTCTCCTCGTTGGAGCCTCTGGCTGCTCTACTAACCCCTGATCCTGTGTTTCACTCCTAGAAGTGACTATAAATTAAACTGACTTGCACTTACTCATACCTCCCAATTTTTTGGAAATAGAAAGAGGGACAAAAAGATTGGCTGTCCGGAGCACAGCAAAAAATCTTTTGGACTACGTTCATTTTTATGACCACACCCATGTAATTACCATGTTCATTTCGCAAAAATTTGACCGTTCAATCCCATTTCTGTGTTTTTTATGTGTTATTACAGTTTTGCTAATGAAGGTCACTTGCCCTTTAAGCTGCAAGTCACAGTTTCCCTAAGGGACCTGCTTATCTTAAATGGTTAGTATTGTTTCTTTGCTTATCTTAAATGATTACAATTGCTTCTTTGCTTACCTTAAATTGTTACAAAAGTATCTAAGTGCATCTGGTGGCCTCTCTGCCAAAAGCCAATTAAGTTAGAAACTTTGTATCTTTTTCTGGTTGTTCAGTGCAGGAGATCAAAGAGAAAGTCAGGACATTACAGTAATAATCTGGGACTGCGGGTCAAAATCGGGACATTTGGGAGGTATTCTTGTTGCTCCTATACTGGAGCCTTCCTCCATGCCAGGCCCCTATGGGGCACCGCACCATTTGCTCCAGTCAGTGGGGGAACCAAAGAGGCAGAGCACATGTTTTCTTCACTTTTTACAACTTACACTCAAAAGAATACAGGTCCCAGCCTAACTTGCCAATAACCCTCCTGGGGAAATCGACTACAGGTTTGTAAGACCATTACCCTGCTACAAATGCAATTCCACTAAGGTTGATAATAGAAATGTTCTGGGAAGCTTCTACCATAGGGGATATCCTAGACCTTTATATACACAGAGAGCAATGAGCTTTGCCTGGTAATGCCCTTTGGCTGCTGACTGGCCATTAGGACTGGCTAGTGACTGGTCAGAGGCAGCCAGGTAAGTTATCATATGTAGTTGTGGGCCCCACAAGCAGGTTAGTGTGCGGTTACTTCCAGTTAGGGATGCCCATTGACTTTAATGCATTTGGCCAAAATAGGTGCTTGTATAAAAATCGTCGCGGGCATCGAAATTGACGTGCGTCAAAATGATTTTGACGCCCATTGACTTCAATGCATTTAGCGAAAATTTTCGAAGTTTTGCGAATTTTGCGGGTAATTAACACATTTTTCAGCTGGGCCAAATTCGCCCATCACTAGACAAGGCCACCAGTCAAGGCTCCGTCAGTCAGGCCCAGAGATAATAAGATCCCAGGAATGTTGGGACTACTGTGAGATTCACCTTCAGTGGGGACTGGGCACCAAAGGAAGGCAATACCATCTATGTGACACTAAACCTGAGTGTGATTGTTCTTCCTACATAAGGACAAGAGGAGTGTTATATAGAAACGTGATTTAATACAATATCAGTATTATAAACCCAGATAGGAAAGAAGAATGAAATGACTTCAGCTTCAATCCTTACAGACTGGTGCACTAACTGCCAGATCAGCCCTTACACACTAATTATTTGGGGGAGCAATGGATACTGAGGGGCACTTTCTTTTTCCCCATCACAAACCAACAACTGCCTGATCCACCCCCAGGGCCAAGGCTCATGTTTGCCGAGTACAGGAACCTGTAGGGATCTGAGCAGAGACATTCAGATTTTTGTCTTAATTTGATTTGACTCAAGGGAAAGGGATACAATGAGAAGAAGAACTGGAATTTAACCTGAAATTTGCCTTTTTAGTGCAGTGCCAACTGGCCCATTGGTGCCTCACACACACAGGCAGGGGGGTAGTGGTACTATGACATTTAGTAGGGGCCACTATAGAAAAGGCCACCTAACAAATAAACTATTCATGGGCCTATTGGGGCACGGAGCTGTAACCGCCTTTCATGGTTTATACCTGGGTAAATAACACATTCCACCACCAGATGGCACCATAACTCTTTAGTTTCATCCTTTCAGCGTGACGCAGTTCAACTCTCTGCATGTAGAGGGACACATAACTGTGTGGGGCCCCTGGACTAGCTGGAGGGCCCTGCTGGAGGGCCAATCTCCCACCCTCTGATAAATATCCTTTAAAACTCCTTTCAGTAGAGAGCTGGGTGAGGGCTGGGGGTGAGCTTAAGTCTGACACTTTGATAACTGTGCCTCTTGGGGTGCAGGGGTGATGCAGATATTTTTAGGGACACCCCGAGTGACTGTGGCTCCTAAAGAAAGACAACAGGGAAATGTTCACCTCACCTACTCAGTCTGCTGAAAAAGAAATATAGCAGGAGTAACCAGATTAGTGAAGAAGAATTAAAGGAGACATAAAGCATAGGAAAATGGCACGTAATATTTTAGGTAATATTGGATAATTACTTAGAGCATTCTGTCCCAGTGGCTGCACAGATCCTATCTGATCCCCATTGTAAGCAACAGTCCTGTCCTGCTTTATGGCAGCTGAGATTCTAGCTATCTGTATAACAGAACATTCTGTCCCAGTGGCTGCACAGATCCTATCTGATCCCCATTGTAAGCAGCAGTCCTGCCCTGCTTTATGGCAGCTGAGATTCTAGCTATCTGTATAACAGAACATTCTGTCCCAGTGGCTGCACAGATCCTATCTGATCCCCATTGTAAGCAGCAGTCCTGTCCTGCTTTATGGCAGCTGAGATTCTAGCTATCTGTATAACAGAACATTCTGTCCCAGTGGCTGCACAGATCCTATCTGATCCCCATTGTAAGCAGCAGTCCTGTCCTGCTTTATGGCAGCTGAGATTCTAGCTATCTGTATAACAGAACATTCTGTCCCAGTGGCTGCACAGATCCTATCTGATCCCCATTGTAAGCAACAGTCCTGTCCTGCTTTATGGCAGCTGAGATTCTAGCTATCTGTATAACAGAACATTCTGTCCCAGTGGCTGCACAGATCCTATCTGATCCCCATTGTAAGCAGCAGTCCTGTCCTGCTTTATGGCAGCTGAGATTCTAGCTATCTGTATAACAGAACATTCTGTCCCAGTGGCTGCACAGATCCTATCTGATCCCCATTGTAAGCAGCAGTCCTGTCCTGCTTTATGGCAGCTGAGATTCTATCTGTATAACAGAACATTCTGACCACAATGGATTTATTTACCCCCACCCATAATCCTGGCAAGTCAAGAAGGGGTTCAAGAGCCCCATGATCTTGCGCCAGGGGTCCCACCTCTAGTCGTGAGCTCAGAGCTACAGATCTTGTGGTTCTTTTCATGTACAGAAGCAGGAGGGGCACCAGCCAGTAATGAAACCCAGACCTGTCTCTTTCCATAGCCATCAGCCTCCAAATATGTTCCCTGATCCTGCATAGCAACTGCCCCAGTCTGTATGCATAGCAACAGAGTCTCTGCTACAGACTTCCATTAGACTCTGGTGGTCTCCAGACTGGGGGTCTGGGGCAGACACAGAGAATTGGAGAAGGGGTGGATGGGTTTTAGTTACAATTTAGTCTCCCCTCCCCCATCCTCTGCGTCACTGGCCTGGGGGGAAGGATAAAGGAAAGACGGGGAGTCTGTGAGAATTTTGTCAGGATCCAGTCACTGAGTCATTGGTTCCGGAGAGGAAAGGGAGAAGCGCGAGGGAGAGTAAAGGGGGGAAAGAAGAATAAAGAGAAGAAGAAAGGAGAGAAGAAAGGAGAAATAACAGTGAGTGAAAGTGGAGAATAAGAGGAATAAGAAAAATAAGAAGAATACGAGGAATAAGAGGAAAGAGAGAATAAGGAAGGAGTGAAAACTAAAGAGCAAGTTGGAAAGAGGGAGGGGCAGAGAGCTGGAGGGGAGGAGCCTGTGACTCATTCATTCCTTCAGACAAGGAGAGACAGACACACACAGAGACTGTCAGTGCCAGGATTAGGGAGACAGTGACTCATTTATTCCTTGGGAGCAAGAGAGGGAATAAGACAGAGAGAGACAGAGCCAGGGCCAGGCTGGCAATAAGATCCCACCATTTGCCCCTACACGTGGCAACTAGGAAGAAGCAGTAGTTGCCCCAGTTGAATCTCGTCTGAATTGCCCCAGGCAGGACCAGGATCCCAGAGAATCTCATCACTTTCAATTATTCCATCTGAGGGACAGACAGAATGACACCAAGGAACTTGCTGCGGACATTTGTCCCATTGCTCCTGCTTGTCCTCAGCTCGGCCGCCTCTCAGGGAGGTAAGAACCAATTCTGTCAGTCATGGGGGTATTACTGGGGCACAAAAACTGAGCATGGGGGGCAACCCTGGGGAATCACTGAGCATGGGGGGTATTACTGGGGCGCAAAACTGTGTGCATGGAGGGCAAACTGGGGGAAGAAACTCTGAGCATGGGGGTCAACACTGGGGAATCACTGGGGCACAATCTGAGCATGGGGGGCATCACGGGCACAGAAACTGAGCATGGGGGGCATTACTGGGGCACAGAAACTGAGCATGGGGGGCATTACTGGGGCACAGAAACTGAGCATGGGGGCATTATTGGGGCACAGAAACTGAGCATGGGGGGCATCAGGTCTGGACTTGGAGTAAAAATAGGCCCTGGCATTTCAAGTACACAGAGGCCCAAGCAGCCCCCCACCAGCCCACTCCACAGTCACTGTCTATGGCATCTTACAGCAGCCCCTCTGGCATTTGCCAGAACTCACAGATTGCCAATCCGGGCCTGGGGGGCATCACTAGGGGAACAGACCCTGTAAACATGTGGGTTACTGGTACCATAGAATCTGTGATCATGGGGGTTCAGAAAGTGTGAGCATGGGACACCACTGGGGCAAAGAAAGCTTGACTACAGGTGGCACTGGTACAAGAGAGACTGTGTGCAATGGGGTCGGGGCAAATGAGGGGCTGTAATGAAGGGGCTGGGGAGACTGGTATGGGGGGGTTGTTTCCGTGGGGGTGGCACTAGGGGAGGGAGATATATTTGGAAGTGAGAGGGGAGGAGGGAATGGGAAAATCCAAACAGAATAAAAGCCGGTGTTGCAATAAGAGGAAGAAGGAAGAGAAAAATGTGATGAAATAAGTGTGATGTCAGCGAGGGGAGGGCAGCAGAAGACACTTTGAGGGAGGGGAGCCCTGGATCTTAGGGGTCACACATAAATTATACTAGGGGTACCCAAAGGGTAGATCTTGATCTCCCAGTAGATCTTCAGCTGGACAGCAGCAGATCCCAGTAGCAGATCACTGGCACAGATCTATTGGTTTCCCATATGCTAGGCAGATCTGTTTGGATTCAGCAAGTAAGCGCGTGCCGGTGGGTACAGTCCCTCAGACAGAATTCATTCATCTCTGGTGTTACACAACAACCATTCACTGTATGGCCAACCTAAGTACAAGTGCCCTTGTTTCTGGCATTGTACATCTCGATGGCACCGCAACACCAATTGTGGCCATAGCCCTGTCACATATACAGCTATTGTATGTTTAGAGAGAGAGAGATTGTAAATATAGTATCATCATTTATATACGGATGGGATTGGGAGCTAACTATCTATTCAAAAATTAGTTTGTGGGGGATGAGATGCTCTAATGCTCTACAGTCTGGGGTGGGAGGCTCTGCAGTCTCTTTGTATGCCCCCTTTTTTATGAATGAATAACTGAGCACACATAGTTGGAATTTTCCCGCCCCTTCTCCTCTGTGATTGGTTGCAGAGGGGTGATACGTTTCCGAAAGGAATGCGCCACTTGATCTGTTAAAGGCACAGCCATATATTTTGCACTCCATAGTCTCTATACTTGTATGTATGTATATATATATATATATATATATATATATATATATATATATATATATATATATATAGAAAAACACATGGAGGAGCACACCCTAAACGTATTTAGCAACTTGCCAGGGTGCTAGTAAATAAGGTAAATAAAGTGACATAGTACCGCATGGGAATACTTGTGAAAAAATCAAGATTTATTGAAAAAAAATCAGATGTTTCGAACACCAACTGTGCTCTTTTTCAAGGATATCTATAGTCTCTCATACAGCAATAAATTTTTTTTTTAGATTTATATAAGACCTGTGAGTGTGGATCCTCTTTGCTGGTTACTTATTGAATTTTTGATAATGCATCCAGGCAACTTAAACCGTTATTCGTGAGTGCTGGCTACCACGTGGATTATATATATATATATGGAGACTTTTAATATTAAAAACAAATCTTCAGCCCACTGGCTTTACAAAAGGAATCACATTAGCATAACCAGCCCCACTTTCACACCCTCACTAGTGTTCCCATAACTCATGGTTTTAGCCCTCATTGGCTTTCCTCAGGACACAAGTCCCAGAATCCTTTCTGGGGCTCACTCAAGACACTCAGTCTCCTGGCAGGGGTTTCTCTCTTCCTCTCCAGTCCTTTTGGAGCTCTCTCCAACACAGGGGGAATCACACTATTTTCCCAACTGCACATAAGCACATCACCTTTCTGCACTTGGAGGTGTCCACGGACCTCATCCAACTCCAGCTCCAAGAGGTATCCAGAGGTAAGAGCTCTGAGAAATTGTCCCACATCTCTTTTTAACTACAACTCATCTGTAGCCAATTACTTAACTACCTCTGGCTTAGGCAGCTGCAAAACACCTAATGGAGCAAGGAATAGAAGCCCACCCTGGTCTCTTCTCCGTTCATTCCAGGGACCCATTTTCCAGCTTTTCCTAAGCGGGTACACAACTACAGCCTTACCTGCTGCAGAAACACCCATATTTCCCTGGAGTTTTATATTCACCAGTCTAATACTAGTGAAATATATATATATTTATATAGAAGCCCCCTCTTTGTAATACTGATTATTCAATATCAGTTTTGGGGCCCCAGAAACTATAGGGCCCCATAGGGCCAGTCTGGAGAACACAGCTTTTGTGCTTTATAATTCTGTCTAAAATTGCCAAATTCCCCTCTGGTTCTAGTATATTCTTTCTGCCCAACTTAAAAACTAGCTCCGCCTACAGCTGTAACTCCTTGACCCCCTACAGTTGCTACCTTGGTCACTGTCCAACCTGTGGTCAATATAGTAAATGAGCTTAGTGTAAAACCTGGAGCAGCAGCAGCTAAGGGAGTTTTTAAGTACTGCAGTACTGAGACTAGAGGAGGCCATAGATTTACCTTCATGTTCGGTGCCATCTCCCGACCTGCCACTAACCAATCAGATCAAATAAAGTAGTAAAAGAAACAGATGAGCCGATGTTCTGCCCCTACAGCAATCGTACGAAAGTTATGTCCGACAAAGCTAGTGACAGTCTCCCACTGATATCTTCACATCAGCAATAGATATTATCGGCAGCCAACAAATCTTTTAACCTGTCCGATCATCTAAACGACCGATCGCCTCTCACGAAAAATGATGGGACGCGTACGATGAAATGTTTGCGTCAATGGCCAGTTTTATAATCTTTCTGGCTCTGTGCTCCATATACGGGGACACCACGAGAAGGGGGAGCTCTTGTAATTGTCAATATAATGGTGCTGCCCAATATGTAACATGGTTATAGGGAGTAGCGTACAGTTCTGCTATAGACATTAGAGCTGTGGCCCTCCAGCTGTTCTACAGAACTTTATTTATAGTTAAATGCAGGCAGCTGATACACGGCCAAATGACTTCATTCCTTTCATCAGTTTGCCATTCAGTCCCTTATCTGCTTTATACTTATTTACATGATCCACATCCAAACTGCCAAGTAACTAAAACTGAATTTCACCTCTACAATGGGGTTCCTACAAAGAATGCAGAAGGTGCAAAGAGGGTGATCCCCCCTCGCCCCCCACCTCATGGCTCTTCCAAGTTTAGCTCCTGATCTCACCTCCCAAATATGAGGCCTGTGTGTGACTCACTGGGGAGCAGGAGGGGCGGAAGCTGTGCCCATAGAGGAGTTGGGGGGAAGGGCTGAGACGCAGCCAGGGGGGGCACAGTGGGCATAAGCAAGAGGGGGATGAATCCTCTAATAATGCCCTAATGTATTATTACTTTATAAAATAAATGTATCTACTGAGATCTGCCTCTGGCTTTCTCTCTGCCAAATACACAGCTCCCTCTTCCCACCCTCCTTCCTAACACCCCGTCTCTGTCCCCTGCATGACTCCCCTTTCCCAATCCCTCATACGTCACTGCCCAGTGAGTCCTCAGGTTGGTATGTGAGTGAGTGGGAAGCACTGGGAACTGAAAGAGACTGCAGGGCACAGACTGAGACAGAGGGAGAGACATGAGACACTGAGAGGGACCCTGGAGAGGCAGGAGGGAGAGGCAAGAGAGGAGTCCTGACAGCTGCTCTCACCATTATTTATATATAGAGCATTAATGGTTATAGAATCTTTCAGAAAAGACCAACAGAGCTTGCAATTTAATGTTGGTGCCGGTACATGGCACATATACCACATTCACCTATTAAAGGTTAAAACATTCTTATTAAAGAAGGAGGCTGAGGGATTAATTCCATTGGGATCCCTGTGGTGCCCAGTGCAAACAATAAGCTGCATAGAGTTATTGACCGCTGGATCCATCATACCATTATTTATTGGTATTATTACTCATGTAACAATCATGTAAATGTGTAAATATTTCATGTGCCCTTTCATGGATTTACTAGGGGCCACTGGGAATTTAAGGAGTCAAAGTATATATAGTGAATAATATATTATATTTTAAAATGTAAGAATATTATAAGTCAAGAAGGAGTTCCAGGACCCTACAGGAATGGGACCTGTTATTCAGAATACTCGGGGCCTGTGGATTTCCAGATAGAGGGTCTTTCTGTCATTTGGATCCTCATGCTAATAGAAAATCATGTCAAAATTAAATAAACCCAATAGGCTGGTTTTGCTTCCAATAAGGATTAATTATATCTTAGTTGGGATCAAGTACCAGCTACTGTTTTATTATTACATAGAAAAAGGAAATATTTTTTTCAAAATAATTTGCATTATTTGGATAAAACGGAGTCTATGGCAGACAGCCTTCCCGAAATTCGGAATTTCTAGATAACGTGTTTCTGGATAATGGATCCCATACCTGTATAAAGGTACGAGGCTGAAGACGAAGGGCTTTTGTGCAGGTTAAAGATAGGGATGCACCGAATCCAGGATTCGGTTCGGGATTTGGCCTTTTTCAGCAGGATTCGGATTCGGCCGAATCCTTCTGCTGGCCGAACCGAATCTGAATCCTATTTTGCATATGCAAATTAGGGGTGCGGAGGGAAATCGTGTGACTTTTCGTCACAAAACAAGGAAGTAAAAAAAATTTCCCCTTTCCACCTCTAATTTGCATCTGTAAATTAGGGTTCGGATTCGGTATTCGGCGGAATCTTTCACAAAGGATTCGGGGGTTCGGCCGAATCCAAAATAGTGGATTCGGTGCATCCCTAGTTATAGAGCTCCGAGGTGACTTCTAACGTCTTTGTATTTTACAAAAGGGGTTACATTATTTGTTATAATAATTTTCAGTGATTCCCGTAACAGAAATGACATCAATAAGCTCCGATTATAATGATATAATGTATTATATATCTAAATGGCACCAGGGTGGCCACTACCTGTTATTTCCCACTCCCTACATATAATTTCTGCTTTGTGGAGCCCCACTATCTGCCAGGAGAGGCTGCAGTATTTCCCCCTATTGGAACAGGATCAGGTGACAGTTACAGAGTCCTGCGCATTTATAGAACATTAACCTGCCCTGGCACAGGCTGCATAGGAGTCATTTCTCAAATGTAGTCCCTCCCCTCAGTCTAACAAGCCCCTCCCCAGTGATGGGATAATGCAGATGCCATGAGGTCACTTGTTGAGTTTAATATGTAAATATCACAACCTGAACTTGGCAGGTAGAGCTGACATTTGGGCTGAAGTCATGGCATCGCTATGTGCCGGCTGAACATGATCAGCGTAATACATGGGATCTGCTCCCTAATGATTTATATACAAGGCTACTGCTTTATAAACTAACCCTGGTGCCAAAATACATACTGAGTTAACCCTTTAGATGGGGAGAGTATGGACGGATAGAGTATTGTGCTGCAGCCATGATTGCTCTGCTGAGGAAAACTCATCTAAAGACACTAGTGAAACAGAGCCCTCTAGTGGTCAAGAAAATACATTTGCAGAGAATATATCTACTAATTTGTTTGGGGCACTGACCTGCGCAGACTTTGAATTTAGACAGTGGGACTCCCCCTTTATCAAGAGGACATTGATATAGTAACAAATCTGATACAGGATAATAAGAGATGGCTGCTATTTGGGGTGCAGTCGGGCTATACTGTAGCATGGTGTCGTTGTTACAGGGAGTCGGCTGAAATCCGAGGCGCCTTTATACTGAGTGCCGGGCACATACCTTTGTATTGGAACAATAGGAATTGCTTTATGTCTTTGGTTATTTTTAGGTGTTTGTATAAAAGTGCAGGAAAATGTGTTTCCCCGGCTGCTGGTTATAAATAACCTTTGTTCTCTGTAACTGGGGCAAAACAAAAACAAAGAAAGAAAGAACAGGTTTGTGTTGCCTTTATATGAGGGCAGTGTGTGTTACTGTGCAATATGAGCGTCAGCATGGGGACTACAAACAAACAAGCGCGTTGGTTACATGACCCCCCCCCCCACCCAGGCCTAATTACCGCTGACTGCAGCACCGGGTGCCCCCACAAGCCCTGTATATATTTATATATATCTCACCTGTCTCCCCACACACTTGGCATGTGACATCATCAGCCCAAAGTGTCCGGTGACATCACTAACTAACATGTGACACTTATAAATAAACTGATGTCACGGCACTGGGCATCTGCCAGCGTATAGCAATAGAAAGTATCTCAGCCCTGTGACATCTACAGTATGTGCTGTATAGTGATACCGACGCCCTGTCTCTGTCTCTTTCCCAGAATGCCCAGAGGGACGTGCCTACAGCCAAGATCTGGGGAAGTGCATGGAATGCAGCGTGTGCAAGAACTCCGAAAAGAGCGACTTCTGCCAGAACTGTAAGAGACTGTCCAGATAAAAAGAGACAGCCCAGCCTAAGAGAGTGTGTAGCATGGCATCAGGGATAGTATTGAGAGTTCTGAACTTGCTGGGGTTGATTTACTAAGCTAGGGGCTAAAAAGAGGGTGATTGCCCTGTGCCCCCTGTAACACCTGTAGCAAAGCAGAGAGATACTCTGTTCTGGGCTGTAATAGACAGATACTTGGTAGCTTTCTCACCTGTAGCCTCCAGTTGCTGATGGTTGAACATGTGGCCCCAGACAAGTTATTTTGCCAAAGGACCTGTCACCATGAGGCATGTCACCTGTCACAATAATCCTTCAAGGCAGTTGCTGACTCCTAGAGGGCACAACCAGCTTAGGGAATACTAATAGTTACACTCATGGCCCTACATGGGTCTTGTGAGAAAGTCATATAGTAGGAGCACTACCTAATAGGAGACAGTTTCTTCTTTATGGTACCAGTGGCAGAGACAGGAAAGAGAATCATATATATATATATATGTATATATATTATGTATATAGCAATTTAATCCTGTGAGACTCTGTAGTTTACAGAGAGCCATTACTGTGCACTAAGCATGCTGGGAAACCAGGAGTCTAGAAGATTTTCATTGATCCAGGTCATGGTATATCTAGTAGAAGTAATTCTAAAACAGCTGGTGGAAGAGTTTATATGCCAAGGACTTCCCATACCAGTCAGTTGAACTGAAGAAGCTGCTCGGATGAGTAGTGAAACAGCTCCAATGATTACTCAGCAAGTCCAGTTGTTTTAGAATTACTTATACTAGATATCATTTGTCTAAGGTCTCAAGGAGTTGCCGTAGGGAATCAAACCAGGGTTCTCAGCATGAGGTCCCACATTAAAGGCTGATCACTCAACCTCTAGGCCAACGCTGTGAGAAAGCCATCAAGAGCTCTAACAAGTGCTATTTCCCCTTTATTTCCCAGGTCCCTCGAAAACTGAACAGCCTGATTTCCCTTGGATTTGGGTCATTGGATTTTCAGCCGGAGGGGTGTTTTTTATAATCGTAATCCTGAGCCTCACCGTGTATCTGACTCACTGCCGCAGGAAAAGCAAGTTCACTAGTAAGTTGTTGGGTCGGGAGTTGTGTTGGGGTGCCGCCTCTGCTGGGATATAGTTATGGGGGGATCAGGCCCGGACTGGCAATCTGTGGGTTCTGGCAAATGCCAGAGGGGCTGCTATAAGGTCCCATAGAAAGTCAGTATTTAGTGGGCTGGTGGGAGCTGTTTGGGCCTCTGTGTGGGTTGATTAGGCCTCTGTGTACCAGAAATGCCAGGGCCTATTTTAATTCTCAGTCCGGACCTGGGGGGGATATTAATAAACTGTAATGGATTTCTCTTGCTTCTCCTCAGCTCCCATAGAGGAGACCGGAAGCCATTCTGCAGAAGCTCTGCTCATACACTGAACACTGAGAGGTGAGAACTGCAGGGTTTGTATGTAACATCAGAGATATGCTCTGCAGGCATGCAATATGGAGATATGCTCTGCAAGTTTGTAATTTGGGGATATGCTCTGCAGGCATGTGATATGGACATATGCTCTGCAATTGTGTTATCTGGAGAGATGCTCTGCAGGCATGCGAAATGGAGATATGCTCTGCAAATTTGTAATCTGGGGATATGCTCTGCAGGCATGTAATATGGAGATATGCTCTGTAAATTTGTAATCTGGGGATATGCTCTGCAGGCATGTAATATGGAGATATGCTCTGTAAATTTGTAATCTGGGGATATGCTCTGCAGGCATGCAATATGGAGATATGCTCTGCAAGTTTGTAATTTGGGGATATGCTCTGCAGGCATGTGATATGGACATATGCTCTGCAATTGTGTTATCTGGGGAGATGCTCTGCAGGCATGCGAAATGGAGATATGCTCTGCAAATTTGTAATCTGGGGATATGCTCTGCAGGCATGTAATATGGAGATATGCTCTGTAAATTTGTAATCTGGGGATATGCTCTGCAGGCATGTAATATGGAGATATGCTCTGTAAATTTGTAATCTGGGGATATGCTCTGCAGGCATGCAATATGGAGATATGCTCTGCAAATTTGTAATCTGGGGATATGCTCTGCAGGCAGGTAATATGGCGATATGCTCTGCAAGTTTGTAATCTGGGGAAATGCTCTGCAGGCAGGTAATATGGCGATATGCTCTGCAAATTTGTAATCTGGGGATATGCTCTGCAGGCAGGTAATATGGCGATATGCTCTGCAAGTTTGTAATCTGGGGATATGCACTGCAGGCATGCACTATGGAGATATGCTCTGTAAATTTGTAATCTGGGCATATGCTCTGCATGCTTGCAATATGGAGATATGCTCTGCAAATTTGTAATCTGGGGATATGCTCTGCAGGTAGGTAATATGGAGAGATGCCAGAGAGATGTTGCTATACAATAAGGAGACATCCCAGAGATAGATTAAGGTTTAATAATAAACGTAGGTGCTAAATTGCCGAGGTGCAGTTGTCAGTGGCAGCCAATCAAGGCTTTGCTTTTATTTTCTATCTACTGCTGATTGGTTGCTTCTGGCTAAATTGGACTTGTGCACAAACACACCTGTGATGGTCCTTAAACATGTCAGGATCCTGGGCTGGACACTGGGGAGACATGTTGTAACACAGAATATAAAGCAATTTAGTAATAAAGAATATAAAGCAATGCCAATGTCTTCTTTCTCTGCCCATCACAGGTCACAGCTATAGGACCCTCCTGTCTCCCTTGAATCCAGAAGAAGCTGCTATCCGGACATGATGTATATAATATTTGTATAGAGGAGACGTGTACAAATTCCATATACATATATATATTTACTGTATGTGTATATAGTATATATGTGTGTATAGAGCTGTGCTGGGCACAGGGACCACTGTCAGTATTTGTACCAGAGAGATGGAAGATGTGCTGCTGAGCCGTATGTCTCATCCCCTCTGCAGTTAAACCCCCAATTTCCCCACCCCCACTGCAGACAAGACCCCCACCTTCCCATGGAAAGGATCTATTGCCTGGCAGCACTGGGGGCACAATTGCCATGTGGTCACGTAATGTGACAGTTTCACCCTGAAACAGAACCACAATCAAAGCGGTTAGAACATTTCAGCAAGTGCCTTAACCCTGCCCACAGGAATAAACATGGGAGGTTTTTAGCAACTGGTCTCCTTTGTCTTCTTTATTATTATTATTATTATTGTTATTATTATAATTATTAAAATTGCTGTTACTGCTGGGGCAGCCCCTGGTGTAACTATAGAGGAAGCAGACCCTGTGGCTGCAACTGGAGCCTCTGTATTTGTATAGACCCTCAGCTGCTCTCCTGCCTGTGAGTGATGTGAGTGATGTGAGTGATGTGAGTGATGTGAGAGATGTGAGTGATGTGAGAGATGTGAGTGGGGGTGCGGGTGGGAGGGGGTGGGTAGAGGACACTGTGCAACCTGGGCCCCTCTGAAGATGTCTGTCTCTGTGAGTGTCTGTCTCTGTGAGTGTTGTCTCTGTAGGGGTTTGTCTCTGTGAGTGTCTGTCTCTGTGAGTGTCTGTCTCTGTAGGGGTTTGTCTCTGTGAGTGTCTGTCTCTGTGAGTGTCTGTCTCTGTGAGTGTCTATCTCTGTGAGTGTCTGTCTCTGTGAGTGTCTGTAGGGGTCTGTCTCTGTGAGTGTCTGTCTCTGTGAGTGTCTGTCTCTGTAGGGGTTTGTCTCTGTGAGTGTCTGTCTCTGTGAGTGTCTGTAGGGGTCTGTCTCTGTGAGTGTCTGTCTCTGTGAGTGTCTGTCTCTGTAGGGGTTTGTCTCTGTGAGTGTCTGTCTCTGTGAGTGTCTGTAGGGGTCTGTCTCTGTGAGTGTCTGTCTCTGTGAGTGTCTGTCTCTGTGAGTGTCTGTCTCTGTGAGTGTCTGTCTCTGTAGGGGTTTGTCTCTGTGAGTGTCTGTCTCTGTGAGTGTCTGTCTCTGTGAGTGTCTGTCTCTGTAGGGGTTTGTCTCTGTGAGTGTCTGTCTCTGTAGGGGTTTGTCTCTGTGAGTGTCTGTCTCAGTGAGTGTCTGTCTCTGTAGGAGTTTGTCTCTGTGAGTGTCTGTCTCTGTGAGTGTCTTGTCTCTGTGAGTGTCTGTCTCTGTAGGGGTCTGTCTCAGTGAGTGTCTGTCTCTGTAGGGGTCTGTCTCTGTAAGTGTCTGTCTCTGTGAGTGTCTGTCTCTGTAGGGGTCTGTCTCTGTGAGTGTCTGTCTCTGTGAGTATCTGTCTCTGTGAGTGTCTGTCTCTGTGAGTGTCTGTCTCTGTGATTGTCTGTGTCTGTAGGGGTCTGTCTCTGTGAGTGTCTGACTCTGTATGGATCTGTCTCTGTGAGTGTCTGTCTCTGTGAGTGTCTGTCTCTGTAAGGGTCTGTCTCTGTGAGTGTCTGTCTCTGTGATTATCTGTGTCTGTGAGTGTCTGTCTCTGTGAGTGTCTGTGAGGGCCGTATATGTATACTGTATATGAGACATTAATATCTACATGACAAGGAAAGAGACATGATAAGTGGAAATGGTTTATATAGTGAATAAAGTACCCCCTCTTGTAAAATATAAGGATATTATAAGTCACAAGGAGTTTCATGATCATATAAAAGTACGAGGCCGAAGGCCAAGTGTTTTTATACAGGTAACTCAGAGGTTACTTCTAATATCCTCATATTTTTCAACTGGGGGTACTTTATTTATTATAATACACACGTTTTAGTGAGTCATGAGACAGAAATGACATCAGAACTCACCGTTTATAACTGATGATGTCACTAGTCACTGTTTAAAAGGATATAATTTACAAGATATTCATGGCTTTTGTGTAATATATAGATTAATGTACGGCACCATTACAAGCCCTAGAGCTCTGCTCCTGCCCCTGTTCTTCTCTTCTCTGCAGCTCCTATTCCCTTCTCTCCCCTCACCTTTGTATCTATTTACCTGCACACAAGGAAGTGCCCAAATTAATCCAGCCCCTCCCCCACTGCTTGTGTCACACATTCCATAGTCTCCTTACAATGAGCAACGTCACAGGACTTTCCCCGAATTCCCCGAATTTCACTGCTCAGTATTGTCCCCTCGGGCTTCAGTCAACACCCCCAGCCTCACCCACAAAAACATATACTGGGCTCCCTCCAAATAATGTATGCAGTTATACAGGGAACTCTGAGTATCACTCCTGTATTATAAGGGATAATGTACCCCCTACTGTAAATGATAAGGATATTAGAAGTCACTGAGGGGTTGTTCTGTGACCATATAAAGGCACAAGGCTGCAGGCTGAGTTATACAGGGAACTCTGAGTATCACTCATGTATTATAAGGGATAATGTACCCCCTACTGTAAATGATAAGGATATTAGAAGTCACTGAGGGGTTGTTCTGTGACCATATAAAGGCACAAGGCTGCAGGCTGAGTTATACAGGGAACTCTGAGTATCACTCATGTATTATAAGGGATAATGTACCCCCTACTGTAAATGATAAGGATATTAGAAGTCACTGAGGGGTTGTTCTGTGACCATATAAAGGCACAAGGCTGCAGGCTGAGTTATACAGGGAACTCTGAGTATCACTCATGTATTATAAGGGATAATGTACCCCCTACTGTAAATGATAAGGATATTAGAAGTCACTGAGGGGTTGTTCTGTGACCATATAAAGGCAGAAGGCTGCAGGCTGAGTTATACAGGGAACTCTGAGTATCACTCATGTATTATAAGGGATAATGTACCCCCTACTGTAAATGATAAGGATATTAGAAGTCACTGAGGGTTGTTCTGTCACCATATAAAGGCACAAGGCTGCAGGCTGAGTTATACAGGGAACTCTGAGTATCACTCATGTATTATAAGGGATAATGTACCCCCTACTGTAAATGATAAGGATATTAGAAGTCACTGAGGGGTTGTTCTGTGACCATATAAAGGCACAAGGCTGCAGGCTGAGTTATACAGGGAACTCTGAGTATCACTCGTGTATTATAAGGGATAATGTACCCCCTACTGTAAATGATAAGGATATTAGAAGTCACTGAGGGGTTGTTCTGTGACCATATGAAGGCACAAGGCTGCAGGCTGAGTTATACAGGGAACTGTGAGTATCACTCATGTATTATAAGGGATAATGTACCCCCTACTGTAAATGATAAGGATATTAGAAGTCACTGAGGGGTTGTTCTGTGACCATATAAAGGCACAAGGCTGCAGGCTGAGTTATACAGGGAACTCTGAGTATCACTCATGTATTATAAGGGATAATGTACCCCCTACTGTAAATGATAAGGATATTAGAAGTCACTGAGGGGTTGTTCTGTGACCATATAAAGACACAAGGCTGCAGGCTGAGTTATACAGGGAACTCTGAGTATCACTCATGTATTATAAGGGATAATGTACCCCCTACTGTAAATGATAAGGATATTAGAAGTCACTGAGGGGTTGTTCTGTGACCATATAAAGACACAAGGCTGCAGGCTGAGTTATACAGGGAACTGTGAGTTCACCCCTGTGAAATAAAGAAAGGAGACAGCAGTGTAGGGGCATTAGCCCACAAGAGGTGAGGTGGCAAGCGTATTTATAAGAGCTGGTGGAATTAGTAATTGTGGAGCACATGGAAGTCACAGGCTGCAGTAGAAAGAACCACATTTGTTTCATTACATCCTGTGAGAGTGAATTACACTGGTTATTCTGTCCCACAAACCTTCCCCCTGTGGCCACATCACCAGACAACCTGCAGTTCGTGGAACTTTAGAGTAAAGTCGCCAGAATCACAGATGCAGATAAAACCCACTCTTAAAGGGGTCGTTCACCTTCCAAACACTTTTCCAGTTGAGTTGTGTTTAGATTGTTACTGTTCGTGTCTCTGGTGTCTCAGTCTGACAGCTCAGTAATTCAGGTGCAGATTCTGAACAGTTACAATTTTACAACATTTAGTTGATCCATTTCTCAGCAGCATCTCTGGAGTATCAGTAACTATTGTATCAAGTCTAACAGCTGCCTGTAATGAAACCCAGAGATTCTGCTCAGCAGGGACAAACATAACAAATGTATTAATTTAGAACAGTTTACAGGGTCGGCGACCCCCGTCCCAGAGCTGCTTTAGAAAGGTGAAAAAGTAGACTTACACTTCAATATTAGTATAACAGTCACCCATAGAGAATAGAAACTAATTGGAAAAAGTCTTTATTTCTGATGAACTGTCTGAAACCAACTGGACTGAAAAAAGTGTTGGAAGGTGAACCACCCCTTTAGGATTTCTGGTCTCATAGCACCCCCTGCTGGCAGAACATCACAATCACACAGAAAATACGCCAGCGTGATGTAATTTTGCCACTTCACCGATTTACTAACAGGTGCCTACATTTGATAACATATGGCACCTAAACTATACTGTGGGCACATGTGTAGGGTATTAGAATACATTTATTAAGGTTCCCTGGCCTTGTGTGGTGTAATGGATTTGCTGCTGCATATATGGCACATGGATAGGAAACTGGCTACAGGATCGGGTACAGAGGGTGGTTGTTAATGGGACATTCTCTACTTGGAGTAAGGTTCTTAGTGGGGTCCCCCAGGGCTCAGTATTGGGGCCACTTTTATTTAACTTGTTCATTAATGACTTAGGGAGGGTATTGTAAGTAATGTATCAGTGTTTTGCAGATGACACAAAACTATCAGTCCAATTAATTCCATCCAGGATGTGGCACTTGCAACAGGATCTTGACTAACTGGCAATCTGGGCAGCTAAGTGGCAAATGAGATTCAATGTTGATAAATGTAAAGTCCTGCACCTGGGATGTAACAATATCCACTTATACCCTTAATGGGACTGCACTAGGCAAATCCATAATGGAAAAGGACCTTGGAATCCTTGTAGATGATAAACTTGTCTGTAGCAAGTAATGCCAGTCAGCAGCATCAAGGGCAAATAAGGTCTTGACTTGTATTAAATGGGGCAGAGAGTCACGGGAGGAGGGGGTCCCACTGTATAGAGCACTGGTAAGGCCCCATCTAGAATATGCCCTACAGTTTTGTCTCCATCACTCAAACAGGACATTATTGTATTAGAGAGGGTACAGAGAAGGGCAACTAAACTGGTAAAGGGAAAATCTTAGCTATGAGGAAAGACTGGCCAAATTGGGGATGTTCACGCTGGAGAAGAGGTGCTTAAGGGGTGATATGATAACTATGTATAAATATATAAGGGGATCATATAATAATCTCTCTAATGATTTATTTACCAGTAAGTCTTTCCAGCTGACACAAGGTCACCCATTCCGATTAGAAGAAAAGAGGTTCCAGCTAAATATTGGGAAGGGGTTTGTTACAGTGAGAGCTGTGAAGATGTGGAATTGTCTCCCTGAATCAGTGGTACAGGCTGATACATTAGATAGGTACAAGGAAGGGTCGGATGCTTTATTCACCAGTAGCTCCTCCCAGCAGACAGGAGGGAGCCAATGAGATTAGAGGAGGGAAAGGGGTGTTACAGGGAGAGCTGGGAAGTGAATCAGTGGTACAGGCTGATACATTAGATAGGTACAAGGAAGGGTCGGATGCTTTATTCACCAGTAGCTCCTCCCAGCAGACAGGAGGGAGCCAATGAGATTAGCGGAGGGAAAGGGGTGTTACAGGGAGAGCTGGGAAGTGAATCAGGGGTACAGGCTGATACATTAGATAGGTACAAGGAAGGGTCGGATGCTTTATTCACCAGTAGCTCCTCCCAGCAGACAGGAGGGAGCCAATGAGATTAGAGGAGGGAAAGGGGTGTTACAGGGAGAGCTGGGAAGTCAATCAGTGGTACAGGCTGATACATTAGATAGGTATAAGGAAGGGTCGGATGCTTTATTCACCAGTAGCTCCTCCCAGCAGACAGGAGGGAGCCAATGAGATTAGAGGAGGGAAAGGGGTGTTACAGGGAGAGCTGGGAAGTGAATCAGTGGTACAGGCTGATACATTAGATAGGTATAAGGAAGGGTCGGATGCTTTATTCACCAGTAGCTCCTCCCAGCAGACAGGAGGGAGCCAATGAGATTAGAGGAGGGAAAGGGGTGTTACAGGGAGAGCTGGGAAGTGAATCAGGGGTACAGGCTGATACATTAGATAGGTATAAGAAGGGGTTGGATGGTGTTTAGCAAGTGAGGGAATACAGGGATATGGGAGATAGCTCATAGTACAAGTTGATCCAGGGACTGGTCCGATTGTCATTTTGGAGTCAGGAAGGAATTTTTCCCCCTCTGAGGCAAATTGGAGAGGCTTCAGATGGGTTTTTTGCCTTCCTCTGGATCAACTGGCAGTTAGGTAGTTAATAAAAAAAAAAAAAAAAGGTTGAACTCGATGGACATGTGTCTTTTTTCAACCTTACTTACTATGTTACTATGGCCATTGTACTTTAACTGCACGCCGTATGCAAATTTCCGATCGCTAGCGTAACTTGGAACCGCTGAACGTAAGATCACTAGCGCAACTTCGCAAACAATCGGTAACTTGTGCGCAACTTTGGATCTTCGTGAATTTGCGCAGCCCTGGCGCATCTACACCTGTCAAAGTGCGGCGAATCCAACGCTGGCACAACTTCGGAGGTAAGTAAATTTGCCCCTAAGGGGGCACATTTATCAAAAAGTGAGGTTCGAGATCGCCATAGTGAAATTCCGCCACTCTCCATTCATTTCTATGGGATTTTGAAAGAAGTATGAACGAAAGGATGAATTTCCCCTTTCACCCATTGATAATTATTTTTTTAAATATCCCACAGAAATGAATAGAGTGGCGGAATTTCACTATTTTGACCTTTAACTTCACTTTTTGATAAATATACCCCATAGGGTCCTATTTATTATACTGTGTAGAGAAAGTGGGGTGAAACATTACTAGTGGTGCTGCTCATAGCAACCAATGAGACCTTTGCTTTTGTTTTCTCACTGTTGAGATCTAATTGTTCATTGGTTGGACTGGATCACCAGTAATACTTCACTCCATTCTTTAGGGTCTGGCCACACAAGCAGATTCGGGGAGATTAGTCGCCAGGTGACAAATCTTCTCATCATGGCGGCGACTAATCTCCCTGATCTGCCTTCCGCCCGGTAAAATGTAAATCGCCTGGGGGAAGGCACACGGATCGCTTAGTTTTCCGAAGTCGCCCGTGTGCCTACCCCCAGGCGATTTTTCGATAGTCGAAGTACTGTCTCTTTAAAAAACACTTCGACCACATACTTCGCCACTTTAAACCTACCGAGGTGTAATGTTAGCCTATGGGGACCTTCCCCGGCACTTTCTACCATTTTTTTGATCGAATAAAAATCCTTTCGAACGATCGCTTAAAATCGTTCGATTCAAAAGATTTTACTTTGAACGTTCGATCAAAGCATTCGCGCTAAATCCTTCGAATTTGATATTCGAATTAGAAGGATTTAACGTCGAGGGCCGAATTCGAGGGTTTATTAACCCTCGAAATTCGACCCTTGATAAATGTGCCCCCAGATGTAAATGAGAAAAGTAACAGGGTGAACTTACCCTTTAATGTGCGCAGCAAGGAGACGGCTCACAGAATGAAAGTTTAGAAGATAATTTATTCAATTACAATTGTAAATAAACACCCAATAAGAGCACACACACACCAATCAGAAAAAGGAAAGGCTCAGTTCTTTTATTAGAAGCCATTGTTATAAACAGGGATGAACTTGCTGCTGCCGCTGACAAGTGGCTCTTGTTGGACTACAACCCCCTGCATCTCTGGCTCTAGAAAGCAATGCATGCTGGGATATCCCTGCTCTAATGGCATTTAAGCTGTGAAAGATTAAACCCTACTGTATGTATAGAGATCAGTGATTGGATGAAAGTGGGTGGGCGTGGCTACACCACTAGGGGGCAGCACTGTGCACTCATGCCAATCAATAAGCGGTCATTATAGCCTAGTTATCTGCAGTTATATAAAATTAAAAAGCACATCTATAGATTGTTCTGAATAAACTGCCCCAGGGGTAATTACAGAGGGTAACACACAAGAACCCTGGAGTATGTGTAAATAACACAGAGATTGCAAGGGGAAGAGGGCAAACCTCTGTTTCTATACTGAGTCTGGTCTAAGGGGTGCAGAGTGGAAAGTGAACCTGTTATATTTGATGCCAAAATCTAGGGGCGGGGCAGATTCCCTTTACACTCCGCCCTGATCCTGTAAGGGTTACCCCCCCCCCAGTGGCAATATATATCATTATGGGAGGCAGAGGAAAGGGAAGTGGGGTTTTGGTTTGGAATTAATATCCCCCTCTTCAGCTGCAGCCTGGAAAAAAGAGAAAGAAGGGTTAATTGCACTGCAGGGTACAGACCAATGCCCACCTCTAGCAGGAACCCTCCACCCACCGACTTCTAGTTAAACCCCTCCCCCACTCACCTGATCAAATTAATTACAATATTGAGCCAGGAAATCTGGTCTCATATGTTACTTTCCCTTTATCTGATACCAATAATGAACATTATCTGCCCCAATAATATCATCTGTCCTTCATTTATTTATCTGCCCCAATAATATCATCTGTCCTTCATTTATTTATCTGCCCAAATAATATCCTCTGTCCATCATTTATTTATCTGCCCAAATAATATCCTCTGTCCTTCATTTATTTATCTGCCCAAATAATATCCTCTGTCCTTCATTTATTTATCTGCCCAAATAATATCCTCTGTCCTTCATTTATTTATGTGCCCCTGTAATGCACCACATGTGGAATCCAGAGCTGGAATGAGAACTGATGTCACACTCACCTTTTAGTCTGCGGCTCAGAAAATGTCTGTGTAGGAAAAGAGAAAAGTATAAAGTGTTAGACATAAAAGTGATAGACTGAGCTCCTGCCCCTCCCACAACTGTTCCTCCACTTCATATACTCAAGCACCATGTGCCCCTGATATTCCTCTGCTCCTCCCACTCACATACCCTGTGCCCCTGATATTCCTCTGCTCCTCCCACTCACATACCCTGTACCCCTGATATTCCTCTGCTCCTCCCACTCACATACCCTGTGCCCGATATTCCTCTGCTCCTCCCACTCACATACCCTGTACCCCTGATATTCCTCTGCTCCTCCCACTCACATACCCTGTGCCCGATATTCCTCTGCTCCTCCCACTCACATACCCTGTACCCTGATATTCCTCTGCTCCTCCCACTCACATACCCTGTGCCCGATATTCCTCTGCTCCTCCCACTCACATACCCTGTGCCCCTGATATTCCTCTGCTCCTCCCACTCACATACCCTGTGCCCGATATTCCTCTGCTCCTCCCACTCACATACCCTGTGCCCCTGATATTCCTCTGCTCCTCCCACTCACATACCCTGTACCCTGATATTCCTCTGCTCCTCCCACTCACATACCCTGTGCCCGATATTCCTCTGCTCCTCCCACTCACATACCCTGTGCCCCTGATATTCCTCTGCTCCTCCCACTCACATACCCTGTGCCCGATATTCCTCTGCTCCTCCCACTCACATACCCTGTACCCCTGATATTCCTCTGCTCCTCCCACTCACATACCCTGTACCCTGATATTCCTCTGCTCCTCCCACTCACATACCCTGTGCCCGATATTCCTCTGCTCCTCCCACTCACATACCCTGTGCCCCTGATATTCCTCTGCTCCTCCCACTCACATACCCTGTGCCCGATATTCCTCTGCTCCTCCCACTCACATACCCTGTACCCCTGATATTCCTCTGCTCCTCCCACTCACATACCCTGTGCCCGATATTCCTCTGCTCCTCCCACTCACATACCCTGTACCCTGATATTCCTCTGCTCCTCCCACTCACATACCCTGTGCCCGATATTCCTCTGCTCCTCCCACTCACATACCCTGTGCCCCTGATATTCCTCTGCTCCTCCCACTCACATACCCTGTGCCCCTGATATTCCTCTGCTCCTCCCACTCACATACCCTGTACCCCTGATATTCCTCTGCTCCTCCCACTCACATACCCTGTGCCTGATATTCCTCTGCTCCTCCCACTCACATACCCTGTGCCCCTGATATTCCTCTTACTCATCCCCACACTGCTCTGTATTGTTGCTGAATGAAGACCACCCTTACCCAGTCTGTACTTCTTGGAGGGGTTCCCATTGTGGGAGACCACACATTCCACTTTATCCCCCTTGTCGATGTGCACGTGGGTACTCTTCATGGTGTAATATTTCCAGTTGTGTTGGAATGAGGGGTCGGTCTGTTTGCAGTCGGGGATCTCTACTCCGTTCTTCTCCAGTCTCATCTCCAGACGAGGAGGGTGATAGTTGTACACGTAACAAATCACCTCATTAGTTTTACCAAAGTCCACTGGTTCCGCAGTGTAAACCTTGACCACCGGGGGACCTGAGGGGGGGCAGAGAAAGAAGCACCTAAGTCCTAAGACCTGGGATGGGGGGGGTTCACATGAAAAAGGTGGAGTGGGTTTTTTCAGAAGTGAGGCCCAGTCTCAGAGTCTCTGAGTGAGCAGAGCTGTTAGTGGTTTGGGGTTCTGGGGCTAAATACTACAACTCCCAGCATCCATCAAGAGCCAAAGTGAAGCTGGGAGTTGCAGATTGCTGCAGTTTCTATGGCGACTGATAGGACAGCAAGGAGAGAACTGCATGAGGTCTGCCCCTCCCCTGCAGGAAACAATAGGGTGGCAGTTAGAACAGACAGTTGGCGGAATTTGTGAGAGAAGAGTTCAGCAGAGGTATGAGTAATTGGCTCATCTCTTGTGGAAAATAAAGAATTATTAGGGGGCTCATTTCCCCACTTCTTGCACCCAGAGGAGCAGAGGAACTGCACTTCACTCTGTATCCAGCAATGGGCAGAGAGGGGACAGAAGGGGACAGGGGGTGGGTGGCATGTGGGTATCCTCTGTATAGGGAAAGCCTGGCACTCCAGTACTTACACCCGCTGCATTGGCACCACTAGAATGGACCTTACTCTGGTCTACAGGGAACGAGCTTCTGTCTATAGCAATTGTGCCCTTTATTGTCTGTACCAGATATAACTGTATATAACAACTGTCTGTACCAGATATAACTGTCTATAGCAACTGTCTGTACCAGATATAACTGTCTATAGCAACTGTCTGTACCAGATATAACTGTCTATAGCAACTGTCTGTACCAGATATAACTGTCTATAGCAACTGTCTGTACCAGATATAACTGTCTATAGCAACTGTCTGTACCAGATATAACTGTCTATAGCAACTGTCTGTACCAGATATAACTGTCTATAGCAACTGTCTGTACCAGGGCAGATCTAACAAGACGGGTGGAGCTGCCAAAGTAAAACAGCAACTACAGAAATAAATATTTGGGGCAGTGGGGGTCCTTTTCAGCATGTACTTTACTATGGCACCAGGGATGGCAGTGAACTCTACAAGTAAACAAAGTTATTTTCCATCCAAATTCAGAGCAAACATTTGATTGGTTGCCATGGGTACATGGTTGCCATGGGTTACTGCCCAGGTGAGAATTTGCCCAGTGTTTATAAATGAGCCGCACAGTGTACAGTAAATCTCCGTTGGTGGCACCAGTGTGGCACAGTATATTGTACCCAGTGTGAAGGAGGGCACAGGCCTCTGACCCTGTGCAGGTAACTGGCACCATTGAGTACAGCTTGGCAGGAGGCTACTGGGACAATGACAGGCAGGATAATTCCAATGGGAAACTGACAGATCCCCGGGCAGGGCACTCACAGGTGCACCCACGGATTTAGGGGAATGAATTCCTTCTGCAGTGCTCTCATCTGTATCTTCCCTCACCTCCTTTCCCATTACAGGCCCTGTGGTTAGAGGCTACGCTCCTTGTTAGGGGCACATAGATACAAACGGCAGATGGATTTTATAGATGATAAGAAGCAAATGGACCGGAAGAGTTTGCCCCACATAGGGACATGGACAATCACTGTTTGTATTTGTCAGAAACATATTACTTAGCAAGAGACAGTTTGGTGCCCCATGAATGGACCTTCTGCCCCCACTTTAACCTGACACCAACTGAGCCACCCCCTAGTGACCCTGATTGGTAACTAATACTCTAGGCAAGTACTTCTCAACTGGCCTGGCACAGATGGCAGTGACAAGAAAGGAGCCCAGGCCGGTGAGTTTTTGGAAACAGAGCTGGGGCTGGGTAATTAGATCAGTCATCATTAGCTACAATAAACCAATTGTGATACAACAGTCAGTAAAGTATAAGCGTCATGATGAGGGTGGATGAGTAAAAGAGTCAGTAAAGTAGAAGAGTCGGGGTGAGTAGAAGAGTCAGGGTGAGGGCTCGTAAGTAGAAGAGTCAGGATGAGGGTGGGTGAGTAGAAGAATTAGGGTGAGTAGAAGAGTCAGGGTGAGGGCTGGTGAGTAGAAGAGTCAGGGTGAGGGTGAGTGAGTAGAAGAGTCAGATGAGGGTTGGTGAGTAAAAAGAGTCAGTTAAGTAGAAGAGTCAGGTGTGGGTGGGTGAGTAGAAGAGTCAGGGTGAGGGTGGGTGAGTAGAAGAGTCAGGGTGAGGGTGGGTGAGTAAAAGAGTCAGGTGAGGGTGGGTGAGTAAAAGAGTCAGTAAAGTAGAAGAGACGGGTGAGGGTGGGTGAGTAAAAGAGACAGGGTGAGGGTGGGTGAGTAGAAAAGTCGGGGTGATGGCGGGTGAGTAAAAGAGACAGGGTGATGACGGGTGAGTAAAAGAGACAGGGTGAGGGTGGGTGAGTAGAAGAGTCAGTAAAGTAGAGGAGTTAATAAGACAGACCCTCTGGCCCAGGGGTGCCCAAGCTTTTTGCAACGAGGGCCAGCTTTGGTGAGGTGAAAATGTGTGGGGGCCGACCATCCAGCCCGACATTCTTTGAATCATTAAGATTAAATTACAGGAATCGACTAGTAATCGTAGCAGTAATATTTGGGCACAATAGTGAAATGATCTGCCACTTGGTCTATACTGCTGCCTGTGAGCTGAAGTGTTAGTAATAGACACGTAGTGACGCACTATTTTCGCATTCTTCTTTAGGGCTGAAGGTGCAATAGACAGAACAGTAAAGAAATATGGCGTCACTATGTGTCAGTACGTGTCTATTACAAATATTATTGCTATGTGATTCCTGATCGCACTGTGCTGGGGGGCTTCATTAGTATTAATTTCATGACGGAGGCCGATGTAAATTGTAAAAGAGGCCGGGACATTCCTGCTCTGGCCCATCTCCCATTATTATCTCCCTCCCCAGTGACAGGCGCAGTTACTAATTGTGCAAAAGAGAAAGTAAATGTTCCCGTGTGATTTCTGGGAAACTCCCTGCAATGAAGACTCCTATAGAAACCAAGGCCCTGGGTAGTCGTATAATAAGGGGAGGGGGATACACAGGCCTTGTCCTGACAGCTTGCACTCTATTCCCCAGCCTGGGAGCTTGTACAGTTGTGTAAATAGACGGTTCAGGGAGTTCAGGAATAAAGTATTGATTATTATTATTATACAGTAACAGTGATAATCAGTCAGTGCCTCCCCCCCCCCCAGTCTATCATTGGTCCCTCCCAGCTCTCCTACACCCCATGAGCTGACACTTTATCCCCAGCCTATTAATGTCATTGACTAATATCCTGTGCTCAGACCAGGGAAGTATCTATAGCCAGGCTGTACCCAAGAGCTTGCACTCCAGCACATGAGACAATGGGAGACATAATACTCACTGATGTTACTCTCTGCCCATGTAAGTGCCAGGGAGAGCCCCAGGCTCAGCAGGACCAGCACAATCTTCATGTTGTCTCTCAGCTCCTTCTCACAACTCTGTCTGCTCTGCTTTGTGCCACTCGCTGTAGGCGCCTATCCACATACTGCAGCCAACCAGAAATTAGAATTAGTCAGACGTCACGAGTCGCTAGGCAGATATCGGTGCGGGAGGTTGGGGCCACCGAAAGTGAAAGTAACTGAGATGGTGCAGCTGCTGCAATTGCGCCCAGTCAGAAGAGGCGGGTCCTGCCGCTGTTTGTGGGGGGCTGAGTGTGTCACGTGTGGGGCAACATAAATATACGTGTTATTGTGTGTGTGTGTGTATAATTATATAGTCATGGCAGACAGCGCAGAACTGACAGTTTCTACAGGCCCCGCCTCCCTTGCTCTTCAGAGCAGCTGCGTGACAATAAAATGGCAGTTTAAATAGAGAAAAGAGAAAGAGGCAACAGTTTTACGGCTGATAAAGGGGGAGACCAACTTCCAAACACTTTTTTTAGTTTCAGATTCTCAACCAGAAAAACAGGTTTTTTTTGGGGTTTTTTTTAAACCATTTTTCAAAACCGATGTTCCTGCGTCTGGTATTTGAGTCTGGCAGCTCAGTGATCCAAGTGCAGGTTCTGTTACAATTGGCTCCATTAGTCGCTCCATTTCTCACTAGGATCTATGGGGAATATTAGCAACTTATGTATCAATTCTAACAACTCCCTTTACTACCACGTACTGACTGATATTCTGATAAAATTTGCCATTGGTTTTCATTTTTTATTATTTGTGGTGTTTTAATTATTTAGCTTTTTATTCAGCAGCTCTCCAATTTGTAATTTCAGTAATCTGGTTGCTAGGGTCCAAATTCCCCTAGCAACCATGCAAGGATTTGAATAAGAGACTGGAATATGAATAGGAGAGGCAGGTCCGGACTGAGAATTAAAACAGGCCCTGGCATTTCAGGTACTCTGAGACCCAATCAGCCCACATAGAGGCCCAGACAGCCCCATCAGCCCACTAAATACTGACTTTCAATGGGAACTTATAGCAGCCCCTCTGGCATTTGCCAGAACCCACAGATTGCCAGTCCGGGCCTGAGGAGAGGTCTAAGTAGAAAGATGAGAAATAAAAAGTTGCAATAACACTACATTTTTAGCCTTACAGAGCATTTGTTTTTAGAGAGAGCATCTTGTTAGAAGGGAAAATCTTCTCCTTTGTATCCTTTCGTTGTTGGATTATTGTCCATCTTTGTTGGTTTGTTTAATCCCGTAAAAAAGTAAAGACACTTGTGTAATAATAATAATAATAAACAGTAAAATAAGTAATACAATAATAATTTGTAATAATAATAATAAGCATTAAAATAAGTAATATAATAATAATAATAAAAATAAACAGTAAAATAAGTAATACAATAAATAACAATAATAATAAACAGTAAAATAAGTAATATGATAAATAATAATAATAAACAGTAAAATAAGTAATACAATAAATAATAATAATAATAATAATAATAATAAACAGTAAAATAAGTCATATAATAAATAATAATAATAAACAGTAAAATAAGTAATACAATAAATAATAATAATAATAAACAGTAAAATAAGTAATATAATATATAATAATAGGCACAGGATACACAGTAGATAACAGATAAGTACTACTATAGTTTATATAAACAAACTTCTGTGTAGCCATGGGGGCAGCCATTCAAGCACGGGATACACAGTAGATAACAGATAAGTACTACTATAGTTTATATAAACAAGCTGCTGTGTAGCCATGGGGGCAGTCATTCAAGCACAGGATACACAGTAGATAACAGATAAGTACTACTATAGTTTATATAAACAAGCTGCTGTGTAGCAATGGGGAAATTGAAAAAGGCTATATGGCCCATTTTAAATAGTGGATAACAGATAACATTATGTTCTACAGTGCTTATCTGCTGTGTAACTTGAGCCCTTTCTCATTTGAATGGCTGCCCCCATATATAATAATTCTTATTTTTTACACAAAATGTCTCCTTTAACATTTTTAAACTTAAAAGGTTAAAAATGAAATGTGTCATTTGGCTCCATTACACGGGACTGTTATAGTCCAATGAAAAACACTAACATTAATGATGTATTGAGTGTAGTAAACACAAGAACTGTACCTCTCCTTTGGGTCAGAGCTGAGGTGTGATCCAAATTAATAATATACGTTTTTAGCCCAAAATGAAAGCGTATATTGTTCATTATTGTCTCCTTTTAAGGGGATCTGTCTAAAGAACTCTTACCAGAGTCTAAGGAAGTGTCTAGATTAGAATTATGCAGCTTTTCTTATTTGGTGTAAATATCTCTTCAGAGGAAGAAGAATTACCTGGTGACCAAATTCCTTTTTTTGTCTTCAGCATTTTAAACTGATCTTTAAGAAGAAACCTCTGTTGACCCAGAAACCGTTACAGAAAGTGTTTCCTCCATCTCAGCGCTGTGAAAATTGTGTCAGGAACTTCTGTCCCCATAAACCTCTTTCTGCTCTTTATTTACAGCCTATTGAGGTTTCTAGTGGTTTATTTGGGAGGCTGCCGTCAAAGCCAACAGCTGTTAATAGGCCACATCTTCTCAGAGAATAAAAGGGGTGAAGCAGAAAGGGGATGGGGGAGCAGAAGAGGAAGGGGAGGAGTCACAAGAGTCACTGGGATGCCAGGGCCCACCAGAAAACCTTAGACCAGGGGCCCACTTTCCAAACTATTATTCTACATTTCTTCACTCAACCTCTTTATTCTCCTAGTCTTTTATCTCTATTATACTATACTCTATTCTTTCATTTTTAAGCCCCTTAACGGAATAGGGAATAGCCATGAAATAGACCAAATGTTGAGAGGAAGAGGCCCACTGACACCTGGGCCCACCGGGAGTTTTCCTGGTATCCCAGTGGGCCAGTCCGACATTGACAAGAGTGAATGGGAGGAGAGAAGAAACAGAGAGGAAGAAGAGAAGAAAGAGTGAAGTTAGGACACAAGCAGAGAATCCCATGGATGGAAGGAAAATAAAACAGAAGGGGGTGAAAAGGAGAGAAAGATATGGGACAAGAAGAAATAAACTGTAAAGAGAAGAGTAAGGCTGAATAGGGAAGGGGGTGCCATCTGCACATACATTGTAGGCTAAATATGATTATGGGGTGCCTTGTGCACCTAACAATACCTCTGCTGCAGCTTGTGGGATGTTTGTTAGTAAGTTGGACTGGCAGCCTGTACCAGCCATGACTTTGCATTTCCTTATCTGCTCTGAGGAACACACAGGACCTGGCCTGGGGACCTCAGCTGGGCAAAGTGGTGTACGTAATTCAGACCAATCTAAATCACTTGGGCTCTCTGTAATATAATGGGAGTTGATGTTACTGCACTAGATATCAGTGGCCAGGAGAAGGAGCTCCCCGACCAGCGGGTGTGGGGTACTAACAATTATGAGATAAACATAAGGCTTTGTTCTTTGTATCCAAAGAAATGTCCTTTATGTATGTATGGGAATCCTCGACTGGTATGCAGATCATCACTTACTACTCCTGGCTCAGCAGCTGCCTGCACTTTAACTGATAAACACAATTATACAACACAATACAAACATGTTTATGTGACATCCTGTGGCCATTTGGGGGTACTGCATGTGGCATTCAATGTGCAACTTCAGAAAGTGCCACTATGCCTTCATTTATTCTTTCTGTTTGTCTAATAAAATATTTGTTGTTAAATACATTTTCGTTTTGCACAATTTTGCTTGGGTATTGAATTTTGTTTTACAACAGATTTATATTCCCCATTTTGAATGTAATGTCTGCCTTCAGATAGACAGGACCTCAGTAGTTAGCCCCGTCGTACCATCATATGATGCAGATTAACTGCTCCACAAGATGTTTCTTATTGGTGCCCCTGCTGGTGAAGATACATAATGACATCTATATGACGAAGGAACTTGAAAATGAAATACTTTAGCCACTAGGTAAGTATTTAATGTCATATTTCTATTTTGAATGTTAACATTATGGTATATATATTATTTATAAATAACACAACAGAACTTGAGACAACCATCTTTTTTTTAAAAAAAAAGACAGGTATGTATTTTTGGGTGGAGATAATTTTCTTTCAAATCCTTTAAAGAGAGGGCTTCCCATTTCTCAATATATGAGGGTTTTATGGTTATTCTAAAGAATCTTTAGGCCGTGAATGTTTAAAACACAGTTTGGAGAGCACAGCTCCCATATCAAGAGCAGGATTTCACAATTTAAGGCAGGTAAATAAAATGAAGATGAACACCCACCTGCATTACAGTGTTTACATTTGTAAACTGTGCACTGTGCATAACAGGGGGGCAATTAGGAGCAGTGTCTCTGCTATTGAATTTATGCTTTGGGTACTATAAAGGAATACAATATTGATCGTCTTGCTTTCTAACAACTTGCTAATTTTGATCAGGTATTGGCTTGACAGGCCTGTCAGAAGGCCCCATTCATGGGACAATAAACTGCTGACTGTAGAAATCAGGGTTTTAGATTTAAGGCATAAGTGGTTATTATCAAAGAACAAAGATTATAGAACAGGACACTAGTACAGAATTGCTGTGTTATAGAAGAAGCTCAAGGTTAAAGGCCATTCTGGTATTAGGGTTGTAGAATGTTTGCACAGAACAAGGAATACATCTGTTGTCCCAAGTCACAAGTATTACTAGTGCAAGGTTAAGAAAGACACATATAGTTTCAGAAACCACAGCACCGATACCATTCTGGACACTGAGCTGACACAGTAGATGGACCTTATTTGTCTATTGTACTGAGACTGTGAGTCTGTCCCTAAGATGGAAATAGTGACACCATTAGAAGAACAATGATTGGATGCCACTGGATCAGCCCCATGGAAGAAGAAATGGTTAAATGGTCACTTGTTGTATTGCTAATTGTTCCCTCCACGTCCTGTTGAGCTTTCAGGACGTATGAGCTATTATTTAATACTCTGAATTATATTACTCTGTATTAATGTATGCCTCAAATAAAGCTGTCTGGTTAATATGCTGAGTGAATCTGAATGGTTCAAGTCAGGCCCAGGGGGAACTTCAGGGCCAGGCTTGATTTGAGTAAGTATTTATTAAAATCCAAGAGAGACTTACTTAGTGTGGGCGATATATATAGGATACAACCATTTCTTTATCTTAGCCACCTTCTATCTGCACTGAGGAACTCACAGAACCTCAGCTGGTCCAAGTAGTGTAGGTAATTCAGACATTTCTAATCTGAATCACTTGGGCTCTCTGTAATATAATGGGAGTTGATGTTACTGCACTAGATATCAGTGGCCAGACCAGGGGGGTGGGGTACTGGCATTTATTAGATATACAAAAGGTTTTCCTCTTGGGCTGGGTTAGAAACCAGTGGATTATACAGCACCAAGGGATAAACAGAATGAGAGTCAAGTCAGGCCAGTATCAGGTCATTCAGATACAAGGCAAGTTGGGGTAGACAGACTGGGTCACACACAAACTTGCCTACATTCAAAAACAAGCACCAACTCACAATGACAATGAACAGAAAGTGGAGAAGGGTTATAAATAACCCTGCTCCGATTGGCTGGACTAAAAGACCGATTAACCCCTGCATGATTGGAGCTCCTGACAAAAATGGAGCCATTACTTTATAACCAACCTGCAAAGCCCAGCATGCAGTGCACACACACATATATACAAGACACCGAGGCTGATTTATTACACTATTGTGACTAGTTTATTTGTGATAAACGCAAACAGTGTGAGTATGAAAGTATGGGATAGTCGGGCAGAAAGGAAAACACTACACTTGGTATCAGTCCCTCTGCTTCCCGCTGAGCACAGTGCTCTATACAGAGATTTTGGGACGATGTTGGCACCTCAGTGTAGCAGCTTCTGTCTCCCTTCAGTGGGATGTAGGTAGGGTTCATAGATTTTATTGCTAGAACTTTACAGGAGAGCATGTTCATTGTTGCCTGCTACCTACCCCTTGCTCACATACAGACCCCTTCAGTGCCGTCTCTGGCAGTTATAGCTGTTCAGCTGGGGGGTAGAAGATCTTCAGGGGCTGTGAGTTCTTTCCTTTATCATGCCAGCAGACATCAAAGAAGGGATGGAGTCGACCGGAGAAACGCTCATTGAAGGTGTAGAGGAGCTTGAGGTTGTCTTCATCGCTTGAATCAAAGAAGGACACCACCCCATCTGAGAAGCTGAGATAGACTCCTATCTTTTCTGGGCGGCCTTCTACACGCAGGACACGTGGCTCCTTCTGTTCTGTATGGGCCTCATATACTTTCCCCTCCTTACAGCCAATGATCCAGAAGCCATTGGAAGGAGTGGCGTGAAGCTTGCCCTTACGGTTGGCAGTCTCAGAGATGATACCCAATGCCCAACGTGGCTTGTCCTCTACTATGACCTCCCAGTAGTGCTCCCCTTCTGTGAAGCTCTGTTTGCTCACTAGGCAGTTGCTTTTGTCGAAGCGGTTGGGTTCATCGGACACCGATTGCTTTTGGTCCGCGCACTCTACAGATTTGCCTTCTGAGGAAACCACCAAGTACTGCTGGGCTGTGTCTGGGTCAAATGTCATGTTCTCCAGTGCTGAGGAATAATGGGGATGAGGGAGGCAAATGAACCAAGACTTTAGTATGTCAACTACACAACATCATGGACAAGGTATCATTAGAGTGTTCTGATTTCATACCTCATACCTATCAAGTAGTTGCTCATGATCAAGTCACCATATTGTCTCATGACAGAGATACAACAGTCAGTCCCCATATAGAGAATCCAAATTAATCTCTGGCAAACTAGTATCAGGGTGTCTTGCAATTGGAGTATGGCATAAAGCCCTTTGACTATGTTAAGTCCACCATCACTTGAGTTGTTAAACATTTAACTGACTAATATGGATTTATCTTGAATTGTTGGATTAGGCCACTATTTGTACTGTGCACTTTATCTCCTTACCTGGCATCAGGGCTCTAAACATTTTCCTCCATACTTGGAATTTAAACTCATCTGAGATGATGGGAAGCTGGATGTCCAGACGACCAGGAGGAGGGGATTCAGATAAAATCTTGTTCAACCTATGGATTAGAGAAGAGAGGAAAGTAGAGGGGAGATGGGCAGGGGTGGTGTGATGATCTATAATGTGTCAGTCTAATGGCTGCTCCTATATCAGACTTCACCCATTCTAATAGGCCATGTACACGATCCAGATGATTGCCTATGGATTGTAGCAGTAAGATGAGAATGGTTAGAAATTAGGGTTAAGAAAACATAGATCTACATTGTATTAATTCATTTGTTTAATTTGTTCAATTGAAGTGGAAAATAATGTGTGCAGGGTTGGAGAGGCTTTAGAAAGGATTCATTCCATGCAGAGTGGGAATAGGATGGCTTTCATACGACGGATTGTGGTCAGTAACATTCATGACATGCCATATGTGGTTATAATACACAAAAATACACAAGAGCCATGAATTGTCAGTAAATTATATCATTATAAATGGTGCTGAGTGATGTAATCCAATATAATCTGTACTCAGTGATGCCATTTTGTTACATGACTCACCGAAGCCTGTGTACAATAGTAAATAAAGCAACCCCTATTGTAAAATATAAGGATATTACACATCACCTTGAAGTTCCATGACCTGTATAATAGGGCTCAGCTTTCAGCCTTATCCCTTAAAATGGTCATGGAACTCCTCAGTGACTTATAATATCCTTATATGTTACAACAGTGGGTACATTATTCACTATTTAATGAATGAGAACATGGCCCTGTGTAGCCAATTGCAATAGGGATAGTCACTAAAGTTTTAGCTTAACCGGAAGGGGAAAAGACAATATGTTTTAAAGGAGACATTTTGTGTAAAAATTTGAATTTACCAGTGTATTATACTCATTTAGATATAGAAGAATTGTGCTTAAAAAAGTAGTGTTTCAGGCTGATTTATTGAATATTTCTGCAAAAACCCTAATAATCCCTCCCTTCTCTTCCACTTGCTGCTCCCTGAATTCCCAGGCTGTGCACTCAGCTCACTGCACTGTAGGACAGGAACCAATCAGCAGCTAGCAGGACCTGATAGGGAACTGAAGCCTGTCTGTGCTTGTGTGACTGCAGGGCTGTGATTGGCTGTCCCCCTCCTACTGTGCTTCTGGCAGGGACCGTTAGGACACTCCCACCCCTCATTTGAAACACAGACAGGGACCAGTGAACATCTATAGCTCCAATAAAGGGGTTATTTTTTTTTTTCATTTATCCTATATGTCTCCTTTAAGGGACATAATAAATTACCTTGCTGCCACCACACAGTATTTCTGAAAAGAAAAGAGAACAATTAAACAGAAAGTAAGTCTCAGCTTCTTCATACTTAGTATATTTATATTAATATTATTTATTAAATGCCAACATATTCTGAAGCACTGTACAATAAATGGACTTATACATTAGACATACAGTAACACATACAAACAACCAATAACCAAAAACCAATAGGTAAAGAGAGCTATGCCCAAAAAGCATTAACATTAACCCACATTTGACCTAACTCCATGTTTGAGTGGCTCACCCTGAGGAATTCAGTTTGCTCCTGGCCTTCCACATCCTTCAGAACTCCTTCCATCTGCCGGAGCTGATCCAGGTAATGGCCCATAGTCTTCCTTTCTACAAGCAGAGCTTCTGTGGCCGCACTTTCAGCTTTGTCAGCTTCCTTGCCAAGTGAGGCTTCCATTATGTTCAGGTAGGAGCGCATGGCATTGAGCTGATGCTTCACATTGCCCTTAAAGCGAGACACTGTGTCCTACAGAGAGGGGAGGTGGAAGTAGTAGAGAATATTCTTGGTAACACAAAAAAGGGAAAACAACTGTTCTAGACTTTGCCATATTCATAAAATAAAGACTGAGAGAGCATCCTAAAACGTAATCAATAGATGGAGCAAACTCTTGGTAGATATGGGATTTCATTAGAACATAACCTTGGAACTACAAGATCCTGGTGAAAGGCTGTAGAATGCAAAGAGGTTGGGAGTCATGGGACCTTGCAGGTTAGGGTTAAGCCAATGGGAAAGAGAAGAATATGTTGGGAGAAAGGACACTGGTAGGACACATGCATCATGGATCATTGGTAGAGGAGTAGATTAGACTCGAACTGATGTTGGGATATGGGTTGGATACATTCTGTAGCTGTTAACTATTGATGTAATGAAGGAACAATAAGGTCTATAGCTGGAACTAGAAAGAATCTGAGAATAAGTGGAGGGGTCCTTGGTAGAATGGTGATAATTGCTGACTGTTAAAGGGAGTAAAGAAAGCCCCCCCTGTGTTTTGTATAACACAGAGACCACTTACCTGTACTTCAGCCACCTGTCTGTCTAACACAGCCACCGTCTTCTCTTTCTTTAGTCGTGCCTCCTGCAAGATAACTTGTTGCTGGGGAAGCTGCCTCTATGAGGAAAGAGATAGAACTAAGTCAGATATCACATGCATCAATACAGCCACAGTGTAATATATAATAGTACATATATATAATATACATGGCATAATGTAGAATCACACCAAGTTACTCTACATGGAATGTTATTCAGATGAATGGCATGAACTGTGAGTTGTGTGTGCTTATTTAAGGGAACCCTGAGTAATAGGCATTGGCAATTAGTATAGCTCAGAGAAAGTAAAATGTACATGCATATCAGGGGCACCTCATAAAAATACTTCCTACCCCCACTTTCCCAATGGTTTGTATGTGTCTCATAGTATAGGTGAGAAATGGTGTAACATTCCAAGATACCTTCAGCTTGGCAAAGGCCTCAGAAGCTGTGATAATATTGTGGCCCTTGTGCTTGCCGAGTGAGGCGCACACCCCGCAGATAAGCTCCTTGTCTTGCTCACAGTAGACACTCAGGGGGTCCATGTGCTCCAGACAGTGGCCTTGTGGGACCTGCTTAAAGCTTTGGACAAGGTGTTCCAGTTGACGGTTGATCTGAAGGGTCTCTGGGCGAGAGGGGCTCTGGCAAGTTGGACATGGTGTTGATCCATTTTGGTCTTGGTTCTTCGGAACTCCAGTCAAGCAGCCCTGGCAGAAGGTGTGACCACACTCAGGTGTGACAGGGGCTCGGAACAGCTCAAGACACAGCTGACACGTGAGGTCCTTCTGCATTCCTTGCATCAGTTGCGGAGTCGACATGCTGAGGGGCACAAATGGACAGAACTGTGAGCTGAAGAACTTAAATCCAGAAACAGACTTCCCTTTGGTTCAGTCCCCTGGAGTCCCTTTCAGACCTGCACCAAAATCAAACTTGGGTCTGAAATATAAGCTTGGATCAAAGAGCATTATTTTCTTCTAATGAGGAGGCTTGTGCATTGCTTTCCCCACCATTAAAGTGGGGGCTTAGAGCATGACTTTACTATAATACAGGAGTACAGAGCAGTTATTCCTATCTAGAGACTTTTCTCTATTAGTAGTTAGAGAGCGTCCCTCTCATTATCAGAGCATTGCTCAGACTGGCATGAAGGGGGTGGTTTCGCTTTCTTTAAATAGAAGTCCAGGGAATGTCATGAGCTGCCAGGAAGGCTAATGTTACAGGACAGAGGGAAGGGGAGAAGGAGCAACATAGAGATCAAGGAACTTTAGGAAACAAATCTATAGCTATAGAACAGGCTCAGGGGCTGATAATGAATAGTAACAATTGGCTCCTCAGTTTTACTCTGCCCCTGTGTGCTGTCAGTGAGATTCGAATAGGCAGAATTGTGGCCCTTAAAGTCTAGGCCAAGGGAGTGTCCCAAGGTCAGGGAGATATCTGGATCTCTGTGGGGGTTTAGGTGGGGATATTCAGCAGCTGCACAGGCTTTGGCTCAGCCTGACGTTACATTGCCTTCAGGCTTCAGTGCTGCATTAGTTCCTGTCCTCACCAAAATCTGCCTGACTCTTCTGCCTGGTGTAAGATTGGGGGTCTCGGGGTACAAAACACCAATTCCACTAACACCAGTTCTGATAACAACAACCCACTGCCCCTAGCTCTGCCACCTGCATCATACACTGCCATTTCACATACCCACTGCACAGCTGACATTTTGTTTTACATTTAAAGGAAGAAAGAACTCAGATACCATTTCACACATTTTAAAGCAAGTGTTAAGCAACTTTCCAATACATGTGAATTAAAATCAATAAAGTTGCTTGCATTTACAGTTACTAGTGTTCTGTGTTTAACATCCCTGCATACCTTGATCATTTGATCTCAGAGACCCCTCTTCTCACAGGGACTGATTTCATTATGTAAAATGTATATTTCAGGTTTATTTCCCCTTTAAGTTTCTAATAGGTTACTAGAATTATTTCAGTTCTGGTTGGTCATTGAGCCAGAATTTGGATTGTAATGAATAGCTTGTGTATCTGTCTCATACTGTATTAGCTCTGTAATGGCAAATTACTAAGGTAAAATCCCACTCTTATGATTAACAAAGCGAGATGTGTTACCTGCAGAGATGTCAGAGAATCCACTCAGGACAGATCTGAGGAGAGAGAAAGTGACATTTAGGGGTGAGCGGTCTAATGATATTTAGAATTAGTGTCATAGAGGCTGCAGAGATACAAAGAGAGACTGAGGATGTACAGACATAGAGATACTAGAGAAGCAGAGGAGACACAGATAGAGAGAGGCTGAAGATATACAGACAGGGGGATTCAAAGGAGATAAGAGAGTGATTAGAGAGGCTAAAGAGATAAAGAGAGAGTGAGAGGCTGAGAAGATATAGACAGGGAGAGTATAAAGAAATACAGACAGGGAGAGGTTGAGGACACAGACAGAGAGAGGCTGGGGAGATACAGATAGATAGAGGCTAAAGAGATACAGATAGAGGCTGAAGAGATACAGATAGAGGCTAAAGAGATACAGATAGAGGCTGAAGAGATACAGATAGAGGCTAAAGAGATACAGATAGAGGCTGAAGAGATACAGAGAAAGAAAGGCTAAGGAGACACAGACAGGGAGAGGTCAAAGAGATACAGATGGAGAGAGAGTTTGGCGACATACATACAGGGAGAGGCTAAGAAGATGCAGAGGCTAAAGAGCTATAGATTAGGGATGCAGAGAATCCAGGATTCGGTTTGGGATTTGGCCTTTTTCAGCAGGATTCGGATTCGGCCGAATCCTTCTGCCCGCCGAACCAAATTCCAATCCTAATTTGCATATGCAAATTAGGGGTGGGATGGAAATTGCGTGACTTTTTGTCACAAAACAAGGAAGTAAATAATGTTTTCCCCTTCCCGTCCCTAAGGTTAGGATTCGGTTTGGTATTCGGCCGAATCTCTCGCAAAGGATTCAGGGGTTCGGCCGAATCCAAAATAGTGGATTTGGTGCATCCCTACTATAGATAGAGAGAAGTCGAGGGCAGTCATACAGGAGGAGGCTGAGAAGATACAGATAGAGAGATAGGCTGAGGAGATACAGGCAAAGAGAAGTCGAGGAGATACAGACAGAAGAGACAGAGGACATACAGACATAGAGAGGCCAAGGAGATACAGAGGCAATAGAAGTGAGACAATCAGATTATAAGAAAGAATTGGGAAAAGCAAAGGAAAGTCAGGCTATAGGTTTAATGGAGATCAAAGTTGGTCTATAGAAATACAGTGAGTGGCAAATCAGCAAGAGATAGTAAGAAAAGCCGAGGAAAAGAGACTGACCTGTGGTGTTGCAATGAGAGCTCTGACTGACCAGAAAACACACTGACCCTTCTATGGATCTGATCTCCCCCCACCCTCTCCCCCACCCAGTTATTTCTGACACAGTTATTTGTCCTGGAACAGCTGAGAGCTGCTGGGAAAGGCATCTGTCACCTTACACTTGTGTGTGTCTGTGTAAGTAGGACTGTCTCTCTCTCTCTGACTAATGCCTGCTCTACATTTCTACTGACTGTCTCTTACTGTGTCTTACTGTGTCTCAATCTACTGTCTTACTCTGTCTTTCTACTGCTTGTCTTCCAGTCTACTGTCTTTCTTACTGTCTGTCACTGCCTCAAGGCTTGTCACCCACTTTAGTGCTTGTCTCAAAATGAACATTCTGCCCCCAAATTCTGTCCCCCTCTCAGACTCAGCTGGTTCATTCCTGATATCCCTGCCTGCAGTAAGTAGCTCATTAGCTGGCCTGCTCCATGTGTGCAGGGGGATAACAGGCAGTGCTATTTACAGATCAAACCTTCATGTCTGACTATAAGATCTCTGATATTCCATGTGCTATTTCCCAGCATGCCTTGAGAACCTTTACATTCCTTCTCTCTTTATGATCATTCTGTTGTTTGGCAAGTAAGTGTAAAAAGCAGATGACTAGGGGGTGCTAAATGCAGCACAGGGGTGCCACCTCACTCTGCCTAACTGATGGGATACTCACCCAGGCCTAATTATTACTCACCTATAGCCAAAGGCTTGACTCTGGGCTCTGTGTAAGGGGAATGGCCTGAGCTGGCATTGAGTTATCTGTATCCGTCTATAAATCACATTGCTTAATGCCAATGTGTTTATTGGCTGCATCCTGCCAGCATTCAATTCCCATGTATTTGTTTGTAATTGTACCAATGAGACCCCAGAATAGTCAGGGGTTAGCAGAAAGTGGGCACTATGTTGGGCAGATGGGGGAGTGTCTGGGTAAAACTTGGAAATTGGGGATCAGGAGCTTGGCATTAAATTGACTTTTGAATTGTTGGTAAGTATGGCAAGAGCTCATTGGCTGTCAGAGGCCAGACTGAAGGTTAGGGTGGGATAATGCGTATAAAGTGATTGTGTCTCAGTTATGTGATATTATACCAGCACTCGCTTCATGGGCTCATATTGCGTCAGGAAAAACATTTATACCCAATAAACAAAGAGAGACTGTGTCTTTAAGCCTTTTAATGGCACAGAAATTAGTCCAGCACCCACAGTTTTCAATAAAACGGCCTTTATTGGACCAAGGGCATTACAGCAACGTTTCAGACCAAATGGTCTTTTATCGAGCTAACCAACATGTGATTCAATAGTGCTACTTATACTCTCATACACCATCTAGTGGTCATTTGTGCAAACTAATTCAAATAATATGGAACAATCAATATATAATTCTTTTTCATTGGCCATTGGAGGACGTGCACCCAGCCAAAGAAGGGAGTGGAAGTCGTGCTGACTACTAATCTGCTAATTTAAGCCTTTCAAAACCAAGTTATTTTCTCATTTAATTTGCATTTGGTGACAGCTCTTTTTGAACCTTTTAACTCTATTTTAACCTGCCTAACTGCCAGTTGATCCAGAGGAAGGCAAAAATCCCCATCTGAAGCTTCTTTAATTTGCCTCAGAGGGGGAAAATTCCTTCCTGACTCCAAAATGGCAATGGGACCAGTCCCTGGATCAACTTGTACTATGAGCTATCTCCCATATCCCTGTATTCCCTCACTTGCTAAACACCATCCAACCCCTTCTTATACCTATCTAATGTATCAGCCTGTACCACTGATTCAGGGAGACAATTCCACATCTTCACAGCTCTCACTGTAACAAACCCCTTCCCAATATTTAGGCGGAACCTCTTTTCTTCTAATCGGAATGGGTGACCTTGTGTCAGTTGGAAAGACCTACTGGTAAATAAATCATTAGAGAGATTATTATATGATCCCCTTATATATTTATACATAGTTATCATATCACCCCTTAAGCGCCTCTTCTCCAGCGTGAACATCCCCAATTTGGCCAGTCTTTCCTCATAGCTAAGATTTTCAATACCTTTTACCAGCTTAGTTGCCCTTCTCTGTACCCTCTCTAATACAATAATGTCCTGTTTGAGTGATGGAGACCAAAACTGTACGGCATCAGCGCCGGATTTCAAAGAGCGGCTGCCCTAGGCCGCGCGGTCCGACCAGGTGGCCGCGCGGTCCTAGCGCCCACCTCACCTCCCCTTCCCAGCGCGCCGGCGAAAAAACGCCGGCGCAGCACGCGTCCCCATAATGCGGCTGGGCGGCATGCCGCCCCTATTTTTTTGCCGCCCTAGGTCCGGGCCTATGCGGCCTTGCCGCAAATCCGGGCCTGTACGGCATATTCTAGATGGGGCCTTACCAGTGCTCTATAAAGTGGAAGAATGACCCCCTCCTCCCGTGAATCAATGTCCCTTTTAATACAACTGTCTGAAACAGCAGTCTGAAAGCTGAACAAAACTTGATTGACTTGAAATTCAAGCAATCCCTGCCAGCAGCCTCATTGCCCAACCAATTGATGTCACTGGCCTATCTCCTAACAACATCATCATAATCGCTGCCCCAATGTCACCTGACCTTGCTCCCTGTTTGTATTTTTGCCAGTAAAAAGGTGGCAACCCAACCCCCATATAGGCCCAATAACATTTTGTCTATGGCATCTAACTGCAGCCAGTCTGATATTTGCCCAAATATAGAGATTGCCAGTCCAAACCTGATTCCCTATTATCTGCCGAGCTGCTGATCTGCTGGCACCTTGAATCCTATAGTTGAAGGTGCTGAGAGCCCACAGCTCTCCTGCCCAGCCTGGGAAAGCAGCCAGCAGCAAATGGAACAGATCAGAGTTATTCTGGAAATGTATGGGCTCAATAGACTCTAAACAATGTAAGAAATTTAATAACAAACCTGTTTTTCAAGCTTATAGTGACACCATCATACGCTTCATGTGGCAAATGCAGTGTGACCCACCTTGTCTAAACACTTCTCACGAGGAACTGGTATTCTACTTCTTGTTCAGTGGGAAGGATGCTTTATAGAGGCAGGAGCAGCAGATGACTCAAAGTGTTTCCCAAAGATCGTTTAATGTCAGTTTGTACTGAAAAAAAAATAAAGAATCAAAACACAAAATGATTGTGCTCGCTGGCAGCAACATTTTAGATGCCATATGTAAGTAGGCAGGTAAGTAGGTATGTGTATTTATATAGCACAGTGCTGTACAATAAAACGATACAGTTGTAGAACAGATGGGGATCAATAAATAAAATACTATTATATACATGTTGAGACAAGCAGAAGAAGGTCTCTGACCACAGAGCTTACAATCTAAGTAGGTGTGTAGCTTACAAACATTGGAGCTCCCTATAGATGTTCTCTGGTCCCTGTGTGTGTTTCACATGAGGGGTGGGCGTGTCCTAACGGTCCCTGCCAGAAGCACAGTAGGAGGGGGACAGCCAATCACAGCCCTGCAGTCACACAAGCACAGACAGGCTTCAGTTCCCTATCAGGTCCTGCTAGCTGCTGATTGGTTCCTGTCCTACAGTGCAGTGAGCTGAGTGCACAGCCTGGGAATTCAGGGAGCAGTAAGTGGAAGAGAAGGGAGCGATTATTAGGGTTTTTGCAGAAATATTCAATAAATCAGCCTGAAACACTACTTATTTAAGCACAATTCTTCTATATCTAAATGAGTATTATGCACTGGTACATTCTTATTTTTTACACAAAATGTCTGCTTTAAGGTTTTCCATTGCTTAGAAGCTAGTGGAGCCACATACTACTGCTGGGTTAGCACTGCCTACTAAGCGCCTATGCAATGCTATTTTTGGTAACCAAATTAACCCAATATTGTCAGGTATCATGTTATACTTCTCATAGCTCACAAATAAAGGAAGTTAATCTAAGTCAAACAACGATCCACCCCATCTTGTGGGCTGACACCCAGTGGTTCTTAACAGCTGATAACAACGTATTAACAGGAATAAAAGTCCCTATGAGGTCTAGTAACCCATAGCAACCAATAATGTTGGCTTTCAAGCATCATGTGACCAGCAAATGCTGCACGATTGGTTAATCAGTTTTAATAGACCTAGTTCTCCCTACCCAGGGTTGCCAGTTTTCCAGCCAAATTGGGCTACTAATTTAAAGCACAGGCCAGTTTTGAAAGCTAGTCAAGGTACGGATTTGAGAAACTTTGTGGGCCTTTGGCTGGTTTGTACTTTGGAAACCAGCCAAAGTTTTTTCTTGCCCTAATGTGCCAAGTCTGCATCTCCCAATGCATGTTGGGTAATGTCGTTTTTGTTTAACAATTTGCGAACTGCCAAGTTTAATGTAAGAACACAATACCCAGCATGCAATGGGACTGGTTTGTGTAGAGGTTCGGGAGTTACCAGATTTTGGTCTCTGTACCCCAGTCCCCCCGTCACTCTTATGAATTCTCAATTTTGGAGCAAAAATCTGTTGGCCCCCAAAATGTCTAGAGGTTGACCTGTTTACCAATATTGATTGAAATAGTATATGTATTAGGCCTTATGGGACCCCTATACCTCCTGGGCCCCCCTCTGTACACCCCTGGTGACAGGTGAATTTGTCTCATTTTGCTTAATTAAAAGATTTGAGGAAAATTGTGTATTTTCACAATACAAATATTTCACAAATATTCATTCAGGGTTGGATTGGGGTCCCCGGGTTCCCCCTACAGGCCCCCCTACCCCTACTGCATGCGCATACGGTGCCCCATCAGCACACATGTGAACACTGCGCATCGCTGAAAATATATATCATTTTTATAAAAAAAACAAGCATTGGGGGAGGGGGGTCTGGCCCGGCGGGGGCCCATGAGGGTTGGGGCCCACCGGGTTTTTTCTGGTGTCCCGCCGTGCCAGTCAGACACTGTATTCGTTTATTTTTTAGACTATTTTCACTGTACATATTGTGCCATTTTTGGGCTACTTTTGAAGTGCCTCTTGGCTAGATTTCTACTGCTTTGGTAGCCGACCTTGGCCGGTTTTGGAAATTGGACCTGGTAAACCTGTCCGTAGCTGTTGTATCCTTCTTTCAGTCTCTCTCTTTCATTTCTCTCCTCAGATTTTATGTTCTTATCTAATGTCCCTCTTGTGCTCATGTCATTACCCCTCCCTACTGTAATTATACCTCTCCTTTTTACATTTCCTCCTCAGCTTCTCCCTCTTTTTTTGAACTAAATGACACTTTCGGTTTCCTTTATTGCTCCTCCCCCTTGTGCTCACACCCAGTTCTTCCCATACTCTCCCTATGTATAGTGCCCTTCCCTTGCTTTATCTCAGCAGCCGTGCAGACACCTATCTGCTACTGAGACACCTGCTACTGAGACACCTATCTGCTACTCTGGGCTCCGCCCCTCCCTGTCACGCAACACTTCACACTTTTCATTTGTGGCGGGAAGTGAGAGTCCAGCCCACACGGGGCGGAGCTAATTCTGCGCGCCTCAAGGAAATACCACGAAGTGTGTGTGACAGGGCACTGGCGGAGCCCACAGACAGGGCACGGGCAGAGCTCACAGGCTCCTCGCTGCTGACTTGGCGCTGACTTGCTGACAGGACTGGGCCGCAGGAGAGGGAATGGCACAGGCAGAGCCTATAAGGACCCCATTGGAGGAAAAAGCCGCGGGGGCGGTACTAGGGGCCCTAAAGAAGCTCAATAAGAAGAAGTTCAGTTTAGTAAAGAAGAAGCTGAAGGACAGGGAGGGCGGGAATGAGCGGCTCCCAGAGAGGAGCCTGCAGTGCGCAAACAGGACTGAGCTCGCCGATCTCATTATCCAGCACTATGAGGCGCACTATGGGGTAGAACTGCTGCAGCAGGTGCTGGGGGATGTTGGGGAGCAAGAACGGAGCAGGGAGCTGGGGGAATACCTGGAGCAGGAGGGAACTTCATTCAGGAGCTGGTGGAAATGGAAGTCACGTTTCCCTCACTTGTCTCCCCATGACTTGTCCCAGGCAGGATTCTACTATGTGGGGCCTGGGGACCGGGTGCGGTGTTTCTCCTGTGGGGGAGAGTTGGAGAACTGGCAGCCTGGGGATGTGCCCCTCACCCGACACCAACAATCCTTCCCTGACTGTCCCTATGTGCGGGGTAAGATGGGAATAGACGCGGGAATAGTGGGACCAATGCAGAAATTATCCCTAAAGGATCAGCCCGTCCCCCCGGAGATGGCAGAGGAATGGGGGAGGTTGGGCACCTACAGATCAGGGCCCTGGTACCCAGGAGAGGAGCCCAAGCCGGGACAGAGCGGTATAAAGATGAATCCTCACCCAGGTAAATGGTGTTTATATTTACAGCCTGTCCCCACTTGTCTCACACATACACATTATTAACAGAGTTTTGCCATTCGCTCAACAAGCAGATATTTGGAGAAAGTGGCCACCAAAGCGGTGGGGATAAATAGGGTCCATTTATATGGGTGTGGGTCCCATGTGTAGCAGATGGCTACGGAAAATTCGGGATCCTTTATTTTCATATTAGTTCCATCTGGTTCTTCTCTATTGACTTTGATGGTAATCATCTGGACCCTTCTGGTGCAGTCCTATGTCAGGCAAGTATAACTCAGAAAGAGGGAATTTAGCTTTTCCAAGCAATTCTTGCCTGACCTGCGAGGGCACCATCAGGGTCCAAGAAACTGCTTTTCACTGAACAAATAAGGCAGCCAGTAAACTGCTTTACAATCAGCCAGTATGACATTGCCCTTAAAGTCACATGACTTTAAGTGTCTCCCAAATTGTGAGTGCCCACTGAGACACTTGCAACATTAGTAGGATGGATTAAGCCTGAAGTTCAGCCATTGTGAGATTTTATTTGATCTCCTAAATACATCTAAAGCCTTGCTTGATTAGAGTGAGATACTGTATGGGGTGAAATAGGTGTATATGGATATTAATGTCACTTTTGCAAAATGATTGATAAACCAATGTTTCCTTATATCTAACCTTGTTATGAAGTAAGGTGGGACCTGAAGGATGGACTGACGAAGATACCTGTGTGGTATCGAAACGTTGGTCCACCTTAATAAACCTTTATGATCGACATCTACTGACCCAAGCGTGATTGATTCTGGAGTGCCGTCATTGGAGGGATTCTGTATGTGTTGACAGACTGGCACCCGGCCCTTACAGCATTTATGGTTGTGCGTTCCTGCTCGTTTTGGTATATATATATATATATATATATATATATATTTATATTTATTTATATATATATATATATATATATATATATATATATATATAAAATTAACAATGAGCCTCAAAGCCTGGTCCAATACAATACAAAATTATAGTGCTTTGGAATGCAAATATGAAAAAAAAAGGTAATAACAATAACCCCAACTCTCTTTATACTCTTCCTGTTTAGTTGGTGGTGTTGATCCTCAGTTGCAGCAAAAGAAAGAATCTTTTTCAGGTGAGTAGCGAATAGGCAGCGAGTTAAGAGAAGATAGAGGGATGAAGAATGAGGCATGTGTGTCTGCACTGAGTATTTGAAACATGCAAACTGAGGCACACAAGTCACTAGGGAGCCCTCTTACTTAATACCAGCTTTGATAGGCATTGGATCTGGCAGAAGGTACAGAGTGCCAATGTAATCGCACAGATGCAAAACTCTGTGGTACTTAAAGGGATTCTGTCATGATTTTTATGATGTAGTTTTTATTTCTAAATGACACTGTTTACACTGCAAATAATTCTCTCTACTATATAAAATGTCATTCCTGAACCAGCAAGTGTATTATTTATAGTTGTAATATTGGTGTGTAGGTGCATCTCAGGTCATTTTGCCTGGTCATGTGATTTCAGAAAGAGCCAACACTTTAGGATGGAACTGCTTTCTGGCAGTCTGTTGTTTCTCCTACTCAATGTAACTGAATGTGTCTCAGTGGGACCTGGATTTTACTATTGAGTGTTGTTCTTAGATCTACCAGGCAGCTGTTATCTTGTGTTAGGAAGCTGCTATCTGGTTACCTTCCCATTGTTCTTTTGTTAGGCTGCTGGGGGGAAAGGGAGGGGGTGATATCACTTCAACTTGCAGTACAGCAGTAAAGAGTGATTGAAGTTTATTAGAGCACAAGTCACATGACTGGAGCAGCTAGGAAACCGACAATATGTCTAGCCCCATAAAATCTGCAACAAAAATCAACAAAAAAATCAACAAAATCTGTTTTCTCTTTTGAAAAACAAATTTCAGTGCAGAAGTCTGCTGGAGCAGCACTATTAACTGATGCAGTTTGAAAAAAAAAAAAAATTTCTCCCCTGACAGTATCCCTTTAAGCTTAAGTAATTTTCCAAAGCATGCTTGTTTTTAAAGCGCCTAAGGGCGCTATAAAGGGATTATTTGATGTTCTTTTAAAGATGTAATAAACTCAGTTTTTTACTAACAAGCATGCTTTGGAAAATTACTAAAGTTTATATGGCTACACCTCTGTTTGGTCACTAGAGGACTCCAGCATGCTATGTTAATGTTTACTAGACCCTATTTCCAAGCTTATCAAAATAGTTTCTAGTATCCCTTTAAGAGCTTCATTAATGCACCCCTTAGCCCACCACCTCTACCACTGGTAAATGAGCCCATATTTGTTGTCTCCCTAACACATTTTTCCAAATACTCTACAAAACTTTCCCCTAAAATGTTCCCAGGGCACTGGGACCCAAACTCATTCAAGGTCAACTTAATTTTATCATAAAAAACCTTCAGATTACGTCTCTGTTCTTATTCAGCCAATGACAGGAGGAAGAAATTGTGAAGGCTTTATAGTATAAGGAGTGGTGATTGGGATTAAAGGTAGAGTGTCTGCATTTAGCTGCCAGAGCAGTGTAATAAATGTGTCTTTTTTAATGCAGCTGCCGGGGTGGGACCTTCTGTGTATGAACCACAGGGACCATTAACAGGTGAGTATGAGAATAATCAGCAGACATCTTGCTTGACGTTTTCTCTGCAGCAAAAATGCTTCAGAGAAAATAGCAATTCCACCTGTTGTGGCAATATTTGTGTTTTCTCCTCCATCAATTTCCTTTGGTGGGTAAAAGGCCTTGTGTGACATTATCTTGCTTTTTTTCATTCATGTTCCTTAATCCTGTCAGGCCAGAAACACAATATAATAGCTTCTCTTCTTCAGGTGGCGGTATCCAACATCAGGGACCTATTCCGGGTGAGTTGGGGAATAACCAGCAGGCATACTACAGTTTAAAAGTGTTCGGTAAAGGTGGATAGATTAGTAGGGAAGGTCACATAAGGGATACAAGTCAGTGATGGCTCAAATTTGCTAAAGGATACACACCCAGGACTGGCTCAACTAAGATAAATGAGCCGAAAACATTTCTAACACTGCTAGTACGCACTTTATTTAAGAGAATAAAATGGAATTTTGATTCACTTTTGTTTAGTTTAGTTGTTAAAAGTTTTCTGATTCTAGGAGGATCAGACACAAAATATCTCAGGGGAACTCTGGTCCATTTGGTTAAGCCTGAAAGCTATGGGCACAGAAAAGTGGAGAGAAAAGTGCATTGTGGACAAAAAGATCAATTTATCCATTCGTCTGCTTGGGGGACACAGGAACAGTGAGGTATAGCTGGTACCACTAGGAGGCAGGACACAATCAAAAATATGGAGCCTTGGCTCCACCTCTGCCCCCCAGGGGGTGAAGCCCAGCTCAGTTTTTATTGTGTCCTCAGGAAGTTAGGAGGTTTTACAGCTACTTCAATTTCAACTATATTCTCTGACACATGGGGAAACACAGTCACCTACAATAAGTAGTATGCCTAGCGTAGGAAAAAAGTCTTCCGTAGACTTTCAGCCTCACCACACTTCCTCACAGAGAGAAAATTTGCTGACTGGAAGACAGGTAAGATGGAAGCATCCTTCCCCCTCTGGCTGGGGACTTGGTTTTTTTTCCCTTACTCAGAGTCCAATTCCTGTGTTAGGAGACCCCGACTGAGCCATTTAAGCGCTAATCCCTTTCGTGCAGAAATCCCACATGCGCAGCGCAACGATTTGTTTTGAAATTTGATGTTCCCACTAATTTTGGTGCCAAACCTCACGAGGGGAGCTGGAGGGATGTCTCTCAATCATCCTGAGAATGCGTCCTTATATTGTGCAAGACATATCACACTGCACAGCTGTCAAGAACCTCAACAGCTCCTCACAGCAAGAGTAAGCTGATACTTCTATCAGCAGAGCACATAGCAACAGTACACCTGTTAGCTACTTCTGTCTGTTTCTGGGTACAGGTCAGTAAACAGTTCATTCTGGGTCAACCAGGTATACTATCCCCCATTAGTCTGGGGTAACCTTACCAGCCCTTCCTAATTCTGACTTCCTCACTATGTCTGAGGGACCTCAGTAAAGTGCTTAACCTGTGCCAAATTACGCAACAAGGTTACTATCAGGGCATAAGGACCCTATCTGTTCATAATTATTAGCTTTCAGGTCCCCCTTCTACTCAGGTGGACCAAGCTGAACAGGTAGTACCTGCCAGCTCCAATAGTGAAAAGCAGTTTGGCAGAACTACCAATTCCTTCTAGGGATACATTCTCAGCAAGCAGCCCATGGGCAGCCCAGTTAGCCACAGCAATACCAGCTAGCCCTCTCGTTTGACAAGCTTCTGTCACGACTAGAGAACCCAAAGACTAACGCACCTAAACGTAGGGCCCCTTTTCCCTCAGAAGATAAAGAAAGTTACTCTTGCAACCCCTCTCTGTGTCCTCCAGAATGTGAGGATGAAATACTGTATCTCATGATTCAGAGGCAGTCACTCATCCCCTCAGTGGTAGAAACCCTTCACTTGCAGGAACTAGAGGTTAACCCTCACACTTCCAAGACACTTTTCAAAAGCAATAGCATATCCTCTCCAGTCTTCCCCTTCCATTCCCAATTTGATCAGATAATTCAACAAGAATCGAACAAGCCTGAGAGGTGCTTTCAACGGTCGATTTTTAAAGCCTTACCTTTTCTCTGCAAAATTCGCTGGTAAATGGGCATCTCCACCTTCAGTGAATGCCCAAATATCTCGACTGGGCCAAAAACACAGCCCTTCCACACCCTAACGCCTCTTCATTCAAGGATTCTATGGACAAGATACTAGAGGGCCTGCTACACTTCATGTTTACATCATCATGTACCTCCCTTCGCCCTATATTCGTGATAAGCCTGAAGTAGTAGGGCTACCCAATCCTAGTCACTGCTCCTGGCAATAACTTCAGGAGCCCCATGCCATGAACTGTCTCAATGGGTTTCCCAAATCAGGTAGAGAACGACTGCAAGACTTCCCTAGACACTGCTCAAGTCGTCAGCAGAACCTCAGCGCTCACAGGGCGGCCCACCAATCTCTGGCAGAATGGCAGAACATTTCATAAGGCGTTTCAGGAGTAAACCAAGGTTGGCCTAGCATAACCGCAAGCCCGCCTTAAGATTCGCAAACAAATCCACCTCTGCACTACAGGTTAGATCAGATGTCAGACCATATGACAAAAGGTAGAAGGCTACGCCACTTTGCGGATGCCTAGATCACGCTCATTTAAGACTCCTGGGTAAACGAGGTAGTAACTCTAGGTTATCACCTAGAATTTCCTCACTCCCTTCTCGCTACTTCCTTATGTCCAGGTAGCCTCAAAAGATAAACAAACAGAAGTTCTTCAAACAGGTAATATCTAACCCTCTGAAGTCCGAGATAATCACACCAGTTCCAACAGCAAAACGTTTCAAGGGCTACAATCCCATCCTTTCATAGTTTCCAACAAAGATGGATCTGCCCGACCAATCCTGGACTTAAAGGAACTCAACAAAGTCATTCAACCATGAAAATGCAAAATGGAGTCTCTAAGATCCATCATCGCAGCAATGAGCCCAGGCCAATTTCATGCTTATATTGACAAAAAAGCTTGTTCCTACATATACTAATTTTCCATCATCATCAGTTCTTGCCTTCTAAAATCTTCAATATCAATTCACAACACTCTCATTAGGACTGACTTAACCCCACGGGTCGCCAAAGTTATTGCGGTAACTACAGCCATGTTCCACAACACAGGAGTGTCTATAACCTTGTACCTAGATGGCCCTCGAGGAAGCCCATAAATCAGTCACCATTACCATCTCCAAGCAACAACTGCTTGGGTGATACATCAATCTGATCGAAGTCCTCTCTCTCTCAGTCAATCAATGGTGTTTCTGGCAATGCAGTATAACACACTAACTCAAAAAATCTCTTTCCCACAGGGGAAGATTTTACACCTACATTCTTCTAGCCAGATGGAACCACATGGTCAATTTCTGTATGAAGGTGCTAAGAGTTACGGTCTCCACCATAGAAGCGATCCCTTTTCAACCAACACCACCTCAGAGATCCAGCCAGACTTATTTGCGCGGCTCTTGAGACGCGAATCCTGAAGCGGAAAGGATTCTCAGAGGCAGGGATTCATACCATGCGTGCAGCTCACAAGCCCGTATCCGTGAAGGCATACCAGAGAGTATGGTCCAAATACCAGCAGTGGTGGTACGGACACTGTGGATTTCGAGACCTTTTCAATTCCAAACCTCCTGGATTCCCTTCAGGAGGGCCTTGTCATGGGTCTGTCCTTCAGTTCACTCAAGTCACAGATTTCAGCTCTATCCGTTCTTTTTCAAAAATGGAAAGCATGCATTCCATACGTCAAGACATTTATACAAGGGGTGGGACACGTGCCCCCCCCTTTCTGAGCACCATTGCCCACATGTGATCTCTCCCTAGCTTAGAGAGCCCTACAACACCCTCCCTTTGAATTAAGGCCTTGGTCTCCCTCCAATCGTTTAACTGGAATACCGTATTTCTATTAGCAATAGCATCAGCAAGAAGAGTCTCGGAACTCAGTGTCTTGTCTCACAAATCTCTATCTCTCACTTTTCACCAAGACAGAGTGGTTCTTTGCACTCTGCCGCTCTTCTGGTCCACGGTGGTCTCTGAATTCCACCTAAATCAAAAGATAACCATACCAACTTTTTTTCCGTCTCCCACCAACGCCTTACATTCTCTTGATCCCTTCTGGGCAGTGAAATTCTATGTACACAGAGTACTATCTGTCAGAAAATCAGACACGTTGTTTGTCCTCCCATCAGGACCACGGCAAGGTTCATCAGCTACAAAAGTGTCCATTTTTTGCTAGATTAAGCGGGCAATTCTAAGAGCATACTCAGCACAAGACGAGACTCCACCACTTAAACTCAAGGCTCACTCCACCAGGGACATGAGTACGTCCTGGGCACTCAGAAACCAAGCTTCGCGGAACAACTATGCAAAGCTGCCAAGTGGACATCAATCCACTCCTACATTCAAATTCTTCTAATTTGATATTCTTGCAGCATCAGACAACTGCTTTGGCATAAAGGTGCTGCAAGCCACAGTGTTTTATTCCAATTAGGGCCTCTTCTCCCACCCTAGATCAGGGGACATCTTTGGTATGTCCCCACTGTTACTGTGTCTCCCAAGCTGGTGACTGTAGAGACAGAGATTTTGTGTACTCACCGTTAAATCTCTTTCTCTCCAGTCGCTTGGGGACGCAGTATTTCCTCCCTGGACTGAGGCCCTCATGCTTTCATCACACATGGTTCGGCTAGGACCAACAGTTTTCTTACGGGGAAGTTTTTTTCTGTTTAAAGGTAATTTTTATAGTTATGGTTTCTCCTGTTCCTTTTTGCTACAAACTGAGCTGAGCTCTGTCCACTGGGGGTATAGCCAGCAGAGTAGGAGCCAAGACTTCTTCTTTTTGATTGTGTCCTGCCTCCTAGTGGTACCAGCTATAGCTCACTGTTCCTGTGTCCTCCAAGCGTCTGGAGAGAAAGAGATTTAACGGCCAGTACACAAAATCTCCTTTCTCTTCACTCATTTTTTGTACTCTGCACCTTGACCCTTTTGAGTAAATGACCCATTGTGTATGAATGTCTGCTTACTTTTATGTTGTCAAAATAAGCTGCACATTTAAGTGCCCATTCAGGCATCAAATTCAAAGTTGATACATATATTTTGACTATATTGCCTGAGTTTGTAGGCTCCGTACAACACCTACTGACTGAAATGAGAGATTACAAGCGTTATTTGTTCTGCCAAGGGATTACTTTTTAATACCCTTTAGGCACATTAAAGGAAAACTATACCCCCAAAATGAATACTTAAGCAACAGATAGTTTATATCAAATTGAATGACATATTAAAGAATCTTACCAAACTGGAATATATATTTACATAAATATTGCCCTTTTACATCTCTTGCCTTGAACTACCATTTCGTGACTCTATCTGTGCTGCCTCAGAGATCACCTGACCAGAAATACTACAGCTCTAACTGTAACAGGAAGAAGTGAGGAAGCAAAAGGCAGAACTCTGTCTGTTAATTGGCTCATGTGACCTTACATGTGGTTTGTATGTGAGCACAGTGAATCTTACGATCTCAGGGGGCGGCCCTTATTTTTTAAAATGGCAATTTTCTATTTATGATTATCCAATGGCACATACTACTAGTAAAGTATATTATTATGATAATGGTTCATTTACATGAAGCAGGGTTTTACACATGAGCTGTTTTACTCAGTATCTTTTAATAGAGACCTACATTGTTTGGGGGGTATAGTTTTCCTTTAAGGTAAATAGCAAACTAAGTTTCCATATTCAGTTTGTAGCACTGTGAACAAAACATTGTCATATTTTTAAAGTTGCATGGCAATGTAAGCCTATTATTATAACTGATATAAAGTCTGCTTAGGCCTTGTAAGTCATAGCTTCCATACAGATAGCTGCATTCAAACTGGGGACCAGTATAGGCCGATTGTTTGCTGTAGGTTGCCAGAGCAGGGGCACACTTTGCTCCCTCAATTACCCCTTTTTGACTTGGTAAACAGAGGACCTGAATGTTGCCGTCAGACAAATACAATTATTTTTCTACTAAATATGTTTTCTCTTCATTTAAAGGTGGTAATATTTTGTTTCCGATGCGTCTTGTGGAAACATTTTATTCAGGCCGCACAGGTGAGTGGGGTAATAGCCGCCAGCTGTGTTATTATTCAAGCCCTTTGGCACACAGGGTGTAATGTGTCCAAACCCTGTCTGTTACCACTACTGACAGTGACACGTTCTATTCAAGTAAATAACAGGCTACACCTTTGCATTTAGAACACTTTTTTGCTTATTAGGCTTTGGAGTCCTAATGAAGGGGATGTTAAAGAAGACATTTAGTATAAGTGAAACCCATCTAATATTGTACGCAATAATAAATCATTTATGGAGCTGCTAAAAATTGATATTATCTTTAAAAATAGCCCCTTTATTGGAGCTCCCTAAAGATGTTCTCTGGTCCCTGTTTGTGTTTCAAATGAGGGGTGGGCGTGTCCCAACAGTCTCTTCCAGAAGCACAGTAGGAGGGGGACAGCCAATCACAGCCCTGCACAGCACAGACAGGCTTCAGTTCCCTATCAGGTCACCCTTGCCTAGGATGGCTTGTGGTTGCCTATTTATACAGGCATACAGGTAATTTTTTCAATATTTAAACAGTTTACTGTGCACCCCAGGCAAATTTCAAAAGCAGAGTGCTGCCCACATGGAGATTAGGACAGGGTGTTTCCCTTGCACTCATGATTGACCCAGTATTAATTTTGTACTGTGCATGTGCTGATCTAGGGGGGTGCTGTTAGAGAGTTCATATACAGCCCTACAAGTCATTTCTTTCTGTCAAGCAATTAGAAAAGTTCCAGTTCACTGCAGAGAAAGATGAGGCATTGCAGTGTGGGGAGCTCTCCTAGGGGGGATCAGATATCTACATTTAGTTTCCAGACAAGAGGCAAGCTTATTTATCTTCTCTTCATTTGCAGAAGGCGGTATCTATAATCAGGAACCTTTTCCAGGTGAGCAGGGGATTAACCAGCAGGTACACGACAGGTTAATAGATGGGTAGGTAGCCATTGAGGTTACAGGTCAGGGCTGTCTCAACTTTGATTAATGACACATTTCTAGCTTTTTATATGAATGTTTTCCTTGTTTGTCCATGCTCCTCTCATTAGGAAACAGTGAAACACATAGTAAAATAAATATTAAAGGACAATTGATTATAACTTTCATTCTCCTTTGAGCTTTTCTAGAAAGGCTACGGATGATCACTATATTGCCTTTGGATGTAACACTAAGATTGTCAGCTCCATATAATGACAATTGACCATATAGCTTGACTGAAACAAGCAGTGACAAAGAGCATCTATCCCTTGCAAAAAATTGGGGTAATGTGGCACAAGATCCATACATTTTGTACTCAGTTATCAAACCTTCTACAGAAAATTCAGCCAAATGCCAAACTGAATGCCATTCAATTGTCCTGCACTTACAGACACAAGAGCCTTGTTTCGGTACTGCTAGGCAGAGAAACGATCTATCTGTCAGACCAGACTAATAAAACCCTAAAATGTCTTCTCTTCATTTACAGGTAGTGAGATTATTTTTCCTGTAGGTATTACAGTTACAGTTCAGCAATTGGTTACAATCCAGCCAGGCCCCACAGGTAAGCGGAGAAATAGGCACATTTGTTTTAGGCTAAAGTGTGATAGAGTTTTTCTGCAAAATAACAAAAATGATGCAAACATATTTTAGGTAGTGTGTGTGTGATGATGAGTTTCAAATAGTGTGACATAAGACTCCAGCTGTAAATCAGTTCAGGACTTATACTTAGGGGCAAATTCACTAAGTGCCGAAAATACGTTAGCGACACCTAATATCTGACGTTGCGCTCAGGGAGGCGAAAGGTAGCGAAGTTGCGCTAGTGTTAATTCCTCAAGCAAAGCAAAGTTACGCTAGCGATGCCTAATATGCATACGGCGCCAAGTTAAAGTACAATGGACGTATATGTAGCAACAAATAAATTACACTACACAAGCCTGGGAAAGCTTCATAAAATAAAATACCATATATACGCCGAGGTACCTAATTTTACCTCCAAAAACTGGGAAAGCTTATTGACTCGAGTATAAGCCTAGGGTGAGAAATGCAGCAGCTTCTGGTAAGTTTCAATCAAAAAATTGAGGGTTTCTGCTCCCATTGGAGGTGCCGGCGTCTCGTTTTTGGATGCCGGCGACCATTCTTGGAAGCCGGCGAATATTCTTGGAGACTATTCTTGGACGCTGGCGACTATTCTTGGACGCCGACGACCGTTTTTGCGCTTGACCCGAGTATAAGCCGAGGTAGAGTTTTTCAGCATATTTTGGGGGCTGAAAAACTCGGCTTATACTCGAGTATATACGGTAGAGTTGTTATTTTGCCCTATACATGTGCCCACTGTATAGTTTAGGTGCCATATGTTAGGAAATGTAGGGAAGGAGGGTACCCCCAAAAAAATTTACGATCTTTTTCAGCCTATCACCCTTAAAAAAGTAAAAGACGCCAGCGTTTTTTGGGACTTAGAAATAATGTCAACTTTTTTGGAAGCAAGCCCTATCTACTCTATTGCACTTCACCTGGTCTGAGGTGGCGAAGGTAAGTCTGGCGCAAGAGGTAATGTTCAGTAAAATGCGCAAGTTAGTGAATTAGCGTAGTTACGTCCCTTCGCCATAGTGCAACTTCGCCTGGTGTAAGGGTGCGAAGTAGCGCTAGAGTAGGTCCAGTTCGCTAGCGAATTTGCACTAGCGTTAGCCGCTTTGCACTTTAGTGAATTTGCCCCTTGGTGAGAAAAAGGAGGGTTACATAACCTTCACTATGCGACAGCTAATCTATTTTACTAAAATCACACATTTTCATCAGTCACAAATATAAACTTTGTACTGTAGTGTATTAGTGCCCATTCTGCCTTGAAATTGACTGAAGTTTTTACATTGAATGGATGTATATAGTTTTTCAGTTTCAACCACTATGAATTGCTTGCTCTGATTTAACCATATCTCTTTCTCTGTTCTTCGTGTTCAGTTGGTGTTGTTGATCCTCAGGTGCAGACAATAAAAGGATCTTCTACAGGTGAGCAGGGAACAGGCAGCAGGTTAACATGAAATGAGGATATAAGGGTAAAATTACACAGGTGATTTGAGGCTGATTTGATCTGATGTTGTCATGCAAATGCACACAACACCACAAGATATGATGCTACGAAATGTGTTCTCCATATGGCTAGAATGTAAAGTCAGATCAGATTAAGTAGGATGGTGTAGATTATTCATGCATTTACATCCAACAGTCAATGGAAAAAAAAGTTGTTCAGACGCAATCATGTTTCATTCCCATCCAACAGCCTTGTCACCTCGGATGGAGAATAGTCCAGGCAGTTTCCACACCAGATTTTTGTATCAGTCACATGATATTTTAACCCCATGATACTACATCTGACTTATAGGATTTGTTTTGTTGATCCGACACCACCCGACAAAATCTCCCATGGAGTTTAGTCCAAAGAAAGGTGGGCATGGGTGGTACAGGTTAGGGTTGTTTCAAATGTGATAAATGATTTTTATAATTTAAATAAATGCTTTATGGTGACACTGTGCTATGAGTTGTTTCCCCCGGCAGTGCTCCAGGGCATTGGAGTATCATTAAGCACTGCTATAATTCTAAATAATAAAATAAAATATTGAGTAATTTTGCTATAGTATTTTTCCATTGCAAAAATGGACAAGTCTGTATGGCGTGGAGCATGGTTTTTGAGATTAGAGCCAGAGCATCTGCATTAGGGCTCTTACAGAAGAGGTTTGAAGCTGCGCTTCCCTGCATTCTGTTTTTATACGTTCAGCCGCAGGGGAGCGCAGGAGTAGACGCATTCAGTTTTTTTCAATGGGGCTGTACTCACAAAGGCGCATGTAGGCGCAGAACGCAGGTTGAGATGCAACATGCTGCATTTTTCCTGCATTGGCGCCTACATGCGCCTGTGTGAGTACAGCCCCATTGAAAAAAACTGAATGCGTCTACTCCTGCGCTCCCCTGCGGCTGAACGCATAAAGACGGGGGAGCGCAGCTTCAAACGCTCGTCTGTAAGAGCCCTAAAGATGCCAGATCAGAAACATTTGATAACCCTTTGATAAATGCATTTCTCTTGCAGCTGATTAAGGAGGAAGGGGGTTCTGTGTATCAGACCATAGAGACCTTTAGGGCAAGGGCATTCTGCTGCTCTTAGCCTGTGTTTTTTTCTGCCAAAGCTCTGTTGATCAGCACTGTAAAGTGCAGCTTCTGCTTACCTGCAGGCACATGCAGTGGAGCGGAGGTCGGCCCAAAAATGGCTGCTCTTGCATTTTCAGGCCAACCCATGCTCTGCTGTGTGTACCTGCATGCAACTGGAAGCTGTACAGATCAACAGAGCTGGGGCAGGGAGCACATCTGCTTCTCTCAGCCTGGAAAAAAAACACCAGTTGAGAGAAGCGTAGCCAACGTTCTGTGTGCCCTGCCTTACAGTTAAGATTTTGTTGTAGCATACACCTCTAATTGGAATAAAACTTGATTTTATTCTATTATTTAAAAAAATAAAATCCCCCAAAAAATCCCCGCCACCCCACTTTCCACTGAATAAGTGTAATAAGGCTAGGCCTACTGTTTCCTGTGTGAAGGAAGAGCTGATTGGCTACACACATTCTACTGTCCTTTGGATGGGACAGGGGTAATATAGGACTCTCCTAACATTCATTTAAGATGGAGAAGAGACCAGAAAAGCTAGATGAGTAAGGGAAACAGCCCCATGATTTTTGCTGATAACATAAAAGGCATATAGGATAAATTAAATCAGGGGCGTAACTACCAGGGGTCCGTGCACTTGGGCCCTGGGGGAGCTGCGATAAGTTATCATGGCAGTTGGGCAGGGGGAGTTTTTACAGTGCGCACGCCGGCAGTGCGATTCTGGGGGAGGGCCTGACAGGGGGCCTGGGTGCCCATCCTGTACTAGGGCTAGTGTTGCCAAGGCCGGGGCCGGTATTACAAATTTACCGGCAACGTAGCTGCCGGTAAATTTGTAATACACACTGTAATACACACTGTAATACCCGCCCCCAATCCCCTTAGCTTTTTTTCCTCCCTTTTTTTCCTGGCCGCACAGTGGCCCCGCCCAATTACAACACAACCCCAGCCCCCCCTTGCCGTCACACCCGCCCCTTTTTGTACCCACCCCCCACCAGCCGGTAAAAAAATTTAGCAAAAGGTGGCAACCCTAACAAGGGCCTGCCGATGAATAGTTACGCCTCTGAATTCAACACCCCTAATTTTGTAGGCAATAATGTATACTATATGGTGCTGATTTTACTTTTGGCTGTCTTCTGAAATAGCCCCTTTATTGAAGCTCCCTGTAGATGTTCTCTGGTCCCTGTTCGTGTTTCAAATGAGGGGTGGGTGTGTCCTAATAGGAGAGGGACAGCCAATCACAGCTCTGCAGTCACAAAAGCACAGACAGGCTTCAGTTCCCTATAAGGTCCTGCCAGCTGCTGATTGGTTCCTGTCCTACAGTGCATTGTTCCGAGTGCCACTTACTCCCCTGCACAGCCCGGGAAAGGAGGCAGCAGCAAGTAGAACAGATGGGTGGGACAAGTAGGGATTTTGCAGAAATTTACAATTTTCTATATCTATAAGAGGTTAATGCACATAGTACGTCTCCCTACGGGAAATGTAATGTTTGTTCTTCTTTGCTTCATAATTATAAATACTTTTGCAGGTCAGGAAAAAAGATCTTCAGCAATGGAAGGGGGAGCTACCGAAGTGCAGAAAGTGTCATCCATTAACTGGCTCAGAGGAAGCACAGTGAAATGTGAGCTCTGTGGAGAGGTGATGCCAATTTTCATATTTAGAACCACTATTACATTCATTTTGTAAGATTCTAAACCTGCGGCCAAAGCATCCCTGTTAGAGTATACAAAATAAATTTGCACCAGATCAGGTAATTTTCTACAGAAACATAAGCGGTATCTGAAAAATGTCACAAAGAATGAATTCCTCCCAGGACAGTCCTTACTTCCTAGGCCTTACAACAGGTCCCCATGCAAAAGTGGTGGTGTCATACATCTACTAGCCTGCCAGTTTGCCCGACCCATGTAAATGTTACACAGATATATTTTTGGGGATTTTGCCATTTTTGGGACACCATTTGCCATGTTTTTTCCCCACAATTCCAGTGTAATTGTGTTTGAGCGCAGAGTTGATTCCACCACAGTTGCACCCAGTGCATCCAAATATACGCAATTGTGCTTGCATCTCAATTCAATTTGGGTGCAAGTGGCTTTTACTGTTAATGAGAGTCGTGTCACTTCTAGAGCAAGTGTTTAAATGGCATTTGCATCCTGTTCTCTGGAATCATTGTTTACATTTTGGTGCTTGTACATGCTACAGTTTTCTAATTCTGTGCATATATGGTCTCAAACTGTTCAAGAAAACCCTGGTGTTTTATCCTCTGAAAAGACACGAGAGAGAGATGTAAGGTGCAAGCTTCGAGGTACTCTTCAGAATTTGGCAAACCATTTTGATTCCTGGTAACAAAAATCAAAGCTGTATAGGAAGACATATTTGCCCATTGTTAATATGATATATAGGAGAAGTAGATAAGAAAGCTTTCGGTGCAGAGAATATAGAATATAGAAAAGCATTGAAATATGACATTAAATATACAAATCATACTGGGAAAGACCATTTGTATTTCTGGAAATCCGATCACATTGCATGATTAAGGCACATACTATTGCTGAGGATGCACTTATTACTGCTTTAATAAAACCTCGTTATATGTATTCACAAATGCATGTAAAAATTATATGCAATGTTATTAATAATATATAATCTTTATACCTTTTTAAAATTCTTATAGAGAGAAAGCTTGTGTATCAATGCATGGCCCTGACCATCATATTCTCCAGTGTATGTACGCTGCTAAAAGTGTTATCTCATTTATTTCTCAAATAACTTGTTAGACCCCTTTATAAATGTTTACCTTTCATTACCCCCATGAATGACTGCTTGTTTCTGCTTTATCAAGTGTAATAAACCAGTTCTAATTTCCTTTCAGATCCCCCTTATATTACATTTTAGCGCTCCCATGTACGGGCGTACATTCAGGTACAAACCTTTTATTCACAATTTTATCATTCTTCAGTTTACTGTTTTGTTATCTGGAATGCAAACGATGTCAAATAAAAACATCGGGAGGTCAGCGTAGACAGGAACATTTTAATGACATAAATGACATGACATTTGATTTACTGTATGTGTCAGTTTGCCAGTATGGCTTGCCATGTTTTGAGCAGCGGAAAGCCATTCTGTTCTCTTGGGAGAGCTAAGTGCACTATCCCCCGTCTCAATCTCAAGTGTCAATGTGGTATCACTATTGGAGGATGGGATATGAAGCATTAAAATTTAGTAAATTTGGGACTATGATTAACCCTTCTAAGAGCAGAGAGAAAACATAGGCTTTTATCTTTTCTTATTCTATTGGCCAAAATAGTCTGAACACTGTACAGAGTCTATACACACCATGTAGAGTTTGTGGGACAGGGACTTGGAAAAGAGTTGTGTGTTGGAGACTTTGAAGGAAATTTCTTTTGTAGATAGAGACCCTGGGCAAAGACTATCTGGAACAGAGAGATTCAGAGAAATATGAGGACATTTGAAGGTGTTTGCAAAAGAGAGACTCAGTGAAAAGAGTCAGAGGAAGAGAGAGATAACAGAAGAATAAGTTTTAAGGACAGACTTTTAGAAGAAGGAGTTTGCTGGGTAAAGTTAACTAGAGAGTCCACAGGAAACAGAGACTTGATTAGACTTTTGTGGGGTAGAGACTCTGGAAAGGATTTTGTAAGGGAGAATCTTATTGGAAAATATATGTGTAATACAAATTGGGAATTTGCAGGAGAGATACATGGTGGGCAAGAGTTTGTGGAAGAGACATGGAGAAAACTATTTGCAGGAGAGCTAGCTTCAGCAAGGAGGATTCAAAAATATAATATTTGAACAAAGGGGTTCAGAAGAGAGTAGTGACTGAGAAGAATACATTTGATGGAGAGAGTTTTAGTAAAAGGGCGATGCAAGAGAATGTTTTAATAAGAAGGTGTTGCAAATAGAAGAGTCAGAAGGGAACGGGTTCAAAGTTGATGAGGCAGAGACATGGGAGGAGTCTGTGATCGATATTGAAGGGAAGACATTTGTGAGACAGAAACTTGGTTGGAGGAGTTTGTGGATGAAAGATCTGCAAGAAGATTTGACTCGGAGGAAGATTTTGAACAAGGAGTTTGGAGGAGAGAGTTTAAGGGTAAAAAAGTTTGCTGTTTCAGAGAAATGAGTTTGTTCAAGAAAGGTTAATGGGAATGATTTTGTGGGAGATAGAAGTTTATAGGAAAGAGCACGTTGGTGGCAGATTTGGAGGGAGAAGTTCACTGGAGAGACTTTTGAAAGAAAGGGAAATTTAGGAAAGGGATAGAAAGAATGTAATGAAGGGTCATTTACCAACTAGAAGGCAGGGTGCACAGTGTGAAGGACAGCACCTTTTTTATTGCTTTTTCACATTGACCCGTCGTAATAAATTACCCCTTTGGTGTAAAGAGTTTATAGGAGAGTGAGATTTAGATATAAAAAAGATATATATAAAAAATGAAGAAAAATCCTGGAAAGATATTTGAAAGGTAGGAGAGAGACAAATGGACAGTATATACCTAAAAACACCCAGGACTTGTATTGAACATTCAGTCAGACAGCTATTGCTCTGTGTGCTAGGACGAAGAAGTGGCATGAAATGCTAAAGTTGAACTGGTTTTGTTTTTTTGTTTAGTTCCTGAAATAACATAAACCTTAGATATTTCTTGATTAAAACAACAGGCAAAAAGTATGTTCAGTACAAGCCCTATATATATAAAATGAATGTAGAAAAGGGGGTATACTGTCCCTTTAAGCCTATGCAGTGAAAGACTCAACAGTGTTTAGTAACGAGAGTCAGAGTTTGGGGAAGAGGGACTGTGAAGGAAGAAAGGTTCAGAAGAGAGATTTTGGAGAAAATGGCGATGGTACATGTGGGAGAATAAGAATCTGGGGAAGGAAGGTGCAGAAGTCTAAATTCAACTCTTCTCATTACGATGTATCCAAGGGAAGCTCAGAATCTAGAATTTGGTTCAGAATTCAATCAGGATTCAGCCTTTCTCAGCAGGATTTTGATTTTGGCGAATCCAATTTCCTGGCCAAACCGAATCCAAATCCTTAAAATAATGTGAGTTTCTGTCTAGTGAACAAGTTGGAAATGTTTAACTGTGCCCACAGTGCACGGGTCTCTTTAACCCTTTTCTTTTGGAATTGGTTCAGGAATCCTTCAAGAAGGGTGCAGTATTCAGCCATATCCCAAAATAAGTGGTTTTGTGCATCCCTAGTGTATCCCCTATTCGTTACTACCTATTGAATCTAAATGATGGATTATTAAATGTGCAATGGTTCCTTTTTATATGATTCCAGCCTGGATACAATATAGTGAAATTCTGCATTTGATTTGTTGTTGAATATTCCTTTACAGAGCACATCTGCCATGGAAAGGACTCTTCCGCTGCGCTGAAACAGGAATACAGTTTCTTGTCAATACTCCAGCCGTTATTGACTTTGAACTTGTTTCCTGGGCAAATTACTTGAAATACCTGCAGGAAAACAGATTAGAGACTGTGGGCCCTCTGTTTAACATCAATGTTCTGCTTGGGCAGGTGTCAGCCGTGTATCTACCTCACTACGTGTGTCTGAGTGGTAAGCTCCAAGCTGCATATCTCAGTATTTAGCTAAAGGGGTGGTTCACCTTTAAAGGGATACTGTCATGGGAAAAAAAAAATTTTTCAAAATGAATCAGTAAATAGTGCTGCTCCAGCAGAATTCTGCACTGAAATCCATTTCTCAAAAGAGCAAACAGATTTTTTTATATTCAATTTTGAAATCTGACATGGGGCTAGACATATTGCCAATTTCCCAGCTGCCCCAAGTCATGTGACTTGTGCTCTGATAAACTTCAATCACTCTTTATTGCTGTACTGCAAGTTGGAGTGATATCACCCCCTCCCTTTTCCCCCCCAGTAGCCAAACAAAAGAACAATGGGAAGGTAACCAGATAACAGCTCCCTAACACAAGATAACAGCTGCCTGGTAGATCTAAGAACGACACTCAATAGTAAAAACCCATGTCTCACTGAGACACATTCAGTTACATTGAGAAGGAAAAACAGCAGCCTGCCAGAAAGCATTTCTCTCCTAAAGTGCAGGCACAAGTCAAATGACCAGGGGCAGCTGGGAAATTGACAAAATGTCTAGCCCCATGATTTCAAAATTGAATATAAAAAAATCTGTTTGCTCTTTTGAGAAATGGATTTCAGTGCAGAATTCTGCTGGAGCAGCACTATTTACTGATTCATTTTGAAAAATTTTTTTTTCCCATGACAGTATCCCTTTAAGTTAACTTTTAATATGTTATAGAATGGCAAATTTTTTTATATATAGTTTTTAAATGATTTGCCGTCTTCTTCTTACTCTTTCCAGCTTACAATTGGGGGTCACTGGTCCCATTCAAAAACAAATGTTCTGTAAGGCTAAAAATTTATTGATATTGCTACTTTTTATTACTCCTGTCAGTACAGACGTGTGTATTAAGTTCCAGGTTCACCTCTGCAGGCAGGACAGAAGAATTGATCTCTTGACCCCTCCCTCAGGATATATTGGCTCCACCTCTGTTTCCAAGTTCTTTTGCCCTGCTTTGGAGGTGAAGGACAAAAACCTCTTCTTCAATTTCTTTTAATTTTACTCATTCCTTTTTCATTCTTTTTACCACCATTCTTTAAAGGAGTAATTTTGTTTGAAAAACAGGAATGTACCAGTGCATTATACTCTTTTAGATATAGAAGGAAAAAAGTAGTGTTTCAGGCTGATTTATTGAATATTTCTGCAAAAACCCTAATAATCCCTCCCTTCTCTTCCACTTGCTGCTCCCTGAATTCCCAGGCTGTGCACTCAGTTCACTGCACTGTAGGACAGGAACCAATCAGCAGCTAGCAGGACCTGATAGGGAACTGAAGCCTGTCTGTGCTTGTGTGACTGCAGAGCTGTGATTGGCTGTCCCCCTCCTACTGTGCTTCTGGCAGGGACACGCCCACCCCTCATTTGAAACACAGACAGGGACCAGAGAACATCTATAGGGAGCTCCAATAAAGGGGCCATTTTTAAAGATAATATTAATTTGTAGCACTATGTGACACCAACACCACATATTATTCACAATTGCCTACAAAATTAGGCTTTTCCATGTATCCTATGTGTCTCCTTTAATATTCTACTAGCACAGATGGAGGCATGCAGATCAGTCTCTCAACATTATCTGCTGTTCCCTCCTTGCTGGCTCATTGCATCACGTGGAATGGCATTTAATACTGCTGTGACTAACAGGCAGTACTCACTTTGGGGGGAAAATTTATCAAAGAGTGAAGTTCCGCCACTAGAGTGAAATTCCGCAGCTCTCAATTCAATTCTATGGGATTTTGAAAGGCGTATTTATCAATGGGTGAAAGTGAAAGTTCACCCTTTGATAAATACGCCTATAAAAATCCCATAGAAATGAATGGAGAGTGGCGGAATTTCACACTAGTGGCGGAACTTCACTATTAACTTCACTCTTTGATAAATATACCCCTTTGTGTTTAGAGGAACAAGGTCTAGGTAGGCCAAGCTACCTACATATCAAGTATGTGTATGATTCTGAGCTACCTACATACCCACGTCTGCACTGACAGTTTTTTCAGATTGTTCTCCAGAAAGAAAGGCTTTTTTCAATTGCTTTCTATTTTTTTAACTTCTACCGTTTTTCTAAAATCTAAGTTTAAAGGAGACATATAGGATAAATAAAAAACCCTAATTTTGTAGGCAATTATAAGTAATACTGTATATGGTGTTCTCTGGTCCCTGTCTGTGTTTCACATGAGGGGTGGGCGTGTCCTAACGGTCCCTGCCAGAAGCACAGTAGGAGGGGGACAGCCAATCACAGCCCTGCAGTCACACAAGCACAGACAGGCTTCAGTTCCCTATCAGGTCCTGCTAGCTGCTGATTGGTTCCTGTCCTACAGTGCAGTGAGCTGAGTGCACAGCCTGGGAATTCAGGGAGCAGCAAGTGGAAGAGAAGGGAGGGATTATTAGGGTTTTTGCAGAAATATTCAATTAATCAGCCTGAAACACTACTTTTTTTAAGCACAATTCTTCTATATCTAAATGAGTATAATGCACTGGTACATTCTTATTTTTTACACAAAGTGTCTCCTTTAACGTTCGAATCTCTGGTGTTTGAGTCTGGCAGCTCAGTAATTCAGGTGCAGACTAGGGATGGGCGAATTTGACCCGTTTTGTTTCGCCAAAAATTTGACACTGGCAAAATGTCGCCGATGCCCAATAAAGTCTATGGGCGTCAACAAAAATTTTTGTCGCGCGGTGAAATTTTTTTCATACACGTCTTTTTTTTTTTGACGCATAACGCCATATAAGTCTATGGGCGTAATTTTTGCACTTAAACAAGGCAAACATTTTTTCCCATCCCTAGTGAAGACTAAACTGTTACAATTTTGCAACATTTAGTTGATCCATTTCTCAGCAGCGTCTCTGGAGTATTAGCAACTATTGTATCAATTCTAACAGCTGCCTGTAATGAAATGTATCAACTAAATGTATCAATTTAAAACAGTTTAGAGGGTCTGCGACCCCCCTTCCAAGAGCAGTTTTTGAAAGGTGTAAAGTTAGACTTACACTTCAATATTAGAAAAATGGTCACTCATAGAAAACAAAGTCATTGGAAAAAGTCATTATTTCTAGGAAACTGTCTGAAACTGAACTGAAAAAAGTGGTGGAAGATGAACAACCCCTTTAATAGACGAGGCAAAACTCCCAGCCCATTTCCCTGGTGACAGCAGAGGGGTTAATTTTCTATGCAGGCGGCTTCATCTTCACCCCTGCAGCAAAGCCTTTTTTAAACTGCCGGACAATATAATATTGCATTATTGCTCTTTGTAGCTTTGGTTCTTCAGAGTCATTGCGGTACGGAGAGAAGATAGTTAATCAAATTACCAGTGCACAGATAAACTCCCAGCATAGCAAACTCATCCTTAATTGTAAACCTGAGACACTGGCTGCAGGAAGGAAGAAACCTTTGCTGTGTTTCACCTGCCATTGTTTTATGCCTAATAACAGGTACCCCTGTGTCTTTACACTTAAATGGGTATTTCAATTTTAAAATAACTATTGTGGTTTTGAATTATTTAGGATTATGTTCAGCAGCTTGGAATTTCAGCAGCCATCTGGTTGCTAGGGTTTAACCTAGCAACCACACAGTGGTTTGAAAGAAAGACAGGCCTAAAAAGAAAGATAAATAATGAAAAATAACTGGGGGTATTTAAATGATGGAAAGTGTCAGGAAGAGGAAGGCAGATAAATAAAAAAGACCAATTGAAAAGTTGCAAAGAATAGGCCATTCTGTAACATACTGGAAGTTAAGCTGAAGATGAACCACCCCTTTAAATCAACCTCAGAAATGTTCATTTACATTCTCACTGCAATTCGGCAGTTTATCTGCCTGGTTTTATGGTCGTTTACCTTTTTTTTATTTTTATTGATTATTAATTGTACCATTGGTTGTTTTCTGGATTCTCACCAAGGTTAGGACTGCTAGTCACCAAATTTTAATAAAACCGTTTTTTTCTAAGCTTCTCAGACTCATTTAACCCCCTCCCTTTGTAATGTTATTGTAAATGTATTAATAATTACACGTCACATAAGAACCTACTTGTTTTATACTTTTTCCCCACAGGTCGAGATGTCGATCTTAAGAAGTTTAAAATCGTTCATTACAAATCGAACGGCATGACCCTGGAATCACCATCGAAAACGGAACCTTTTTATGTCACACTGGAGAATCCCACCTTCTCCTTTATTGGAGTTGTCTATAAAGTAGCAAGTCTATTTCGGACTAAAATCCCGGCTCATGGAGTTGTCTTGATATACGGCAGATTCATCAAAGGTTATACCATTCACCTGTACTTTTTGCCACAAGACCCCTCAATAAAGCAGGTAAGTTATTAAATAGGGTGTATTATAACATGGAGCTTTTACACTCACCTGGCTTGTTATGTTACTGATGATTTAAGTCTGGGCCAGACAGAATCTATGGAACTTTCCATTATTATTTTCAGGGGTTTAAACCTGGCTAGAAATTGGAAGCAGTTGGGCAATAGTTATTTACTGCAGACATCTGTATTCACAGAAATTGGGGTATTAGTTAATAATTATCATGATAATTAGTTGAGCTGGAGAAAGAGATCTGTAAAATAGTTCAGGGATATCAGTTATCTGGGGCACACCCTATGGATATGTCCAATCAGAGCAAAACTGAATACTGACTGATACAAGAGCTAAATAGGGCCCTGCTCAATTGAGCTTACACATTAAACTTTTAGTATGATGCAAAGAGGGATGTTCTGAGACAATTTGCAATTGGTTTCCATTTTTTATTTGTGGTTTTTGAGTTACGCTTTTTATTCAGCAGCTCTCCAGTTTGCAACTTCAGCCATGTGGTTGCTAAAGTCCACATTACCCTAGCAACCATGCAATGATTTGAATAAGAGACTGTGATATGAATGGGAGAGAGTCTCATGGAAAAACAAGTAATACAAAGTAGCAATAACAGTGCATTTGTAACCTTACAGAGCATTTGTTTTTAAATGGGGTCAGTGACCCCCATTTGAAATCTGGAAAAAGTCAGATCTATATGAAAAATAAATAATGAAGACCAGTTGCAAAGTTGCTTAGAATTTTTTCATTCTATAAAATTCCAGGTGAACCGCCCCTTTAAACCTAGAGCCCCCCCTCCCTCTCCCAGTATTTGCATGTAATCTGTATGGTGAATGTACAAGCTCATGGGATGTGCCTTAAAGAATTCCCAAATCCAAATAAAGGCATAAGTACATCTACTTCTTATGGAAAACTCACCAAAGAGGAGCAGTGGCCCATGTGCTCCTGCCCCAAGCCCTGAGCTCAAGGGAGTGGTTAATCCACACAGAAAAATAAAAGGTATTTCTTTGTATAAGCACATTTATTTTACAGTGCTGCAAAATATGTTGGTGCTCCAAAAATGCATGTTAATAATAATAATAAAAGGTATTGGGCACTTTGGAAACCACATGCAGATCAGACCAAAAATTGTTTGTTAAAAAGTAGAAAAAAATCTTTATTTAAACAGTCAGCTCAAGCCTTACGCGTTTCGTGTCTATCTGACACTTTACTAAGCTTGAGTGAATAATTTGAATGGAAAAAAATTTGAATTTCGAAGTATTTTTTTGGGTACTTTGACCATCGAATTGGTTTAATTCAATTGCATCGAATGATTCGAACTATTCGAAGTAAAAATCGCTTGACTATTTGACCATGCGATAATCGAAGTACTGTCTCTTTAAAAAATACTTTGACTTCATACTTCGCCACTTTAAACCTACCGAGGTGCAATGTTAGCTTATGGGGCCTTCCCCAGCACCTTTCTAAGTTTTTTTTTGATGCATCTTCCCAGATAACATGTGATTATCATAATGTTTAGATTGTGCACAAGAAGGAGACCGACAATGGATTTTTTTGGTTGGACAAACCCCCACTGACAAGAACTGTGTACACTCAAAGAAAATACGTTGTACAAGGACCAAACAATGCAAAAATACAGCCAGAGGTGAGTGGAACATGCACATCATTTAGGCAAAATCACTTGTCACAGGTTGTTACAGCAACTGTACCCACCCAAAATAAAAGAAAATGAAAATATGGCTCTGCTGGACCTAAAGTGCCACATTACCTTAAGCATTAAAGCCTTAAACCTGGCTTTTCAGGGAAAGAAAGAAAAAAAATAAAAAGTTTTTTCTTTCCCTGATGAAAGCTCCAAGATGGAGCTGAAACGTCGGATTTAATAAAACCTCCTTTGCATCAACTTCTTTTTGTTTGACATTCCTTGGGGTGCTGTCACACTGCATGACTATTAATTAATTTTTTCGACCAGCACCCAGGTTAAGTTTTTGGCTGATGGTGTGCGTCCTAACAAACTGTATATATATATATATATATATATATATATATATATATATATATATATATATATATATATATATATATATATATATATATATATATATCTATATATATATATATCCATACCTGATTAAACAGCTCTAATGTGTTTAGGATAGCAGCTGCCATATTATCTTGGTGTGACATCACTTCCTGCCTGAGTTTCTCTCACTCATTACTCGGGGCTCAGATTACAGCAGGGAGGGGAGGAGGAGGAGTTGGAGAAAGGAGCAAACTGAGCATGCTCAAGCCCTAGCCCTGGAGGTTTAAGCTGAAAACAGGAAGTCTGATACAGAAGCCCATGAGTACACAATAGAAGGAAAGAAATGTGATGTTTCTTTTGACAGAGGACCCAGAGCAGCCCAAAACTGGATTCCATGAAGATGCAGCGTAACCAGCTTATACACTACTTGTATATTCCTGCCTCCCGTGTGCAATCCCATGAGAGTGTATGTCACAGTAACAAAGCATTGTTTGTTGTAGGATCTCAAGCTGCGTTTTGATGCCAAACCAGAGTTGTACAATTATAGTGAGATTTACCTTCCAGAGGTAAATGAAGAAGAAATTAAGTTAAGGGTGACAACCGAAAGGGATGAGAAATCTGTGTGGTGTGCTGTGCTAAGGAAAGGTAATTCTTCCCACTAACCCCAACTGTAATACATACACTATCCAACAGCTCATTTACAAACATTGCTCCTATAGTGTGAAACCGTACCTAATAAAAAACTAAAATTCAATATATACTGTGGTGCTTCAAACTTTGTGAACCCCTTTTATGACCCAAAATTTTACCTGTTTTGTACCAAAATCCTAATACTGACAATATTTATTCAGATATGTTAAATTCAAAAGGGTTCACAAACATTCAAGCACCACTGTGTGTTACGAATTCCTTCTTTGGAGCAGTTCTTTAAAATCATATCTTTTGCACACTGACTAGACATATATATCATTCGTTGAGCACCGGCTGCATAGTGTGTTTCATATGCAGAACATAAAAAGTAAATAATGAGTTGATGGTAAAGTGCAAAGTGTGACGTCCCATTCTTACTATATGTCCAGAAATGGCTATTGTAGTAAGGAAACTACAACTTGTATATACTTTTTGGAATCTTAAACAATTACAATTTGTAAATAGAAGGTTATGACTTTATTTTGGAGAAATGTATAAAGCCACTAGTAATGAACGTAACTCTGCAGGGTTGAACAAGGTTAGGTTCAAGAATTAGGCAGTGCCTAATAAGTTTCCCGTTATATAACGCTAGGTGTCACATCAAAAAAGCAGTTATTTATCCATCTGTCATATAATATACTGTGTAATTGCTTTTATCCAACATAACTTGTGTAAATATCTTTTTTTATTACAGAAGAGCTAATGTCAGGACAACAGACAGCAGCAGGTTTGTATTTTCTCCAAACAGTTTTTCATAAAAGTTTCTGTCTGCTGCTTGTTTAAAAGTTCCTTTTTGATCCAGGAAGGGAAAATTGACGCTGGGGGGGGGGCAATCGCAGGAGCAGCAGCAGGACATGTAGAATTCACCCCCCAGGGGCCACTCGATTCCCTGCTCTCCTCCTTTCTTAGGGGCGAATGGACAAGCAGGTGTAACCCCTTTTTGGCCACCCCCCTGGTGCCAAGGTGGTACATCACATAATTGTTACTGATACAGGTCCTGAGTCCCCTTTGCTAAGTGAAAGGTACTGGAAAACTCCTCTCTGGCAGTGCCTCCACCTAATGGGATCCAGGAATACACCTGTGGTTGAGCTCATTAGGAAAAACATTCAACAAACACTTTGCTTTTATAAAAACATCAACTTTATATAAAGAAAGTGTAAATTAAAGGGTAAGTAAAATGACATTTACATTATACATAAATGACCCACTCCCATGGGAACCTGTGGCAGTCCAATTCATGGCCCTCCATGCCAAGTAAAGTCCCGCACTACTCCATTGTCAGAATCAGAGTCTCAGTCCCTAATGAGTACAACAGGTCCCAAGTAGCACTAGCAGCCCAAATACCTCTCCCTCCGGATTTAGTATTGGCTTCCTCAAGGCAGGCATAAACCAAACCTGTGTCACAAATGGAATATTGCTGGATCCTATCTTTTTCTGCTCTCCCCTGGGCACTACTCACCCTGGGGATTCACTCAGATGGGCAGGCTCACCTAGAGATGGAACAGGCATCCACAGCAATGAATCCATTAGTTGAACATTTGCAGCTTGTATTATCCTCCAGACTTAGCTCCCAGCACTGTCTAAAGCGCGAGCAAGATTTCCATTGCTGAACTACAACTCCCAACAATCTCCATAGTGTCAGCACAACACAAACCAGCATTTCCAAGCAAGAAACCCGCATGGTTGAGCTTCCAGGCATTGGAGGATCCTGCCTCAGCCTTGGCAGGGCTATCGAACGCCACTTTAGCCTACATTTTGCAGCAGCGACACTTTGTGGCATCCTCCGGTATCTGCCATGCTGCACCCACAATGCTCTGGCCCCAGCCCCTGGGAAACCCCATAGCTCAGTCCACAGGGGATTTCAACATGTGCTCAACAAAGAAGGGGAATTAACCCTACGGGTCCCTACACAGGGATGGAGCAAGTGACTTGAAAAGCCCCCTCTGCTCCCCAATCTGGAAGTGCTGCAGATCGTAGAATCTATGTTCTGTGGCGCTTTGGTACTTTTATCCACACAATGTAGATTCTACAATCTGCGACACTTAAAGGGTTAATCTTGTCTCTTGTGTAATGAGGGGGGATTGTAGGGAGCCTAATGCACAGGGGAGCAATTGTTAGCTCTGATGCTTTTCAGCTCTGGGGTCATAGGATCTCTTTCAGCCTGGGCATTAAGGTAGGTTGCGGGAGGGGGGTAGGTACCTTCACTAATTCAGTGGTGACTAATGAAGTCAATAGTAGGAAAGGGAGCCACAGACTGTGGGGCATTGTAAAAATCCACACAAAACACACACACAAGCATTTTGTAGGAGAATATAAAGAGACCTCCGTTACTATGTATTTCTTTGTGATTATGGTTCCTCGTAGTTCTAGATAGTACATGGGTAATGTGGTGTGTTTGTGTGTGATTGTGATTGTAGAAAAGAAAGTTGGATGCATTAACTTAGTTGTAGTTAGGAAAGAGGTGAGAAACACTCAAATGATCTAATAGGCTGACTGATCTGGCCCTGTGTATAGTCCAAAGCTCTGAATGGCTGCTTCTTTTAGCTCTCTGGATATTCTAGTGCTCTGATTGGCTATAGAGGGTGACATAAGAGAAATGGTTAGATTGTTTATCATTGCTTCTTGTGTCCAACAGGTGGGCAGCACTTTGTGGATAAGCACAGAACAGAGCTCATTGATAGGATTTCCAACATTGATCCTGTCCTGGATGAGCTTTTAGGGCATCAAATCCTGACCCAGGAACAGTACGACACTGTGAGAAGCAACATCACCTGCCAGAAGAGGATGAGACAACTCTATGATTATGTGAAGGCCTGGGGGAATTATCAGAAGGATGTGTTTGTTACATTTATTCAACAACACAATCATTCTCTAATTAGGGATCTGAAAAACAAATGAGTGTCGCCTGATGTTAGTAAGTCCAAATCAACCACTCTGGAGAACCAATATCATCAAGCAAGTGATCATTTATTTAGCACTACATGTTTCGGATCTATCTGATCCTTCCTCAGGTGCCAGTGTTCATAGTGTACATAACCCAATAGCCCAGAATTTAAACACAAGGATACACACAATGTGGCCAGACATCATCAATTACATTAACAAATTCAAATGCAGTACTGCCCTCCAGGGGCCTCCTCCAGAAATACAAGACACTTGAGGCAATTGTTACAATAGTATCTGTATAAACATTGTTGCAAATCTTTCCTACCTGTTACAATCAATCAGTAGATTCAATGTTGCAAATGTTCATTTCCTGGAATAAACAAAGAGCTTTACTATAAGAAGCATTTAAGCTGTAAGGTTCAAGTGTATTTAATATATCAATCCATTTTGCCTCACATTGTAATAACAGTTTTTTCCGGTCACCTCCTCTTATTGGTAATTTAACCTCTTCTAGTACAAGCCACCTAAGACTCGCATTCGTGTGTTTATGTTCAAAGAAATGTTTACCCACAGGTGTATGGGTTTTTATTTTGTTAGGATTAAAGTTGGTAACCGATCTCTTATGTTCGTTAATCCGTATTCGCACCTTTCTAGAGGTTTGACCTACGTACATTTTCCCACAGGGGCATTTCAAACCGTATATTACATAGTCTGTATTACATGTACAGTATTGTTTAACTGGAATTTTATTGCCCTTTAGTGGGTGGGTTATAGAATCTCCTTTTATAATTGAGTTGCAGCAACCGCAATTCAAGCATGGAAACATTCCCATTTTGGGTGTGCTTAAGAATCTGGTTTCATTTTGTCTTTTATATATATCTGATCTGACCAGCTTCCCTGCTAGGTTTGGGCCTCTTTTGTATGAGAATAGTGGTAGTTCCCTACAACATTTCCCAAGTACTGTATCCTTTTGCAGTATGGACCAGTGGTGATTAATTAGTTTCTGTATGGGCTTGCTATTAGGTCCAAATTTGGATACAAATGGTATTTGTTCAGCTCTTTGTTTTTTTATTGTTTTATTCAACAGGGTGTCTCTTTTAATCTGCAGTACCTCATCCCTTATTTTTACCAACACTTCTCTTTTGTACCCCCTTGC